>NW_025999932.1:10200811-10278078 GCF_001458135.2 Marmota marmota marmota | reverse complement strand
GGACTGGGCGGGCGGGTCGGGAGGGCGCCTCGGCGTGGCCCGGGAGGCGGGCTGCTGTGCGGGAGCCCGGCCTTGCTTCCTCGTAGGCTGGAGCCTGGTTCTGCTCTGTTTGGCGCACTTGGCCGAGGGACTGCAGCATCCCTGCAGAACCACGCGGACTCCAGAGTTCTTCCTGTCGGGGAGGAGTTGAGAAGGTGTGTGTCTGCACTTTCTACCTCTCGGAACAGAACGGAAACAGTCCTTCCTCACAAGGCCTTGCGGCCGCCCCCACCTAGCAAGGCCACCAAACCGGCGTCCACGCACCAATAGTCACTGCTCACTTTGTCCTAAACCTCCCCTCCTGAGTGCCACTCCACCCTCACTATAGATCGGGCTTGATTTGTTATTTTGCTGATTATCTCCAGACTTTAAAAAAGTGGTGAGAAAACATCACAAATGCAGATTAAATTTTAAAATATAGTATGCCTGGTTCCCATTTTTAGTAAACTTAGACGTCTTTGATGCCAGCTTCAAGAAAAAGAAAAAAGCTGAGCGTGGTGGCGCAGGCCTGTAATTCCAGCGATTCTGGAGGTTGAGGCAGGAGGGTTGAAAGTTTGAAATCAGACTGGGCAACCTATGGATTGTGTCTCAAAATAAAAATAAAATAAAATGAAAAGAGCCAGGTATGTAGCTCAGTAGCAGAGATCCCCTGTGAAAATAGGAGAAAAAGAGAAAGAAACCTCCCACTTTCCACCACCAAACCCACAAACCTCCTATCAGGACCCTTTTTTCTCAGTGTCACAGAATCAGTCTCGCTGTGAACTGAAATCCCTATTCTCATCATTAATCATTTCCAAGCCTTCCTCTCCTCCATGTGCCCTTGCAGCGGCCGTCCTGTCTCCCCTGCTCTACATCCCTGAAGTTGTTGAAAGCACTGTTTACCCCCACATTTGCAGTCTCCAGTTCCTTTCACTGCTTGGTTTTCACTCTTTGTGAGACTGCTTTCGCCACAGTCACCCCACAAAACTAACTCCAAAGGACACTCACTTCCAAATGTTACCTGATCTTGCCACAAAATTCCATCTTCCTCCTTAAAACATGTTTTCCTGTGGAGACGGTCACTTCACTCTCCCGTTTTCCTTCATTCTTTGCTTGCTTATCAGCTCTGAATGATCCCTAAATAAGACTTTTAAAGGTCTCAGCCCTTCTTACTCTACAATTTTTCCCCCCTGCATGATTTAATCTGCTGCCAACGTTTCAATCAGTATATCCCCAATTTGCAACTCTGGTCCTTGCTTTCATAGAGCTGAACACCCATTTATCTAGTTCCCTATTTAGCTTATCCACCTGGATGTGTCACAAGGTCTTCAAGTGAAATACATCCAGAGTCAAAAAATTGCTTTTACTGCATGCTTTTCTTCTAGGTCTCCTTTGATACTGAGGGCACTGCAGTCTGTCTAGTATTTCCCCAACTCTGCCTTCACTTCTGACATTTAAGATTCTACTTCTTAAGTATCTCTCAAGTTTGTTCACTTTCACTGTTAATATACAAGTTGGGCATACTTAATCTGAAAATCTGAAATTCGAAGTACTTTAAAATTCAAAAGTTTTGGGTGACCAATTTTGGATTTTGGAGAATTGGGGATTTTAGATATCCAGATTAGGGATGCTCACTCAGTAAAGTTTATGAAATATTCCCAAATCCAAAAAGCTTTGGAATCAAACACTTTCAGTCTCAAGTATTGCAGATAAGGGACACTCAACTCATAATGTGCCACTGTGTCTGTTTCTTCCCAATGATGTTGCCCCAGCAGATTGCAATAGGCCACACGGGTGTATTTACACTAAGGACTTTGGCAAACTTTACAGATCAGGACTTGATTTGTTATTGTGCTGACTATCTCAGACTTAGAACAGTGATGAGAAAACATCACAAATGCAGATTAAATTTTAAAATATAATATGCCTCGTTCCAAAACTTTAAAAGTTCAGTGTAAAGAGTTTAATTTGTGCAAAAGTGAGAAACAGCTTAACAAGTCAGAATTAGTGACCATAAATTTACTGGAAAAATTTTTTATTGGAGTGGGATGCTATTTTAATTGTTAAATCATGGTTGAACTGTAGGCATTAGATGAACTCAGGTACAAATCTTTGGCAAAAAAATCAACAATTTTTTTTATGAGAATCAATCAACTCTATGGAATTTACAATTGAAAATATTTTATTCTTATTTGTAAGTTATATGCTGCATATTATTTGTATCAATAACATTTATATAATTCACATATGCATGAACATATATGCATGCATCTTTATTGTCCCCAGATAGTAGGTTGTTAAACATTAGCACACTAGTGACTTAGTTACAATTGACCATGTATGGTGAAAATAAAAAGTAGATAAAGTGTTAGTTCGTTTTATTGCTGTCTTTCAATTTTCTATGACAAGGCACCCCTAGGATGCATTGTTCCACCCTAGGTGTGTATTGTCTATGAAGAATTGAAAGACAGCAACAGGAGTAGGTGTTCCATCCTATGTTTTTTTTTTTTTTTCCCTTTGTGGCCCCTCTTGGCAATCCACTGCTTCCTCCTGCTCTTAGCTTGAAGACCTAGGTCCTTCATTTTCCTCATTCTATGGATGAGGAAAGGAGCACAGAGACCCAGGGTCCAGCAGCCAGGACATTACCCAGGTAAGCCAAGGCAGGGCATCCAAATGAGGGAGGTAACGAGAAGTTTAAAGAATCCCGGAAAAGGGACTAGGGATGTGGCTCAAGCGGTAGCGCGCTTGCCTGGCATGCGTGCGGCCCAGATTCGATCCTCAGCACCACATACGAACAAAGATGTTGTGTCTGCCGAAAAACTAAAGAATAAATATTAAAAATTCTCTCTCTCTCTCTCTCTCTCTCTCTCTCTCTCTCTCTCNGATTTGTGAATGTACCAACTGTCACTGAATCGTATACTTTACAATGGTGAAAGTGCTGAAGTATGTTGTGCAAATTTTATCCCAATTTAAAAAAATGCAACTGAGAAGGGGGAACAGGAGGTGGAGGCTGAGTCCAAAATCTCAGAGCTAGGGCTATTTATATGACAAATAGGACCCACTTTACTTGATGAATGAGTGAGACAGAGAGGAGGTGAGGGCTGCTGCTGTCGACTGAATTGTGTCCCTCAAAAACCCATATGTTGGAGTGCAAATCCTTAAATGGTTGTATTTGGAGATGGGGCCGTTAGGAGGCAAGGTTCATTGAGATGGTAGGCTTGGGACTCTTGGACCTCAAAGAACTGTGTTCTGATAAGAAGAGAGACCATGGAGCTTGTACTCTCGCCCACGCTGTCCCTCCTTTCCATTTCTCTCTCTCTCTCTCCCATTTCCTCTGGGTACCTGGTAATCTACTCACTTAGGAAAGGCCATGTTAAGACAGCAAGAATGTGGCCATCTGCCAGCTAGGACAAGGGTTCTCACCAGAAACTGAATCAGCCAGAGCCTTGATCTTGGACTTCCAGGCTCCTGGAACTGTGAGAAAATAAATTTCTAGTGTTTAAACTACCCAGTCCATTGTATTTTAATATGGCAGCCCAGGCAGACTAATACAGGCCCAAAGGAATGGAAGAGGGAGCAGTTTTTAAGGTCAGGCAGGTAGAATGATCCTGAATGTGGAAATCCCAGTCAATAAATGCGTGTTGAGTACTAAGCCCTGTGTTAGTTACTGGAAAACACATGTACATCATTTTACCAAAGAGGATGGCCACGAATTGGGTGGCTTCCTAAGAAAGTGGTGAGCCAAAAACTAAGAGGTCGTTGCAGCAGGTGGAAGAAGAGATGAGTGATAATTTCTCTGCAGCTTATGTCTGCTAACCTCTACTTGTGTATTAGCTACTGGCAAGCGGTTTACATAACTTATTTAGTTAAATTCTCACAAAACATCCATGAGCTGGCTCCATTGTGATTCCTTTCTTACAGATAGGAAGACTGAGGCTAATTAGGTTAAGTAGCCTGACTAGAGTCCTGCAGACATTGAGGGACAAAGACAGACTGGAACCCAAAGCTCTGCACATAACAGGTGTGTTGTAACTCCTCCAAGTGGGTGTGGCCTTCGGATTCCTCATTACATGAGATGACAGTAGAATCATCTGGAATTGGCAACAGAGGCAAGATGCCAGTGACCTCCTTTCCTAGGAAGTTGAAGGAGGCAGGTCAGGAAGGTTTCCTGGAGGAGGATATCCCTAAGTTGGGTTTGAGTGGGTATTAACAAGTCAGATGAAATGAAGATGGCTGAATGGAAGAGGGCTTCAGATGGAAAAGCTGGGTTTCATGTGAAGGGCACATTGGAGAAGGGTGCTCATGGAGAGAGTGATGCTAGTGTTGTTTGCTCACAGCACAGCAAGGTTTTGGGTTCCCCAACCCATGTTTTCTTGGGTTTCCTTGCTGTCACCATGGACATGTAGCTCTTCTCTGAAGCTCCCAACTTTCTTTATCCAGGTCATTTCTGACCACTCTCCTGGAATAAAAACTCCTCATTCATATTTTTTTTCTCACCCAGAAGAGCCTGCTCCCTCTCTTAGGTGATGTGCACTTAACAATGACCTTGGTGCTAGAGCAAAGTACCACCAATGATGGGAATTTGGAGGCAAGAAGGACAGAGAGCCCCGACAGTGGGTGAGGAAAGTACTTGTGGGCACGTGGGAACTGCTCAGGGCCTGGCACTCATGGACTTTATTCCTGGGGTGTCACAGCTTGGAACTTGCTGGTACTCAAATATTTTGCATACTAACTCTTTTCCTTCTCATTTACAGCAACATTATATATACATATATTTTTTAATGTTGACCTCTCCACACTTTTAAGTAAAATGTAATAACTCAATCATCTCTTTCTACAAATAAACCTTCTGCAATTTCAGCTCCACTTGTGGCAAATTGCATCTCCATAGTATTTAAAGCAGATGTGTCTTTTAACGATTCACCTTTAAAAATTTTAAGCTCAAATTAAATATCCAGTTTGCAGATTCAAAAATAGCGTTGCTCTTGTCTGTATGAAATAGGAGTTACTTAAATGGTGGGCTAATTATTTATTTACTTACTTCTTCATTCTTTCAACCAAAAGGCACTGAATCCCAGTTACTGTCTATGAGTTACTGTCCTGGATGCTGGAATTTCACAGATGAACTGTTTGTACCTTTAGGAAAGGAACAGATTTCTAAGTGGCTGAAGAGTGGAAGACAGGGAATACAGAAGAAGAAGGCAGCCTGGGGATATGGACACAAGCAGCAGACCCTTGTGAGACATCAGGGAGATGTACAGGGGCTGGATAATCCTGGTCTAAAGCCCAGGAAAGAACTCTGGGCTGTTGTAGATTTGAGAGCCTCAGAAGTCAGCAGAAACTGCAACTGCATGTGAGCTGTGACTCTCATAGGGGAACCTGGGAATGTGCTTCTCCCCACCTCCAAGAATTTGCTAGAAGGACTCACAGAAGTCAGTGCTTCCTCATGGTTACAGTTGATTATAGCCAAGAATACAGATCAGAACCAGTAAGGAACATGGTACATGGGGTAGGGACACAACTTCCCTTGTCCTCTCCTTGTGGAGTTCTGTAGACAACACCTGATTCTTCCAGCAACAGTGTGACAACCCCCATGAAGTATTGCCAACCAGAGAAGCTGACCCAAGCCTCGGTGTCCCAGAATGGTATAAGGGGTTATTTATATAGACAAGACTGACAACATACATTACTGACCCAAATTTCTAGGTCCAGCTGATAGAGTCTGAGGTCGCCTCCATAAATTATATTAGCATAATCTAATATGACTGAACACCCTACAAAGACACTCTTATCAGATAGAATATTCCAGAGGCCTCTAGGTTACCTCCCAGGAGCTGGGAAAGGGTTAGACGCCTCTTGGGAATGAGGCTAATACTTTACTCCACAAAATGTCAACATTTGAAAGTCAGGTGAGAAAAGAATCCACAATAGAGAGTAATATTCAGTGAAAACTGGGCCTAAACTAAGAGAGTATGTGACCCTGGAATCCGAGAGCAAAGAACTTCAACAAGGAGGGGAAAGAAATGCCAAATGGGTCAATAAGATGGGTGCTAAGGAATGTCCTTCAAATTTGGCCAGTGTTATTGTAGACCTTATATAGTTGAGTAGACCCTTTAGGATTAAGAAAAGGGCAGATTGTGGGGTTTGAGGAATATAGGATTAGTCCACTCAGTTATTTCGAAATATCATACACAGGGACATTATGAACAACAGAAATTTATTTCTCGCCGTTCTGGAGGTGGAGAAGCCCAAGATAAAGGTGCGGCAGATTCAGTGTCTGGTGAGGGCTGTTTCTTGATTTATAGTGGAGCCTGCTCACTGTGTTTTCACATGGCGGAAGGCATCTCACGGGCCTCTTTAATAAGGGCACTGATCCCATTCAGGAGGGCTCCATCTCACGACCTCATCACCTCCCAAAGGTCACAACTAATACCATCATCACACGAGGGGGTTAAGTTTCAACATATGAATGGGGGTGGGGTGGGGGCGGACACAGACATTTAGATCACAGTGAAGAGGAAATGGAGATGATGACTTTATTAATTTCTGAGAATTTTTAAATAGGGAAGAAAAGGCGTGTATCATATAAGTTATCTTCAGTAACGAACAATAGAAAATCCCAACGGAGAAGGGCGTAAGCTAAAGGATTTATTATGATGCTTCATGGGAAGGGCAGAGGTTGGGTGCTTCCGGGCTGGGCCAGGCTCTTGCCGGGTCTTTGCGCAGACATCCTCAGGATGGCTCTGGTTTCCTTCGTGCTGTGACATGACTCTCTCAGTTCCTATGATGTCTCATTCTTAGGAAGGAGAAAACTTTGCTAGAAATTGCCTAGTCGCAAGTCCACCCCTAAAGCAATCACTGCCTGGGGAAGGAGGACCATGTCACTAGTTGGTACCATCAGGGCTCACCTCAGTACCGCCTTCTTTTACTGAGCCACACAGTAGGGGATGGTTGGGTGGCTGGCAATTTATAGGTTCTGTGGGAAGAGTGGATGCTGGGTTAGAAGCCATCAATGTTTCACTGCATGACAGCTGGGAGGAGATAGATCAAAGAAGAGTTTTATTTTTAATACATGAAAAGTTTTAATTTGTTTGCTGAGATATAAGAGCCAGAAGAAAGGAGGGCAGGTGAGAAGGGAAGGAGAGGGAGAGGGAGAGATTGAAAAATAAAAAAGAAAAACAATTAATTATATATGAATTGCTGTCTCTGAAGAAGCAAGAGAAAAATTTACTCCAAAGTACAGTTTGGTGTATATATATTTTCCCCTGGAGCTCAAGAATATTTAATAATGTTACATATCATAAACTTCCCACTGATAGGTTGTCTAATATTTTTTAAACTTCTTATATTTTCTACCTGTACCCCAGTTCATCATATTTACTGCCTACTCTATTTTCACATTAGTTATCCATTTTCTTCTAAATTTCCCTTTTGTCCAGATTCATACAATCACCTCTATATTTTAGAATTCCCAAATTCTACTAGAGTTGGTGAGAACATTTGTAGGTCAATCAATATTTACCAAGTTTAGGTTTTGGGTGGGTTTTTTTTTCATATAAATATTAAAAATGCTTTGGAGAGAAATGCTAGATGGTTTCCTTTATTTGCTTAATCTTAAAGCATCATATTTTGCATAGTATTTCCATAAATTTTCATGTTGAATGTGCATTTTCAACACAAGGTGTATAATAATAAATTAAGCAAACAAGCCATGTAGCCTACGTAGTTATATTTGAATCTGAGACTGAAATCACAGTAGATCAGTGTGAGCTCTGAAGAGAGAAGACAAAAGCAAGCTTCCCCAGGCCCTCCTCACTACATTATGATTTGCAATATATTACAGACAGACAGATTATTTGGTATTAACAAACAAAAACTTTTAAAAGCCCATTTCATATATTAATTTGTTTGTTCCCTGAACAACCTCATAAGGTACATCTATAGTAGTCGCTCTCTTTTTGTAGATGTGGACACGGAGGCACAGAGAGGTTAAGGAACAGCTGTTATGTGGTAGAGCTAGGAGTCAAGGCCAAGGGACCTGGAAGGGGGAGTGTATGGTGGTGGTCTTGTCTAACCAGTTCACTATCTTGCCCATGCATGGCCTGGGGTGTACAGCAACCAAAATTTATAAAGATTTCTCCTCAAAACCTGCATCTTTACCTCTTTGGGCTTTTCTTTCTCCTGGGTCTGCCTTTGTTCTCCTCCCAGGTTTTGTTCTCTTTTTCCAATCCCAGCCCTCTTATCTTAAATCTCTACTTAAAAGATTTGAACAATATACTAATGACCAACAATAACAATAATAGTTAATCTTCACTGAGCTTAGCATGTGTATGACATGTAATGCTTTCATGGATTATTTTGCATGAACCTATTAACTAATGGCAAACCTTAAGGTTTGGTTTACCATTATTATAATTTTAGAGATAAGGATGCTGGATCTTAGACAGGCTCAGTAGTTTGTTTGAGGTCATATGGAAATTGAGAGCCAGAGCTCTTGAACTCTCTCCCACAGGGAGATATGACACCAGATCCTCTTTTGAAATCATTATGCAACATTGCCTCTCATTTGATTATTGCTTCTTCTGATGTTTGCTTTTCTCCTCTAAAATATTAGGATCTTCCATCTTCTCCCTTTTCCTTGGATTGGGCTGAGTGAACATCGACACATTCTTGCTCTTCAGCTCAAGGTTTATGGTCTTGGTACAGACCAGCAGTCCCCTGCGTACCTCTTCAGGAGCAGACTGTACTTCCATTTCTATCATTTGTATTTTCTGATTACATGTATATTTATCTAATTCTCATATGGAATGTGGAGGGTGTTCTCATACCACTGTTCATTTCAGAATTTCGTCTTAACTTTTTTGCTTAAACCTCTTCCTTTGCTTGGGATGTCCCTGAACCTTGACCTCCTGGAGACTTCCCATTGACTTTTAGGTCCTAGCGCAAGGTGCTCTTTCAGATAGAATGAATGGTGCCTCCCTTGAGTCCTCAGTGGGTCCCATAAGGCTGTCCAGAGACGGTCTCACCTGGCAATGGCTGGTGCAGAGATTCGTTTATAAGTGCAGCGATATCTCTATGCTTTGAATGGCATCTGGTTCCCTTCCCAGGCCCACAGTACCTAACGCAGCAAAAGTTCAAAAGAAAGCATTCTCTTGAATTTAATTCAACTTCCAAATTCAACAGAAGTACAAAATATATGCAGAATCAGCATCTAAGGATATTTAGCTGGGAGAGAAAGTACCAAAGGGGATTTGATACAGAATATCCCAAGAGCTGTTTTAAGCACAATTCAAACTAATGGTCAAGAGTAGGAAGGAGATTTGTGTCAGGGTGAGAAGTGACTTCCTAATAAGATCTATGTAACAACGGAACAAGTTATCTTGAAAACAATCAGGAGTTCCCCTGCAGGCTGCACAGATCCATGACAGCACATTGAGGAAGAGCATTTGAGGACAGAACTTTCCTCTCTTCAGAGGGACATTGATTCAGACCATCTGATAAGGATGTCCAGAACCTGAAGATTCTGGGTGTTGTTGAAGTGTAATTTTTAAAACATTAAAAGCATGAGTCCTGTACATCTCTAGAATGAAGTGTCAAAGATTTTATGCAACTTTCTAATGAGGGAACAGTAAGAGGAATAGGAATTATTCCACCAGAAAAGATATCCTGGTGTGTTTGCTGAGTTTGAAACAAGACTGATTCATGTCCTATAGGGCAATAAAATTGTAACCTCTAGGTAACGTTTTTACTAGAAAAAATTATTTGTATCTCTACTGAAATTATTTGCAACTCTATCAGTTAACATGTAGCTTCACAGAGACTGAGCACTTATCTAATAAATAGAAAAAAAAAAAAACAGTCTTCTAAGGCATCTGGATACTTGGGTGAGCCTGTTAAACAATGTCCTAGTGTGTTTGTCTCCAGAGTTGTTGTATCACATCACCACCAATGGAGTGGCTAAAAATTCCAGAATTTATTCTCTTGAGAAGCTAGAAAAGTCGAGGTGTCAGCAGGGCCAGATGCTCCTGGAGACTCTGGAATAGGGTCCACTCCCCTCTCTCAGCTTGTAGTCACTAGCACCTCTGGGGCTCCTCGGCTTGTTGACCCAGCACTTTGCTCTCTGCTGTCACCCAGGATGTTCTTCCCTGTGTGTCTGTTCCTGTGTCTCTCTTTTTCTTATAAGACAGCAGTCATAGTGGATTTGGGGCCCACTGTACCCCAGTATGGCCTTATCTTGTCTAATTACATGTGTGGAAACTCTGCTGTCAAGTAAAATCAGTCTAAAGTTCTGAAAAGGACACAGATTTTTTCAATCCAGTATACCCAGTAGGACAGAAAAAGGGACCTGCCTCCTGCTCCTTTGGCTTATTTCCTTGTTTTAAGTGTTTTTCCTGCCAGCAGCTGTCAGTGCCTTCCTGGTCTCTTGTTTCACTGTGTTTCATGTACTTCGACACAGGTCTCCAGCTGGGGCTCACTCTGTGTCTAATGATGTGATGTAAGGGAAAGACATAAAACATGTTTCTAATAAAAATCGTAAGGTATGGATGAAATAAGGAAGCTGGACTGTAATGACACAGGAGGCTTAACAGCCATGCAGGTGCCTCGCTACTCAGGCAGGTTCTGGGAGCCATCATTTTCATGAGCTGCTGCAGGGTGGAACTTGCCTGTGGAGGTAACGCCTCAGGAGATGGGTCTGGTGCACCTTAAATACAGAGGAGAGCATTTTAAGTTATATAGGTAGCTTCCCTTCCCCTGTCTTTTCTGTTTGAATGACAGTTTTTTAGTAGGATGTCCAATTAGGCAGGGCCTAGGATTTGATACCAGAGAAGTTGCCAGCAATTACCTAGGTTGGTCTCTTTAGAGTGCGTTTTTTTTTTGGGGGGGGGGGGTTGGATGAGGTAAGGAAGTCATTTCAACAGGTCTTTTAAAAAAATATACCTTCATTTTTCATTTATTTATTTTTATGTGGTGCTGAGGATCAAACCCAGTGCCTTGCACGTGCTAGGTGAGCGCTCTACCACTGAGCCACAACCCCAGCCCCTCAACAGGCCTTTTTAATATGAAAGTTAAATGAGTGGAGATTAATTACCCTAAGGAAGATTTTAATGACAATTTAACATGAAGTTTTTCAGCTAGATTTTGTTTACAAAATCTTGGTTGGAAGGAATGGCTTCTGAATTAGGAGGTGGGTAACTTTGAGAGGAAAGGGAGCGACTCCTGTCCTACCTTCTCTCTGCTGAGATACCCTGATTTCTGGCTCTTTCTGGTACATTTAGATGGCGAACGTGCACTGATGGTAAAGGTCATTGAGGCCTCAAATGGGAAGTCATCTATCCAGATGTTTGTCTATGTATTTATTTCTGTGTTTATGTATCTGAACATCTATGCATTGAGCTGTCTAATATCTATCATCTATTTCTAGATCTATGTATCTAAGTGTATATCTATATGGGTGTATTTAAATGCATCTATTTCTCTATGTATTAATATATCCATGTATAGTTTTATGTGTCTTTGTCATCTATCTATAGACATATATATCTATGTGTCTGTCTATGTATGTATGCATGAGTGTATGTATCTAGGTATCACCTATGTATCTATTTATGGATCTGTTTCTCTGTCTAGGCAGAGGTGTCTGAGCTGGTGAACCAGGCTCAGCACAACATCACACATTTGTGACATTCCTAAATCCAGCTGTTCTTGCAGAATATCACACCAGGATAAGTAAGTGGGCCTAGGTATGGCAGAACTAAAGGTAATATAGCCTTAAGGTACAGGTATAATGCATGACTGTGTCTGAGACCCAGAGGCTATGACTGCCAACTGGGCATCCAGTTGGCATGGTGGCCCCAGGGAGATGGTGCTGGGTTTGATCTAAACAACTTGGATTTTCCCATTTGCTTCTTTTGGGCTGAGCAATTGAACTTTGAATTCTAGGCATTGAGATGGAAGGAAAGGAACTTTCAAGAAGTACATAATGAATTTTCTGATAAATAGGTCAGATAGAGGTCAAGCAAGAAATTAGAAAAACAAAAGCTTGTATGACCTTGGTTGTCTCCCAAACTGATAAAACAGCTCAAGTGATTACAAGGCATTCAGTGACATTTATGCCTGATTTTTCTTTTGGTACAAGTCATCTGGAGATGAGTCTTTCTTTTTCTTTTTTTGATATGAAAATTCTGGCTTTCTGTTTAGAACTGTATTCTTCTTCTTTCTTTTTCTTTTTAATTAAAGGAGATTGAAAACAGGGGTGCTCTGTCACAGAGCTACATCCCCAGTTGTTACGGTTTAGAAATGAGGTGTCCCCCAAAAGCTCATGTATAAGACAATGCGAGCAAATTTGGAAATGAAATGATTGAGTTATGAGAGTTTTAGCCCAATCAGTGCATTAATCCCCTGATAGGTGGTAACTGCAGGCAGGTGGGGTGTGGCTGGGGGAGCTGGGTCACTGGGGGCATTACCTTGGGGTTTATATTTTATTTGTAGTGAGGGGATTTCTCTCTCTCTCTCCCTCTCTCTCTCTCTCTCTCTCTCTCTCTCTCTCTCTCTCTCTCCTTCCTAGTGCTATGTCCTGAGCTGCTTTCCTCTGCCACACCCTTCTACCATGATGTGCTGCCTCACCCTGGGCCCAGAGCAATGGAGTTGGCCATGTATGGACTGAGACCTCTGAAACTATGAGCACCCCCCAAAAAACTCTTTCCTTCTTTAAAATTGTTATTGTCAGATCTTTTGGTCACAGTGGCAAAACAAACAAAACAAAACAAAAGCAACAACAACAAAAAATAACCTGACTAAAACACCAGTCTCTTTAATTTTTTTTGTTTTGAGACAGGATCTTGCTAAGTTGCTGAGGCTGGCCTAGAACTTGCAATCCTCCTGCCTCAGCCTCCCCAGTCACTGGGATTACAGGGGTGTGGCCTGTGTACATAAGGCCTGTTATTCTTATTTTTTGAAAAACACTGACAAATATTGGTTAGAACGATCTCACTCCAAGGAAGTGATACAACAAATTCTGTTTTTCTTTTGGTGTTTTCCCAAATACACTGGCTATTATTCTTTATGACATTTGTTTTATAAAATGCAGAGATACCTGTCATCTTTCCCACATGGCTGATACACAGAAGTCCTAGCTTTAATTTTGAGTTGTTGCAGATGCTGCTATTGTTACTGTTTTGGTAGCTGCCTTCAGAATGAGCTTTTGTGTGGTCAGCTTTCCGTTACTGTTGCAAAATACATTGAAATAGCTAATAAAGGAGAAGGATTGTTTGGCTCGTAGTTGTGAAGGTTCCACTCTGTGACTGGATGAGCCCATTGCTTCTAGGCTTCTGGTTGTGTGGCAGCACATCATGGGGGGCGATGTGGCACAGGGCAGCCATTCACCTCCTGGCTGGAAGATGAAAGGGAGGGGGACACCCGTGTCCCACAATCTCCCTCAAGGTACAGCCCCATGACTGGAAGATCTCCCACTAGTCCCTTTTAAAGGTTCTACCACATCCCAGTGGTGCCATCCCCAATCCTTTAACACATGGGCCCTTGGGGATGTTCCAGATCCAAACTATAGAAGTTTTATATTTCAAACTGCTATTTGTTATGAGCATAAAGAAAGAAGGCGCTAGAAATCCTACCTCTCTGTGATGACCACATGAGTGCTCATAGACACATTTAAAGGTTTGTGTACAATTTTACACACACACACACACACACTATCTGCAATCAATATTATCCTTTAATGCTCTGTCATAAACACATTTTCATTTTTATAAACCTACATTTAGAAGTCACTTATGATGGCTGGAGATTATCACATTGTCCACAACATAATTAATGTAATTAGTTGCCTATCAAGGGCCAATTAGGTTGCTTTTGATTTTTCATCATTATAAACAATGCTGGACATCTTTGTGCCTCCATTTTGTAATTATCATCTCAAGCCAAGGTCTTCAAAGGGGAGCGCTGACTAAAAATATGTGAACATTTGTAAAACATTTCAGTAAAGGGTATACCCATTTCTATTTTCTTCAACAATCCATAGAAGCCCATTTCTTAATACTTTGCCAAAACAGATTTTGTCCCTATAACATACAGAGAGATACGAATAGCTTAATTTTGTTTTCAAAAAGATTAAAAAAAAAAACACTAGAGAATTTTAAATTAACATGTATATCACCGTGCACGCTCTACATTCCCTAAGATTCCCTGGTTTTAAATATTTCTGTTTTTATTATTTATGATGGGTACTTCTGTAATAACCGAGGATCACACTATTTTTGTGTTTATTTATGTACTAATGTTAGAGAACGTATTAACGTTCTCTAACATTAGTACATAATGTGGACTTATCAGGACACCAGTCTACATAGTCCTCTTTTCTGCATCTCTTCCCTCTGTTTCTATTTTAGTCCACATTAAAAACCAGAGATAAAAGTCAATATTCATTTGGATTAAAAAAAAAAATTCCCCCTACCCAGGGCTCTGCTAAACAATGTATAGTCCTGAACAAGACTGGAGATGATTTTATCTTGAAGCAAAGCAAACAATTTTAATAGGCACAGAAGACTTCCATTTCTAAAGCCCCACCAGTTGCCCCTGGTTGAGGATGGATGGCAATAAATCCTCTCATCCTCCTGTTGAGAAGAGGGAGGTTATTTCCCCTCCCCTTGAGTCTAGCCTGGCCAGGCCGCTGCTTACCTAATGGGATGCAATGGAAATTAATCAGAGCCAGTTTTCTTAGGACTGGACCCTTCCATGTCCTCTGTTAGGATGCTCATCCTTGGGCTACTTCCCCCTGAAACCCAGTCACAGGACTGAGATGCAATGTGATGTGGCAACACCTGAGCTCCCAGCCAGCTGGCATAGTCCCTGCCAGTCATGGGAACGAGTCATCTTGCATCTTCCAGATGAGGTGAGTGCCAGCTGTTTATAACTTCTGCGGCCTGTGATACTGTGGGAAACTAAACCAAACCAAAAATCGAATTGACTTGTGGGTTTGGAGACTTCAGTTGAGCTCCTGGCCGTCTTCAGAACCAGCAAAAGAAATTATGCGGCAAGTGTGACTGTGATGGAATCTAGTAGAACACATCTCTGAAGAGATGCCCAGCCCCCTTCCCCTCCACCTACATCTCCCTCTTGCTGGCTCCTCACAGGGCCCCTCTCTCCCCTCCTCCTGTCCTGGCCCTGCACACTGCCACTTCTCTTCAGGAGCCAACTAGACAAATTCTGCTCTGGCCTCCTTAAAAACATCCTTCCCCACCCTGAAACCTTTATGCTTGCAGACGCAGATGGCTAGTGGGCCTGAACTTACCAAGGAATCCTAAACAAAGTCCACCCTCTCTCAGGAGAACTGAAGGGGGGAGCTTCTCTATCCATGAACCTCTCAGGGGCTTCTCTCACCATTCACAGCAGAAACCTCTTCCTTCCTCTCCCCTTCTCTTTCTCTAGGTTCCTTCCTTCCTGCTTCCTTCCCCGCCTTCTTTTATATACCATGAGGGTATAGACCAAATAATGGTTTCAACTCCAAACAAAACAAAACAAATGACCTCACTGCAGAACTGTGCACCCCGAGACCACAATCAAGTGTAGGTAACTCAGGAAATAAATCAATCGGTTCATGCACACATCAGTTAACTCTGTATTTTCGGCAAGATATTGATCTAGCCAAGAAGCAAGACATAAAAACTGTATGACATTGATTGACGCTTCGTTTCCTCTCCTCCTTTGTTCTCAACATATTACAGACGTAGCAGTGACTGTCGTTCTAGTTTATGACTTCAGACATGTTTCCTGAGTGCCTCCCAGGTGTCTGGAATAGAGAAGTATGTTGCTTCAAGGGTCTTCCTTCAGCTCTTCAAGCTCTCCTTGCGTTAGTTTTCTAGGACCATCACACCCCAGGACCATATGCTAAGTCTTAAAACTACAAGTGACACTCTCTCTCAGACCCAGAGGCCCCAAGTCTGAGCTCAAGATGTTGGCAGGGCCTTGCTCCTTTGGAAGCCTCTGGGGGAGGATCCTTCCCTTCCTGCTCTAGCTTCTGGCAGATGCTGGCATTCCTTGGCTTGTGGCCCCCTCACTCGAATCTCTACCTCTGTCTTCACAGCATCTTCCCTCCATGTCTCTGTCCAAATTTTCCTCTTATGAGGACACTGACTTATTGGCTTACAGCCCACTCTAGTGACTTCATCTTACTTGGTTACATCTACAAAGACTCTACCTTCAAAGGTCTCATTCCCAGGCGCTGGGGAGTAAGGATTTCAATGTGCTGTTGGGGAAGACACATTTGAACATTTGACATCTTCTCTTTAAATGCCTCTTCCTATTCTACTTCCCATCTCTCATCTCATTCTTCCTATACCTTCCCTCCTTCATTCACTTCCACCCCAGATCAGCCTTCCTTGAAGCCCTATTTCTCTCCCAGTAGTGACTCTGGCTCTCTTGGAAGTGTAGGAGGAGGGGAAAAGCTTAGGCAGAAGTCTCCAGAGTGACACAGTCTCAGCAACCACTTTTCTCTCCCACTCTCAGTGTCCTATCATCTTGGAAATGCCACCCACAATAAACCCCGGAGGGAAAGAGATGAGAAGATAAGGAAGATACAGCTAGAGCAAGTCTCTAGACAAGTGCAGCAGGCAATTAATCTAATGAAGCTAATATCTTTCCACTACTTTTCATAATACCTGCCAGAATGTTGTCAGACTTGGCAAACGTGAAGCAGTAGATTTCTAAATGAGTAGAAAAGGATTACAACTCAATTTCTTTGCAATAAAACTGTAAATAAATCTATCAGCTCTACCCCTCAGTGGGGTCTGTTGCTGGACAGTCCATCACATGGAATACTTGAGGAATTTTGATGAGGTTTGTCAGAAGAGCTGCTATGTGTAACTACGGATGAATCTGGTTGAACAAGCTGAGCCAGCCTCCGAGATCCAGGAGTCGAGAGTCGAGGCCTCTGGTGTCCACCCTCTGCCCTCATTCCCACGAGGGAGGGCTTATCCTCCCATCTTAACTGACACAACTGTGTCATCTCAGTCGTTGATGATCTTCAGTTCCCTCCAAGCCCGCTCTTTGTCCCTCAGTGAACATTAGTGGATGTCTCAGCCCTGGTTTCTGGCATCCTACATGGAAAACCAAAGGCCTCACAGTGGGGCCACCTCTGCAGACGGGGAGCCGACTCGGAGGCAGGTAGGAAGAACTGCTCCTGCTTGTTGTTGGTTTGCTGGGACCATGAGAGCAAGTGCCACAGGCTGGGTGTCACCCACAGAAGTGCACTTCCTCACAGTGCTGATGGCCCCGAGTCTGAGACGAAGAGGTCGGTCGGCCAGTCTGGTTTCCTCGGTCTCCGTGGCTTGCAGCTGACAGTCTTCTCACTGTGTCCTCATGTGGTCTTTTTTCTGTGTCTGTGGCATCTCATTTTGTGTCCATTTTCTTATGAGGATGGGGGCCACCCTAAAAGCCTCATTTTAAGCTAATCACCTCTTTACAAGCCCTGTCTCCAAATACAGTCACTTTCCAAGGTACTGGGTATTGGAACTTCAACATGTGAATTTTGGGGGGAAACACTTCAGTTCATAACAGCCTCGTTTGCCAGGTCCGGTTGGTTTGGGAAGGAGTTTATTAATTCTAATGTGACTCCATTTCCTTCTTTCTTCACCCCGCCATTCAGAGTCTTGTTGGGGTGTTTCTACCTTGTACCTCTGAAAACCACAAGAAAAATAAAGTCTCTCTAGGACACATTTCTCCAAAGATGGCCCAGAGACCAACAGCTTCCTATCTCCTAGTGATATGAAAATTTAGGTTATTAACACAGATTCTAGGGCCACCTGAAACAGTATAAGTAGGAATCTCTTAGTGTTGGAGCCCAGGAATCTGCATCTTGACAAGAATTACCTCTGCAGTTGATTATAAGGAACACTAACCTGTGAAGTTGTGCCACTCTCCACTGGAGATAACTGACTTTACAAAACTAACATTTAATGGGTGGACATTTTTTCTTTAATAAAAGTTGCAGAGAGAGGACAATGTGCTATGAGGGAGCTGTGCCTTGTTGATGTGATTGGTAGGGATGGACCATCACTGAATCATTAACAAATAGCGCTGATTAGAAATTATGGTAGTCTAACTGTGGGAAATCCTATGAGGATGTGTGGAACATGATAATTTAATGCACTATGTAGTTCTTCAGAAGAAAAATCAAAGAGCATAATTTCTCTAGACATCCTTTCTAAAGCCAGTAAGATATGTCTACATACACATGCACACCAGGACACACACACACACACACACACACAAAAACCCACAGGCATCCCTCAGTATCAGAGGGTGCATCATCCTCAAAGAAAAGCAGGACAATGAAACACCATGTCCTTGAAGACTCCCTTCCTGCTCCCAGACACCTAGCCAAGGTGTCTTCTAAGGTGTCAAGCTAAGGAACAATGAGAACAAGGCTGGGATGGAAAGTCCAGAGACATACATCTTGAAGGGCTGGCTTTCTCTCATGCACCCTGGAGACGGGGGCAAGCCACTGTCATCTGTAGAAAGCTACTTTCTTGCATGTACGCCCGGACAGTTGCTCCTGGGGAACTGTCCCAGCAAACTAAGCAAGCTAACGCTGATGAGTGCTGCAATCGAGCATCTAACACCCCTCTCTCAGTGGTGACTAGAGTGGAACTGAGGGTACCATGGAAAGGATACCTGTCACTCAACCGGCTGTCACCAGACAGCATACCCGAGGGGGGCAGGAGATGCTGAGTGGCAAAGCAGTGAGGGACCTGCCAGCCTGTTGCAGTAGACCATCTCAACAAACCCTTCTGCCTCCTATGCTGTCTCCAGGTATTTTCTTCCATCTCTCAGAAACTGTCCCACTGCCCTGGGACAACTGGGCTGTGGATGTGATGGAGGGGGATTGGTTCCATGCCCCACCCCCCATGAATGCCCAAATCTGCCACTGTTCAAGTCCCTGGCATAAAGTGGCCTAAGATTTGCATGAACCTATACACATCTGCTTGTCTACTTCAAATCTCTTCTAGATCACTTATCATATCTAATACCATGGAAATGCTGTGTAGATAGATGGCTGTTGTACCGAATAGTTTAGGGACTTGTGACAAGGATAAAACTGTGTTCGTATTCAGCATAGATGCAGTTTTTGGTGAATGTTTTCAGTTTGTTTGATTCAATATGTGGAGGTAGAGCTGCGGGAGGGGAGCATATTGAACATCTGCAGGTCTTTCGGTGTCTCCCAACCTGTTCTCTAATATGAAAGCCACATGGCTGGTGTCCCCACTTCATATAAAATAGGGTGGTGAGCATCCTCAAATTGACTTCTGGGAAGGTCCCTGGAGTTGATGACCCTGTGCCCATCCCTAGCTGTGTATTCTGGATACCTCCTCTTGGACAGAGGTGTATCCAGTCCCAGCACAGGGACTCCCCTATCCCAAGCCACTCACCAGTGTCCTCCCTCAACTTCAGCTTCCTGTGTGTTTCCTCTTTCTCTATCTCCCCTTTAAATCACCCTCCATACTTCTTTCCTCCACTCCCTTTTCCTCTAATTACCATGGCAAGACTGAAAATCTATGTCACTCCATCCTCATCCCAGACTGGGCTTTGGGCCTTCTTTGAATTAACACAAAACAAAACAAAACAAAAAACCCGCTGTGTGTTTACTGAACACCCAGCAAGAGGCAGACACATTTGGGTGCCTGAGTTTCTCTTTAAGGAGTTTTGCTAAGGGAAACATTACCCTTCAGAACAAAGAACAGGTTGAGCCAGGTATGGTGGTGCATCCCTGTAATCCCAGTGGTTTGGGAGGCTGAGGATCGCAAGTTCTAGGCCAGCCTTAGCAATTTATCAAGACCACTCTGTTTCAAAATTAAAAAATAAAATGGCCTGGTGATGTGGTTCAGTGGTTAAGCACCCCTGGGTTAAATTCCTAGTATCAAAACAACCCCCCTCCAAAAAAAAAAAAAAAACACATTAAAATGTTCAACTGGAGACCTTCTTAAATTTGGGTGAAATCAAATTGTTAGGCAGAACCCTCTTCTCCATTTGTCAGAAGTATTTTTGCTTTTAGTATTTTTTTTGTGGCAAAACACACATTGCATAAAATTTACCACTTTAACCATTTTTTTTCCATTGGACACTTCTGTGGCATTAAGTATATTCATAGTGTTGTGCAGCCATCACCAGCATCTGTTTCCAGGAACATTCCACCATCCTACACTGAAACCATATGCCCATGGGACACTTACTTCCTCCTCCCCTCCCCTCAGCTCCTGGAACAGCCTTTCTATTTTGCCTCTCAATGGATTCTGATACTTTAGATAAATGGAATGGTACATTTGCTCTTATTTCACTTAGCATGATGTTTCCAAGGTTTGACTATATTATAACATGTGCTGCAACTTCATTCCTTTTTAAGGCTGAATAACACTGTACTGTATGTATATGTCATATTTTTCTTGTTCATTTATCATTTGATGCACAATTGGGTGGTTTCTTTCTACCTTTTGGCTTTGTGATTAATGCTGCTCCAACATGAATGAGTAATTAATCATCTTTGTTTTAAACTAGAGTTGCTGGATCACAGGGTGATTGTGTCTGACTCCTGTTACACGTCTTTTTATCAGGCGTGGCTGGGTGGACATTGGCACTGGTCTGGGAGTCAGGAGCCTGGGCTCTGCTCTGACTCAGGCACTTAGAACTCAGGCCAATCACCTAACCCTCCTCACATTCTTTCCTCTTCTGTTCTATAAAACAGAACGTGGGCACCAAGATTCCTTCCAGTCCTAAGATGTAGGAAATGGGATGTAGAATCCTGATTTCTCAAAAGCCTCATCAAATCTAATTTCAAGACTGCTTGAATTACTGAATGCACAGTCTTAATTTTTACATCTGTCTCCAAAGCGATTCTCTGGCAACCCGCCATCTTTGGTGTAGAAAAGCGTAGCTACTAACTCCTTGGCACTGCAGCAATCATTCTGAGAGCTTCATCCATCCACCCACCCACCCATTTTAAAAGTCTAGATGTTGGAGGTGCAGAGGAGCATTACACAAATTCTATTCTCAAGAGTCTTGTGATCCAGTGGCAGAGGCAGGGGTGAATCTGTGCCCCTCCGAATTTGGGCCTAGAAAGCATTTTGGCCCAGAACTCGCATGACAGCCCCGAACGTCAGACTTCTGATGTCAAAGTTAAACATAGAGTGACAGAAATCATGGACAGGATAGAAAGAAAATGATGCCACAAAAACTTAACCTTTTGTCTCATTACTACACCACACTTTGAAGCATTATTTAATATTTTAAATAAGGGCTGTAATTATCTTGTGATTAGCCATATTATTTAATTATGAGTGTGCTAAGTGCACTAGTTTTCTACACGTAAATATTTGGCGTGCTGGGTGTGGTGGTGCATGCTTGTAATCCCATTGGTGCAGGAGGCTGAGGCAGGAGGATTGTGAGTTCAAAGCCAGCCTCAGCAAAACCAAGTCGCTAAGCAACTCGGTGAGACCTTGTCTCTAAATAGAACACAAAATAGGAATGGGATGTGGCTTCAGGGGTTGAGTGCCCCTGAGTTCAATCCCTGGTACCAAAAAAAAAAAAAAAGGCATACCCTGCAATGTCAGTTGTCCTGGGTTTCAGATAAAATTGTTCTTGCCTGAATAGTGGCATTGTAAGGGTAAAAGAAATTGAAGTTAAAGTGTAAAAGACCGGGCATTGTAAAGTTTCTAAGCTGCAAGGCCTGAGTTAAAATGTAAAGGACCAGGTATTGTTAAGTTCCTATGCTACACGTAAAACCTGAAATTCCTGTAGCTGTTAAGACAATACTTGGAACCGCCCAGTAAATATTTCCTTTACCGACTGGTTGTTTGATAACCTAGGACCCTGTGTGACTTTGCACGTAGACATCACAGGGCCTAAACCAATCAGTTTGAATGTACCTCCCCCCTTAGAACTGACCTATCACTCCCGCCCGACCTGTTCCCGCCAATGAATGAACTAATCATGTTTAGGAGTTGTTGTTTGATTTTCCCGCGGTGTATGATGATTTGTTAAAGGAGACTGTGATGTATGTAAAATCCCCGCCCTCCCCAAAAAGTGTACTTAAGCAGTGCTCAGCCCCTGCTAGGGGCTCTGGGCTGCTCTCCCTTCTTGAGTGAGCACGGAGCCCCAGCGCGCTGGATTGGATCCTCAATAAACCCTTTTTGCTGTTGCATGAGCCGCGGTCTCTTGGTGGTCTCTTCCTCCGACGTTCGCCGGACCCTTACAGCATCAAGAAAACAATATCTTTTTTGGGGTGGTGGTTCTGGGAAGTTAACCCCGGGGGACTCAACAACTGTCCACTCAGCTGGCCTGGCCTTGCTTCTCTGCGCCTGTGTGCGTGGGCAGTGACAGGAGGCTGGCTGAAACTCCTGAGTGGGGCTGCGACAGATGCTCAGGATTTGAGCAAGTGGAGGCGAGGGGCACAGAGGGACACCAGGGAGGGACGCAGGTGAGGCAGACACGGCCATGAATGCATCACAGCCCCAGGGTCCTTTCCTTGCTCTTCTCCCCCACCCCACCTCCCAGCCCTCTGCACAGCTCTGAGCTCTGCTCCTTTGGCTAGCGGAGGACCTAGGACGGTGGGGTCCACTTGCCTCTTCACAGGGAGATGGAGCTCTTCCTCTCACTCCAGCTCTTCCTCAGCCGGGGCCAGGGACTGGCTGGCTTGGGTGTCTGGTGGCCTGCTTCCTTGGAGTCAGGACAAACCTCAGGGCTCCCTGTCCCCTCAGCCTGTTGCTTCCCTCTGTCACCTCCAAGGCCTTTGTCTGAATCACACATTTCCTTGCCCTTTCCCCTCCCTCATCCAGCATCTCCAGTAAGTCCCCTGCACTTGAAATGGCATCTCAGGGCCTCTGGCACCCTGCCTGTGACTCTAGGAGTAGGTATGGGGACAAGAAATAGCTCCTGTTAACAGCCGTGATGACAGGGAAGCCAGTCAGACCACGGTGGCTTTGAACGCCGAGCGGGCCGGATGGTGGTGCCCTATGCTGTGGGGAATGGTTGCCTGCCAGTGTTGGGACTGGGTGTCAGCCGCGCACCAGGGGATTATGGCAGAAATCAGAGTCGGGGAGAAGGAGGTGTAAGCTGGCTACACGGCAGCTATCTTCATAATCCCGAGCACTGATGGCTGAAAATAGGTTTGTAGGATGTGGCAGCAGGGGACGGGGCACATGTGAGAGGGATCACGGGTGTCTTGGCACATGTGGAGACTGAAGCTGAGGGCCCGAGAGGAGGCACAGGCTGACATCGGGGCCTAAAATATGGGGAAGTGGGGGGCCATGTGCAGACACAGGGCACCCAGAGAGAAAGGCTGGTCCAGGAGGAAGGGGGTGAATCGGGTCTGCAATTGCAATCTGCCACACCGAGCGCACACATTTCCCCCTGAATTAATATTTCTTTCCCTCACATCCTTCTCGATTTATCTTTCAGGAGCAGACTGTCCTTTCCAAGTCACCGTCTTGCATAAGTCTTAGATCATTATGGCTTAATTGGTGTTTGATCATTTTCAGGCTCAGCCCTTCAACATCAAGGGGGAATTTACAGGAGGAAAAAAAGAGATCTCATCACAATGACACCGAGCCCCACAGAGCCATGAGATAAGTCCCTTTCTGTAGGTCCTTGAGTGGCGTGCAGATAACACCTCCAGCCCACAGCCAAAGCCGAGCGGATGGAGCTGTTAAATGGTAGCATTTGACAGTGGAGCTGAGCTCACTGTACACTTGGAAAATTAACTCTGTCCCTCACGATCCTCAGATAGACTAGTCATTCTGTGGAAGCAGAATGGGAGAGTTTTCAGGCCTAGAAACTCTGAATGTCAGAGACACAATGTAACGCATGTATCAGATCGTTTTTTCTTACAGACACAATGCTCAGCTTTATTTGCCAGTGTTATCTGGGATTGCATTTTTGTTTTAAGATAATGAGTCTTTGTACTCAGAACAGAGAAACACTCAAAGGCACTCACTTTTAATTTAAACACAAGTTAAATGTACCATCTCCAAGTGGAGATTGCCTTTGTTGTTGCCTCCCCCCCCCCCACTGCTGACAGTGCATCTGGGGTTTATTGCTTTCTGAATTTACATGTATCTGGGTAGATGATGTTGCTGTACCATATCAAGAGTTCTGAGTAAGGAAAAATCTTGCACTTATTAAACAAGGACCAAACCACAAAAGGTAGGATGCCTTAATTAGTTTGATCATCCATGAACCTAGACTCCCCAATAATTTGGAGCATCGGTATGTTCTCAGCATTGTGCTGACCACTAACTGCTGGGGATATGCTGATGAGTCTGGAAGGTGTGGTCCCTACCATACAGGGACTTGCAGGCTACTCGGGGCTACAGATGTAAGAAACAGATCGTTTTGGTACAGTGTGCTGTGGGGCATGGATCTCAGCAGGCTGCGGGGCGGGGATCACATCTGGAGTGTGAAAGATTTCCAGTTCTTCTCAGCTCTCCTGTGTGTTTCAGTTGGATGGAGCACGCTTCACATCTGGCACTTTAAAAAAGAGAAGGTTCTTCAAAAAGTTAAATAAGAATTACTATATAACCCTGCAATTGCCAAGAGAAGTTAAGCCTACACGAAAACTTGTGCACCCAGGTTCATAGCAAAGTCATTCATACCAATCAAAATGTGCAAACAGCCCCAATGTCCATCAGCTGATGAATAGAAAAGCAACATGGGATGTATCCATGTGGAATGTTATTCAGCCATGCAATGAAACAAAGTACTGGCTCATGCTACTTTTTTTTTCCACAATAACTTTAATTATTTTATTTATTTATTTATTTATTTTTTATGTGGTGCTGAAGATTGATCCCAGTACCTCATGAGTGCAAGGCAAGTGCTCTACTGCTGAGCTATAACCCAGCCCCTGGTTCATGCTACTTTGAAAGCATTATATGAAGTGGAAGAAGGTGGTCACAAGAGGCTAAACATTGTATGATTCTATTTATATCAAATATCCAGAATAGTCAAATACATAGAGAATATAGTTAAGTGTTTGCTAGGGGCTGGGGATAATAGGAATGGGAGCTGATTGCTCAATGAGATGATCCACGTGTGTTGGAAAGACATTGTCCACTGGAAATATGGACTCAAAGACCTGTTCCTGTTCTCAAGGATCCTGTAGTCATGAATGTAAACAGCAAGTGAATACATAAGTGGCCAGGACATATAGAAAAATAGAACTCTGACCACATCTGCAGCCACCAGCCCTCTGTGTATAATAGCCAGCCCAGGAAGACAGCCTGCTGGTGCATAAGTCAGACCTCTGGAAGTCGGACCACAATGTGTAGCAACTGGCCCAGAAACCAAGCAGTAAGCTCTCTAAAAATTGGCCCCAAATGACTGGGACTTAGTTTAAAACTGACAGCTTCTCTAATTTTTGTCCCTGCTTCCAACTTAGGATCAATCAGAGAAGGCCCCATAAGCTCCCTAACCTAGCCAGCTGCCCCAGTGACCCCAGGCCAGCAGCCTCCAAACGGTGCGTGCCTGGGGCTGACCCCCTTTTCCTCAATGTAAAACTCTCCCACTCCCCTGGCCTTTGAGTCTCTACCAAATCCAAGTGCCAGCGCTGATGGCCTGCCCTGTGCTGTTGCAAGTTCTGGGTGGTGGCCTTTGCCTTTCTCATCTGGTTGGGCTTTGTTTTCACCTAGAGAAGGCAGCATCAAAGGAGTACTAAAATACTTACAAATTCCACCCCATATGTAAATAAAAGATGGAGTAATTCTTGTTAATTCATTACCAAGCAGTTGGTAAAGAAAGCCTTGCAGAGAAACAACCATGATGCATTTCTAAGTGATTCCTCTCTTATGTTCTTAGGCACCAAGGCTAAAATAATGTGTGGACAGCATTTGGACAGCCAAAGGAAACTGGCTGTCCTCCCCACCCCCACCGCCCTGGGGTATGCCATAGGAAGGCTGCCACGGCTAAGGTTTGCCTCCTGCCTAGCTCATGGTGCAGCGGGAAAGAGGGTCAGGACACTGAGACCTTGAAGCAACACTTTATTCGTGGCGCCATGGCCCAGAGGGATAATTCCCAAAGTCTGAGACTTGAGCACAGCAGGGTTTTTATTTTCATACATAAACAAGTTTGGGGGTACATCAAGGCAAGGGAGTTGGTGCGATTCTTTTGAAGGGAGCATTCTACATTCCTTATCTGGGTACAAACTTGTCAACAGCCTTGGGGCTCTAACTAAGCCTAAGGAGGGGATTGTTCTGTCCTGGCTGTTTTGTTTCCTGCCTCTGCTACTGCCCTTGTCTGTTAGCCAGTGTTAGCCACTGCAGACCTCTATGGTTAAAGTCAGTACACAGAGCTGCTGTGTGTTACTGTGCAAAACTACAGCCTGTCAGCTCTTAAACTGCCAAAGTTTTCATTTTGCTCTACCGCGATGGCATGGGTTTATTTAGATTTCAGGAATTCTCTGTTGGATGTGAGCATAAAAGTGCTTGGAGTAAAAAGGGCTGTGTCTTTTCATTGCTATGGGCTAATGAGTATTCTGAGATATTGTGCTTCTCAGCCTGATTTTCTCCCTTCAGCTTCTCATTCATGCAGATAGACTCTGAGATATATTGTCTCAGGAAAGGTTTGAGGTTGTCTGATTTATTTCTAGAACTAAGTCCTAGGTAAGGCTGTAGATCCCTGAAGGCTCTGCTTGGAGATCTGATGCCTGAGGAAAGTCAGGAGAGAGAAGTGCCACGGAGCTTCCCACTCTCCACCTGAGCTCTCCCCACCATGGAAGAAAGTTCAGGTGAGAAGAGCAGGGAATCTGAGGTCTTGGAGGAGGGAGTTTTGGGTTATAGCTTCCTGGAAGTACCCAATGGAGAAATGGCAGTGTCTACCCAGCTCATAGACAGATGGAGCCCGTGTAATTGGCAGGAATTAAGCCCCGTGGGACCATCAAGAAGAGGAAATCTCTGCAAAAAGCAAACTGATGCTTGTCCAGAGGGCTGGTCCCAAGCCTGTGGCAGGGTACGCATCATTGCACTCTGCCGCAGTCTGGCTGGGCACAAATCACCGAGCCGCCACAAAGCACTTGTATCTTCAAACAGGAAACTTTACTGCCTGAACTCCAACAGCACTCCACGCACACTCCCTGGGAACTCTCCCGAACGCCACCCACGCAGCCCCCAGGAACACCACACACCAACCGGAACTCCCTCCACTGGGCTGCGCCGCGCATTCACTCTCGGAACCCTGGGAGAACTCAAGGAGAACTCCAAAGTAGCTGGCGCCCAAGGCAGCAAGAGCCGCCTGATTACTGGTGTAAAGGTCTAATATACAATTGAATCAATCCAGCATCATCTTAATGGCTCGCCTCTCAACCATTACTTCTGGCAAAATGCCAGGGGCCATTCCGACTCGGCTGTGGCTCTCAACAGCACTCTTGCCATAGCTTCAGGGAGCTGGCTGGAAACCTCTGAAAGCAATTAAGGCTAAGTTATCTATCAACCTGGCATTATCAGCAATGGGATCAGAGAACAAACTGATTTATACAAAGAAATGCATCATTTCTTGCACCTGAGTTTGTGGGCAGTGATTCATGAATGAACTTGATACTTAAACCCAGGTAACAAAAACAGGATGGTCAGAGAACTGGTTATCTCCCACTGAGGATGCAGGGTTTCAGGGTGGGCTGAATGTATGGCAACACACGTGATTTGGGGGCTGGAAGGCCAGTAGGGGAGATAGGTCAGTTATCTAATCACCCACCAGAGGGTGTCAGGGAGCGTGTCATTTTCTAGTTACATATAGATTTATTTGCCCTTCCTCTCTTTATATATAGATCTAGCAGCTGTTCTTTGTGTCAGGATTCTGTCTGTGAATTGGGTGAGAAGTTAGAGAAATGCATTGAGTAGGAGATGAAATGAAGAGGAGGTTGGGAGGTATTAAATCTATATTATATAAATTCTTGGTGCTGTTTATCTTTCTTGGCCTTAGAGAAAAGAGAGCTAGAGCATATCTCTTCGCAGAGTGAAATGTTTCAAAACAAGTGAGATTTGGGAGGACACACTGTTGATATCTACACGTTTCAAATGTGCCTTGATTAGAAGAATTTACTGGATCTCCAGCAGAAGAACGAACGGGTCCAGATGCCGACTAGCGACTTTGCAGCCTCTTAGTATTCCTGCTCCAGCTCTGGCAGAGTGTCATTGCTGGCATTCACGGGGGGAGAACAGATGTGGTGGGATGATTCTGGCAATTCTTCTGTCAGATCCTGAAGAAAGGTCAAGTGGAGGTCAGTAGACCTGGAGGGGAGATATGGGGGTGGCAGTCAGTTCCTGGGTCCCTGTACAATGGCATGCATGGCATCAGCCTGTGGGCATCAGCCTGTGGGCAAACTCTGGGGGGGAGGAGCTGATGGGTGATGATTGGAAAATCAGCATCTCAAATGAGTGCCCAGGTGGTAAGGAGATGTGAAATCCTGGCAGAACAGTGGATCCCAGTAAGGAATTCAGGGTGGAGGCTGATTCCATGGCTTAGTCCATCACAGGAGGGCATGGCCGTGTGCAGAGGGCTCTCCCAGGCACCGCATTATGGATCTGTTCTGCAATAAGGAAACTGAGGGAGGACAGTAGACAGAACAGCCCCCTGAAGATGTCCACACCGTTATTCTTGGAGCCTGTGAATATGTTTCATGACATAGCAAAAGAGATTTTTATGGATCTGATTATAGTATTAGTTAATAATCAGTCAACATGAAGATAGGAGATCATCCTGGATCATGGCAGGGGCTGGGGAGACTAGGGAGCATACTGATGTGGTCACCTGAGTCCTTAAAGCAGAGGACTTTCTCAGGGAGATGCAGTGTGAGAAGGACCCAGCGGGTCACTGAAGATGGAGGAGTACTGTGATGATGAATATGGGGTGGCCTCAGGTAGCTTAGGTTCCAAGAGAGCTCAGTCCTACAGCCGGGTGGATGGGACTCTGCCAACAACCTCAGTTAGCTGAGACGAAGTCTCCCTAGAACCTCCAGATAAGAGCCAGGTCAGGCTGACCCTGATTTTGCTTCTGTGAGATCCAGAGCAAAGAAACAGGCTCACCTGCCCAGAATTTTTGCTTATGGACTGGGAGCTATAACTTTGTGTTATTTGAATCCACTGAGTTTGTAGCAATTTGTAATCACACCGGCAGGAGATGAATACAGGGCTCAAGGTGACATGTGAGAGATCTAGAATCTGAAGTCGTTCTGAATTCCAATGCGTGATGCCAGAGCAGGGGGCGAGGGTGACAGATACTGGGCTGTGAGTAGGGACATCAGTAGATCCACTGCCAAAGCAGAAACACCAGAAGAAAGCAGGGGAGTACAGTGACTCAGGGCTGGTGGTGGGATTCTTGCAGGCTCAGGATCGCCTCTAGCTCATAGCTTTGACCCTGGGTGGCAGGATCATACTGGCCACACTTTGTGGATATGGCATTTGTCCTTGGTGGCAAAGCTGTCATTCTACTTTTGTTCACTCCTGATTCCCACGTTTGCCTGACCCGAGTGAGTCTAATTCTCTCAAAGTTCATTAACACTGGCCCAACCCCCAGGAAGCTAGTTTGCAAAATAAAACATCCCATTAAGAAGGGAAGGGTTCCTTCATCCACTGATCTAGCACTTTAGAAAATAAGAGCTGTCCCTTTTGTATCCCATGTGAAAGCAGTTTTGGGGAATCATGTGAAAAATCAATTTTTCCAGGAACAGAAGTATTAAGGTCGATATTGTTTTTATCTGAAAGAAAACTGTGATTTAGAAAAAAAAAGAGAGGATGGGAAAGGCAGCGGAGCACAACAGACACTAGTATGGCAATATGTAAATCAATGGATGTGTAACTGATGTGATTCTGCAATCTGTGTATGGGGTGAAGGTGGGAGTTCATAACCCACTTGAATCAAAGTGTGGAATATGATATGTCAAGAAATTTGTAATGTTTTGAACAACCCACAATAAAAAATTAAAAATAAAAAAAAAAGAAAAAAAAAGAGAGAGAGAGAAAGACAAGCCAATAGTCACCCTCCACTTTTTGTGAGGTCACTTTGAAATCTTTGAGATTCAAAGGTTCCGTGAGTTTTTGTAGTGGCCGCTTGTTGGGCAACTGATTAAGCTGCCTAAGGAGGACTGGAGGATCAAGGTGCTGAGTGCCTTTGCCTCAGACTCTAAATACAGCCCATTGTTTCCTGGGGGGCCTGTTCATAGTGCAACCAGTGACCCCAGTTTCCGCTTTCAAAGGTTGAAGACATGGCTGTGTTCCCCAAGCAAAGCTTGCAACCTATCTCCAACCACACCTGCACATAATGGAGGGTGTCACCCCCAAAGTGCTAATTTGTTAATTAGCTCAGGGAGTTGCTGTGGGGTTCCCACTGGGGCTGTCCTCAGCAGGTCTTCCAAGAACTCTTGGTGTTCCAGAAGGAACATCCCTTCCTTAGCATGTGTGGGCATCTTTAGGGTGTTAGATATTATGCTCAAGGTTTTCTTGGTGAGTTCAATTCATGTTGTCTGTGGATGACCAAGGAGGTGGGGAAGGACAGCTGCATGTAGTACTGGAAACTTCTATGAACCAGGGTCACTTTTCTGACATGATTCTATGGTGTATCAAGATTTTACTTGCCTAAAATTACCATCTCTAATGATCTTCTGCCTTTTTTGAAATTTCTACCCTTTAGGTTTTATTTTAGCTAATTGTATGTTTGTTTATACATATAGATATGCATACATGTATGGTTGTATTTATAACATCCACTTCCAAAGGACTTGAGGAGGCTACCTACATTCAAACAATAGCCAAAAGCCTTGTAATAGAAGAACAAAAGAAAAAAAATTTAAATCAGAAAATTTAGGCTAAGGACAAACATGAAAATTCAGAATGAAATGTACTCTGAGTTTTCTGGGGGCAAAGGAGAAAATTAAAATAAAACAGAACAAGAAGTAGTATAGGCCACAGAGTTCTTATGGGGAATAAGAAGAGAATGCCCATTTCTTGCAGAAGGACAAGAATTCCCACCAACAGAATCCTTTAGGGAGGTTATCTGGGAGGTCATAGGGAGGCCAAGAGCTTGGCTGTGGCCTCTTTTTGGACGTTCTGCCTGCAAGTTCTGCTCACTTGGGAATGTGGAGAAAGTGCTGGGCAGAGAGGGCAGCCAGCCTCTCTAGAGAGGCCAGCAGCCATGGCCCTGGTGGGGGTCAGTATGGGGGCCTAGGGAGAACATCCAAGTCAGGTGGGAAGCCTAAGAAATGTCATTTTTTTTTTCCTTCCCCAGAGATTGATGTCCTGTTTAATTCAAGAGCTTTTTAGCTGAGTATTTTTAAATTTCCAGGTGAAAATATTTAGGGGCTAAAGACTATATCATGGTCAGTGAATAGGAACAGTGTGATATTATTTTTCTTTGAAAAATAATATTTGGCCTATTATTAACCCAATTTTTCAAAATATAAGGTGGTTGTTTTGTAAGGGTAAAAGAAATTGAAGTTAAAGCGTAAAAGTTAAAGGGTAAAAGACCGGGTATTGTAAAGTTTCTAAGCTGCAAGGTCTGAGTTAAAATGTAAAGGATTAGGTATTGTTAGGTTTCTATGCTACCTGCAAAACCTGAAATCCCTGTAGCTGTTAGGACAATACTGGAACTGCCCAGTAAATATTCCCACTGACTCCCTGGTTGTCTAATAACCTGGGACTCTGTGTAACTTGTCACGTAGTCATTTAGGCCCTAAAACCAATCAGTTTGAATGTGTACCCCGCTTAGGAGTGACCAATCACCCCCGTCCGACCTGTTCCCGCCAATGAATGAACTAATCATGTTTAGGAGTTGTTGTTCAATTTTCCCGTGCCTCATGATGATTTGTTCTGATGTATACAAAGCCCCCCACCCTCCCCAAAAAGTGTACTTAAGCACTGCTTGACCTCTGCTCTGGGCTCTGGGCTGCCCTCCCTTCTTGAGCGAGCCTGCCTGGAGCCTCAGCGCGCTGAATTGGATCCTCAATAAACTCCCTCCTGCTTATCGCATGAAGCTAGTCTCTTGTGGTCTCTTCCTCCGACGCTTCGCAGGACCCTTACAGCTTAGAAAGAACATATATCTTCTGCTTTGATGATTCCTAAAAAAAAATGCACTTGTTTACCCCCATTCATTGTGCCAATAAACCTGTATGTAGTATTTATTTATTTATTTATTTATTTATTCTTTACTCTTTATTTTCTTCTTTATTTCTGGTTGGATTGAAGAATACATTTCAAAGAAGTGTATCAGGACAGTTATCTTCACATTTTCACTCTAAAAGAAATTTTTTGCAAACATACTACTCCCATACTACTGCACAGTTTTAAAACTGGTATTTAAAAATAGTCACTGTAAGTTTAAATAGTTACTAATAGAAAGTGATTTCTAATAGTAAATATGTCATGTTTCAGTTCTCTGGTTGTGGTTGTTGAATAGAGAGAGTTCAGTGAGAGATTCATTCAAATTCAAATTCACCCAAATCTGGTTCCTGAATTCAAATGACATGAGCTTGGATAGGGAGTTATCTCGAAATTTAAAAAAACACAACAACCATAAACAGGAGTTTGTTGTCTTCACATTCTGGAGAGAGGCGGTTGGTTACACCAATCCAGCTGCTCAAGGTGCCAAGCAGGGTGCTGGCTCTTGTATCTGGAGGTTGGTTACATACAGCTTCATGCCCTGTGGGCAACCCTGCTCTAATCCCCTATTGGATGTGTGAGTACCTCTTTCCTCACTCCACTGTAAACAATACACATTATAAACCTTCAGGAAACATTCCACTTTGATGAGCAAAAGATTTATATACTATGTTCATTTGCATTTCTCTGGGTAGTAATGAAATTGCATAATGTTTCATGTTTGCTGACTATCCGCAGGATGCCCTCTGCGAATTGCCTGGTTGTAAATTTCGTCCACATTTTCTATATAGTAGTTAAAGTACAAGTGACAGAGTGAGAAAAATATTTGAAAGATAAATAACGATAAGATATCCATAATACGTAAAGGCTATGTTGACATTTTTAATAATGGTGCTATTAAATTACAACTCCCAGAAAAGTGAATAAAGCATTAAGTATACAGCCATGGGTTTCCACAGTGAACAGGTCTGCATAACAATACTCGGAGTGAGAAAGAAAGCATCACCAGGCTCCCAGAAGCCTCTTGTCTTCCTTCCAGTCATTGCCAGTGCCATCCAAGGGTAACCATCCAACTGGGCTTCTATACCACTAAGTAGTTTGCTTATTTTTGAACTTTATATTGTGAAACACTCATTGTGCTCTGTTTCCAACTTTTCTGAAACTGGTGTGGTAGGATATCCACACACACAATAGATTACAGGAAGCAGGTTTGTTGTTTACAGATAGGCAGCAAGGGATGAAGAAGCCAGGGATTCATTGTGAGTGGCCCTCCGCCCCCATCCTCCCAAGGCTCAGGAAAGCTCCCAAGGTGGGCAGAGCCTTGCCTGCTCATGCTCCATAGGCATGACAACTAAGGGACCCTGAAAAGTAGCCTGCCCTGGTCTTTACTCCTTGGGATGGACTCATTGGACTAAATTGTCAAAAGGCATTCGATTTCTATTGGTGGCAGGGACTGGAATGGACCCTGGTCTTTGGCCAACTTCCCCTTCTCAGGACACCACATTCCCAGCACAAGCTACAGTTATCCTTGAGAACCATTAGCAAGGAAAGGAGGAAAACTGGTCAGTTGATGGTCACCTGCAGAACCATCCCACCTGTCTAAAGGGGTTACCTGTTAATTATACAATATCAGTTGGTGAGATTCAATTGCATCAACATTAAAGTAAATCTGTTAATTATACTTTTGAATTTATTCAGTGAAACCTAAATATGATGATTTGATGAGTATTATTATTATTTTTTGCAAGTGTAGGCACCAATAAATCTTTCCTGAGCACTGGAAAATGTATTAGTTTGTTTTTCTCCATTCCACTTCTCCCATAGAATTATATCCTATACATATAATTCTATGCTTGAAAGCATTTATTGCTCACTCTATTTTGTTTGATCAATTATGTTGTAATTTAAGTTATAACTAAATATAGAATAAATGTCTTGTCCGTAAGAGCCTGATATTCATAGGAAACCAAATTTCCAATTAATCGTCCATTTGCAAACAAATACTTTTTGAGCATTGATTGAAAATATATTACAAATCTTAGTGAGCAATTATTAAACTTAAAACTACATGTGACTGGAATTATTTCTTAATCGTTGTGATGGGCAGAATACTGGCTACCTGAACTTGTGCCTGTCTTATTAATGTGTGGAAACTCTGTGTATGACAGGTTATATGGCAAAGTGGAGTTAAGGCTTCAGGTGAAAAGGGTAGTCTGGACTACCTAGGTAAGTCTGATAAAATCACAAGGGTCCTGATAAGTGGAAGAGAAGGCTGAGGAGGGAGAACTGGAAAGACACAGCATGAGAAGTACTAGGCCTGATGCCTCTTATTGGGCCATGACTGAAGGAGTCGGGGCTGGCCCTAGAAACTGGGAAAGGAAGGAAATGGATTGTCTCCTGGAGACTCCAGAAGGATCACAGCCCTGCAGGCACCTAGATTTTACTGTGGTGAGACCCATTTCAGACTTCTGGTCTCCATAAATATATGATGATAAGTTTGCCTTGTTTCAAGCAATTTTGTAGTAATTTTTTACAGCAGCAATAAGAAGCTAATACAATAATTGAGTCTGGTATGTTGTGAAAATGAGTTAGGGTGCAATATCAATTTTACTTTACATTTTAAATAGAAAACTAAATGTTTTTGTGAGATTAACCACTATGAGGAGTGACTCTGGAATAAAAATGATTTGCTGAAAGAACTTTACAGTTGCCTCGATCTGCAGGAAATCGTGTAAAAATTTTATCCGTAGGTTTTGTCAGAAATATCTTTAAAAATGTAGTATTTCCAAAATAATTCTAGTTACATTAAAAATGTAACTAGAATCACATCACCAGCTCTTACTGCCTTTGCTATTTATACATTTCTCTATGTACTAAAATATCCCAGGCATGAGTACTGAGAACAGCTGAAAAGAACTGTTTACATTTAAGAATATGGAAGAAGTTACATTTTTGCATGTAATTAAATTAAGTTACAAAAACCTTTTTTGCTTGGTCCTCCTGAGAACTCTTCCTTTGAATAGAAACATTCTTTGACAATGGTCCAGGATAATAGAAGCAATGAGATAAATGGAAAAAAAAATTAAATCTCATCATTTCACTTCACTCCAGATCTGAACTCAGAACATTGTCAATGAGGCTCAGAATTCCTACTTTCTAATGATAGAATAATTAAGAGAGACACAGGAAAGACACAGTGCCCTGTGGGGGTGCTCATTGGCATCATATACCATGAAGTCTTTTTTGGGGAGGTCTTTCTGATTGGGTAACCACCCAGATGAGGCAGCTGCAGTCAGCAATTCTCCAGAGAAGGGCCCATGAACCTTCAAAACCAGTCCCCACAGTGTCCAGGGTGGACATTCAGACTGAAGAGGAGTCTCAGCAGGGTTCCCAGGGTGTCTGCTACAGTCTGTCTCCTGTAAACGGGATAGAGTTGATGCGTGCTTGTGCGCCTACGTGAGTGCTTTAGCACACAGCTGAATACTGTTTTAATACCCTCTTGGGGTCAACACACTTTTCCTCTACCATCTCAGTGTTAGTGGCTGGCAGCCTGTGAGTTAAACTAACAAAATATGGATTGACAGGAGAGAGGGTGTGCAATTCTTATTCATGTTGAGGTGAAATAAGTGGAACTCAAAGGAGTGGTCAGGCAGCAGGGCCTGTATATAGGATTTAACAAAAGGAAGGAGGTTTGAGCTTTAAGAGACAACACATTGTGGGGAGATGACTAAGATACACATGGAGTGGAGGGAACTAATGGAAGGGAAGTTATTTTATTGAGGCGTATTTACTCGGGACAGCTCTCTGGGTCTGCTGACAGGTTTCCCTCTTCTTCCTGATCTGGGCTCACCTTTTTTGAAGGAAAATGCATGTCCTGCTTTTTGATGGATAAAGAGAACTCTTCCTGTGTCTGTTGATTCTCAATTGCTTTTAGCTCAAAATAATCTTTATGCCAAAGTGCCGTGTTTGGGGAGACATAATCTGATCTCCTTCAATGCTGGTTTAACCTGAACGCTCCTTCACCTCTCGTAGTTTCCAACAGCAAATCTTGTCATCCTTCTCCTAAAAATATCCTCCAGTTCCAGAATGTGTGGCATGTTTCCACAAATACTCCCCCAATCTCAGCCCCTTTAACATATTGCAGTAGCCTCCAGGTCAACCAACCCACATCATATGTCTGCCCTTTATCCTGCTTTTTTTCTTTGTAGAATGGCACCTGTGGCTGAAATTACATTACATGACCATTGGTATTTGATTTGTTTCTTTACTGAAGTGTAAACTTCACAGGAACCATCAATTACTGGGTTCCTACTGCCTTTAATAAGGCCTGCCACAAAGTTTGAATGAAGTAAACATGACGTTGAGTGAACTAAAAAAAAAATGTACTTTAGCCACATCTATTCAATTCGCTGCTATGGACTGATTCCTGCCGTCTGAACTTCGTTCTCCTATCCTCCCAGTACCTTTCACTGGGTCGGTCAGCCCTTCGTTTAAAATTTTTCTCTTATAAGTCTGAGAGTTTACACATTTTACATCTAATCTTCTAATGCTTACCTGTAAATACCAAATATTGTCTGGAGTCCATAATTATCTAGAATGAATAGCATCATGTGGAATTATCTTTCCTCTCTTTCCTCCTCAGCCTGAGAACTCTATTGCCCTCTGAGTTCCTCTCACTTGCCTCTGTGGATGATTTAATTTAAATTTTAAATATTTAATATTTATCTTAATGCAATTGTAAGTTTTTTGCTATTGTGTGACTCATTGTCTTATACATCTCACCCCTTTCTTCCTCTTTTACCTCTACCCTTACTTCTCACAGGGATTTCCCACCACCATTGTGTGGCAAATTTTATGAGAATATGTATATATACACACTTATATGTGTGTGTGTGTGTGTGTGTGTGTGGTGTATGTATACACTAGTGTGTGTGTATATATACATATACACACACATATATAAATATCTTTATTTTAAAGCGGATGTAAAAAAATAAGATAAAGCAGATGTCAGCAAGCTTTTTAAAAATGACCCCAGTAGTAAATATTTTGAGCCATGTGGTCTCAGCTGTGTGGATGAAACCCCCAAACAACCACAGTTCACCAAAGCAGATGAATGAATGGACATGACTGTGTTCCAACACAATCTTATTTGTAAAAGCAGCATGCTGGTCCACTGGCTAGTTTTTGCTGACCCGTTTAACCATGTAGTTTGTGTCTGGGTATAAAGTTTTAGGTTCAAAGTTATTTTTCTTAGATATGGAAAATACTTGCTCCAAGTTCTTCCTGTATCTGCTGCTGTTTTCAAGAAGCTTGAGGTCTGTCTGATTCTTTTTTCTTTTGTAGATAAACAGTGTATTCCTTCCTGGAAGGTTTTAGAATTTTTTTTTTTTAATTTTAGTGATGAAATTTCTTTATGGATTTTCAACTGTCAGCTCCTCCAAATGTCTATCAAAAACCAACCTTTTGATAAGGCAAAGCTACGTTTACTAAACTTCCTGCAGCAGGGATACCATCACCTTGAGAGAATCTTAGCTGGGGTCTCTGGGGGGGATGTTTAGGGGTGCTGGGTCAGAACACCTAGAGCTTCAGACAAGCCTGTCCTGGTGGGGGAAGTCCAGGGGATAGGGCAAAATTTATAACTCAAAGTTTGGGTTTGGAGGACCCAGTGAAGCGAGGTGCACCAAGCAAATATTGACATGCAAACCTTTTGATAAATGATCTTTTTGCCCAGATGAAAGCATCATTGTCCTTCGAGGGAAATTATTTGTCTAAATGCACAAACTATTTGCTCAGACAAATTGGTTTGCAGGAATTTCCTGAAACCAACAGCAGTTATTTGTTGACTTATGGGTTTATCTTTCTGGGAAAGGATTTCTAAGAGCAAATAATTAAGGCATGTTGAAATAGGTGGCCTTTGTCCTTGGCCCTAATGTTTAAGCCATGTGGAAATGGATGTTTTTTTAATTCTTGATTTTGTCTGAATAATTAATAATATGTTTTTTAATCCTGCTGGGTACTGATGGCTTCTTTCAGAGACCCAATGTATCACTTGAGCTTTGGACACGTCCAATTATTTCTTTAAGTTTCATTTACTTTTCATTTTTCTCTAGGCCCTTCTTTTGTAATTCTTGGTATGGGGATGCTAGAACTACATTTGCTCTATAATTTTTAAATTTCTGGTCCTTTTGAGCAAATTCCATGCCTCCATTTTCTAATTGATTTGATCCTCAGCTGAGGCATTTCTGTTTTTCCACAGAAATGTTGAGCTTTCAATTTTAACCATTAAAAAATTAATGCCCACTAATTTTGATTGGTTCTTTCTGTCTATTCTTGTGATTGCCCACATTATTTCCTTAAATCTTTAAAGACACTTATTATATATTTTTAAAGAAGAATCCCTTCTATGCACCAATCTGTTCCATTGGTTGAAATTTAATTTTTTCTTTTTTTCCTACCATATGGTGCTGGCTCTCCTTACACATTTAAGTCTGACTATGTCCATTAGTGTTAAGATTCCCTGCTAGGTGATGTTACAGGGATTTATGCAGCTGGATTAGGGAGGGGAGGGGAACTGTCACTGTAGCTCATGCTTCACACCAGCTTGAGTGTATGGATCTGTGAAGTTGCACATCTTCAAGGCATGTCCAGGACACTGCCCTGTGTCTCTTGCTCCCAGAGCCCTGTCCACACACCCTTACATCCCTGAGAAGTGCTGCAGGCTCTGCCCAGGGGCTACTGGCCTGCTGTTCTCACCTTGGCCCCCAGAGATTCTCCCCCTCCTTCTGGATCCAGCATGCTGCTCTGGTGCACCCCTGAGCTTGCCGCAGAATCCTCCCACAGTCATCCTTGGGCGGTGGTTTTCATTGATTCTTGCCTGCTTTCTAACGTTGAGGGATTCTGTGTAGTTTCTGGTTCATCCTGTTTGCTTTCTTTTTAATCATGGATTTGCCCTTAAGTGTTTCATTTTTAATATCTTTCTAATGAGTTCTATGCATTTCAGGGAGAGGAAATTGGCAATGTGTTATGAGATGTCTGTCAGGCCTCCATCCTACATGGAAAGCATTTCACCATTTTCCACCATTGCAAAACGAGTTGTGTGTTCGGGGGTTGGGGGTGGGGATCATGTGCAGGAATAGTTATCCTGGGAGCTGATCCGTGCTTACCCCTGAGAAGTCCACTGTCAAGGCCTATTGCAGGTTCTACTGCTTCTGTACCCCAATAAGTACAGAAATTGTAGCCATTGATGTACCCTGTGCCAGGGCTCAATCTCTGTAGGCACAACTGGCAGTTCTCAGCAACCCCTGAGATCTAACCACCTTCCTTGGTCATTATGAGGGATGTGGTGGTGGGCTGTAAGCTTTTGCATACACCCCACTTTCATTTGCTAATTTAGGGGATTCTCCTTATTGATTCCTTTTCATTCTTTCTGTGGCCCCTGCTTTCCCCCAAATGCCGTATTTTTTCTCCTTTCCATCCTTAGGAGGTAACCTCCAAAAGAGTGATAGGGTTCCAAAGAGTTGACTGCCTCTAGTTGAACAAAAGCTTTCTTGGAGTGGGCAAGGAAAAATCCAACCAAAACCACAAATGGCTTTCATGGTCAGTTTGGTTATTAGCCTAAATGTCTCAGTGTCCTTTCTGAAGCCTCCTCCACCATAGGGGCTGCGTACTGGACCTCCTCACATCCTGTTTAAGGTTCACCCAGACACCCCACCACCATGGGAGGAGTGTAAAGTAGCACAGCCAGAAAAGCACTTGGGATGCCCTCTGGAAGACACAATCTGGCAAAGGCTGCCCTTTGGCCACAATAGTTCACCTTCTTTTCACCTGCGAAATATATTTTCTCCCTCCCTAAGAACTCTCACATCAGATCTACAGCATTGCCAAGGAGGGGCTTGAGTGAGGGAGATTTTGCCTTCCATAGACATTACCTTCCTCCTGAAACCTATCATAATCAACAATTAAGCAGCTTCCAGACAAGCCTCCCGTCTCCATCAGCAGCCCCAGAGAGGTCCCCAAGTAAACAGACGATCTAATCCCCCCCTGTGCTTGCTGAGGAAGTGTTCTCCAAGATTCATTGCTAGGCTTCCTTTAAGCCCTTTGTTCCTCTTTTGTATAGCCTCTGGGTCTGCCACTGTGCAGCAGTGAGAACAAACCCAACTTAATATCTTTATAAATTATCTTTCCACGGTATCACTGGAAACAAATATGTTAACACCCATATCTGTTATATGCAAGTGGTGAGGTTTTTGGTAGTTCTTTTGTTTTCCTTTTTTTTTCGAATATTCTGAACATTCTAAAGTTTCAATTTTCTACAATGTACAGTGCAGAAAACCACCTACAGACAGCTCCCATGTCAGACACCATGGATTGCCTGCCCAGGACTCATTCTCTCTCTTCCTCTTTCTTCCTTACCGGCTGTGCTCTCCTCTGGGCCCTGGGGATTTACCCCTACATACAAGACTCCTGCCTTCTGGCTCCTAGTTGGGTTTGGCTAATGGGGGCAACTGGTGAGAGATCAGTGGGCGGAAGGGGAGAGTGTTTGGGGTATTTCTTCCTCTATTCCTTCCATACCGTCACTCTTGGTGGCCACCTGCCTGATAGGTGCAGTGCTTGCTGGGCAGGGTGCCCTCCTGACTCCAGGTTTTCTGTGTTCAATTAGCCATTTGTGTCTCTTTTCTCCTGTAGGTCAACGGGTGGTGACAGCTCCTCACTGCTCCTCTTCCTGCGTGTCTTCAAGATGCTCATACCTCTGCAAATAATCCCTGCATTAAATTCTCTCCATCATTCATCAGACTCCTGGCTGACTCACCAAAGAAGAGCTGTGTGATATTACACAAGTCCCTTACCTCTTGGGCGTCCATTCATTTATTTGCAAAATAATGGATTTGGACCAGACTGGTGTTTCTCAAACTCAGTTCCATATTGGTAAGCATTTTTGAAAAGGGATTCTATCTTTGTTTTCTGTGAATGGGAATGTAAAACCATGCAGCTACCATGGAAAACAGTTCCTAAAAGATTAGAAATAGAATTACCATAGGATTTATAATTCCACTTCTGAGTACATATTGAAAAAAAAATGGAAAGCAGGGTTCTGAAAAGATATTTGTACACCGGGGTTCCTAGAAGCATTACTCACAGTAGCCAAGAAGCAGAAACAACTCAAGTGTCCATCAGTGAATGAGTGGATAAGCCAAATGGGGTGCATATGTGTGATGGATCACCATTCAGCCTTAGAGAGGAAGGAAATTCCGACAGGTGCTGCATCACAGATGACCTTGTGGACAAGAGACTGAGTGAAATGAGCCAGTCACAGAAAGATAAATGTTACACGACTTCACTTCTATTAAATATCTCGAGCAATGGAATTCATGGGGACAGTAGAGCAGTGGTTGGCTCAGGGGGAGGGAAACAGGGAGTTAGCATCTGACAGAGTTTCAGTTTTGCAATATGAACACAATCTGGAGGCTGATGAACAACAATGTGAGTAGAACGCTAAATGTCAGTGCATACTAAAAATGATTTAAGAGGGCAAATTTTATGTTAAATGTATTTTATTACAATTAAATATATATTTTTTTCAGGTTTCCATTTCAGAAAAAGGGGAAGGGAGTCTCATGGTTACATTAGACTTGGAAAAGGTAGATTCTATATGAATAAAGAAAACCTTCCTCACCTCTGTACAAAAACATTTCTAAATTGATCTTGGAGTTTTGACAGAAAGAAGGTCATCTCTAGGGTCCATTTGTGGTTCTATGGCCTCTGACTTCTTTCTCTGAAGAGTCAACCCCAGTCACAGCCATTTCTGACATTTACTTGCTGGCTTTTTTCTGATCACAGGGGTTCTCGCTGCCAGAGACATGTCCGGACGGTGAGATGGGAAAGAATCTTCCTCAGTGACCAGAATCCTGGCCAACAGCCTTTGGAGCCCAGAGCAAGCTGCGTTTATTTCCTGGACTCTTGAGTATTGGGTGGAAGAGGTAGAATGGCGTATTTGAAGGTGATTGTGTGTGAATGGGTTTCAGTTCTTTTCAACAACAACATTCAACGTGGATCAAAGTGCAGAAAAAATATGCCTCCGAAAGCTGTTTAAATTCCCATTTTTCTTTTTGTAATTATGTTTGTTGCACTAAGAATCTGACTGCAAAGATCTGATATAGATCTTGTTTAGTCAAGTAGTACATAGATACTTTGTCTTTCTAGATTTCCTTCTAAAGGTAATTATTGGTAGTGAGGAAGAACCATCATAGATTTATCTTTAAGGAGATTAATAAGAATAGAAAATGTCAGAATCATACTTTTTACTTTATTCAGATGGAAAAAGATACTTGAACTAAAATAAATATTTGTGCCACTTGATTCCTAGCATTCATTTATCCTGTTTGTAAGGAAATCTGACTGTAGTACGGACACCCAGCACTTTTTCTTTGACTTTCTCCCATCCCAGGGTCTAGAAAGGAGGGTTCCTGGCCTATGTAGATGACCCTCTTCTAACTACCAAAGAAAACAGAAAAGCATGAGGGAGACATTTTCATTCCCTAGATGTTGTGCTGGAGGTTCTGATGTTTGGGGCTGATGTTAGCAGCCACTTTACAGATAAAAGGAAAAAGCCAAGCTCCTCACAGAGTGGTTGACCCAGTGTCCTCTAGGGATCAGCTCTAAAACCACGGTGTTCAGATTCCTTAATATGTATGATAACTAAATGCCACATTTCAATGAATTAAATTTGCGGATGTTTGTTGAGTGCCTATAATCTGTTAGCCACTGTTTTAAATCCCTTAAAAACATCAATTAATAAAGATCCTTGCCTTCCTAGAGCTACATACTAGCTGCTAGTTGTCATTACCTACTGCCTGCAGTTGAAACCTTTTTCGAATATCCGTGGTATAATTTGAACTTTTATGGTTTGGGTGCAGTGGTGTGCTGGAGCTGACTCCTACCAGCTTGCAAGAATTGATAAATGTTTAGGATTTTTTTTTTCTTTAAACACAGCAGCTTGGTTAAGTTGTATACATGTGTAATTGAATTATATTAAAAATAGTCAAACTTAGCATTTCCAACTTATTTATCAGTTGACCTTTTGAAGTTATTTGCATGTATTGTGTTTGTATGATGCAGATAGTATGTAATGGGTCACTCCTGTGCCTCTCTTCCCAAGTTCATATTCTATGACATCACTTTGGCATCTTGAAGCCAACCATGGTGGGAATATTTAAGTCACGGAAACTGACAACTGCTACAGATCAAAGGGCTTGGTTTATTGTTCTGATGAGGGTCTAGATTTAAGAATGAAATGGAGAAAATGTTAATCCAGATTAAATTTAAAATATTGTTGTGTCTGTGACCATATTCTGAATGGTCAAAAATGTGAGGAAATATTCTTCCAGCATTGAAATACTATTATGTAAATCAGCAAAGAAGTTGCTGACATCATGAGGATCAAGTGATGTTCTGACATTATCTTCATGGTTTCACCTTTACCCAGCTCATCAAGTTCAACAAAACATCTACCAACATTCTTACTAAAACTACACTCATAGATCTGGTGCAGACACAAGAGCTTGACAAAAATCAAGGAGTGCGTTTCGTGAGAATCTATTGGCTGTATTGATTTATAGTTTACAATATTGTACACTTTTTTTTAATAATTTGTAAATTTTGTGACTCAGACTTTTTATTTCAGTAAACTTGAGAACAAACTTACATACATATTTGTAGAGCTGATTCTTGAACATTTACCTGTACAGCACTGGTTGGGTGGGATCACACATGAATCCAGGCTTTGAGTCATGCACTGTGAGATGGAGTTCAGCTGATCAGAGACATAAGCCTAACCACTTGGCTTACTGAGCCCACTCAGAGAGTCCCTACCAGAAGAGCTGTAGAAACTACAAACTGCAAGATTTTAATAAATTATATGATTTTTGCATTAAAACCGTCCACAGAGTACGTGCCCAACCATTCAGGGCCTAATGTGTCTTCATAACATGTCCCACAGAGCAACTAGTGTGTTGAGAACAAAACATAAAACAAAAAATAAAATAACACGTGACTGTAAAAAGGTGTTCTGGAACAGCCTTGGTCAGATTGCTCTTTGTGAACCAAGAGTTTCACTGACATGTTCTACATGGGCAATTATTTTCTTTGCCACGGAAAAAATTGGAATGTACAAATAATGCTTGTTAAACAAGTATCCATGTGGTTCTGTATGTCCTTTTTCAACTATAATTATCTCAGGGAGGGGAGATCGTGTGGTTTTTGCAAAATGCCTTAGAATTTCTTGTTTAACAATGTTGTTAACTGATGATAAATGTTGGTGGAGAAAGACTGCCCATTAAACCTCAGAAAATGAGGTAAGAGAGATGATTGGATTCACCATGGCCCAGGTTTCTACCAGGAGAGAAATAAGGCCAGAGACCTACCCTTTGTGCAGTAGTTTTTGGCACTGCCTGTGGGGTTGGCTACATTTTGCCTGCAAAAGCTTTTTTATACATTATCAAGAAGAGCCAAAGCCTCTTTGGATGTTTGCAAAAACAGAAAATGATCCGCCAGCAGAGGGCTGAAACCAGTGTGGATAATTTGTCAATGTTGTTATCACTGTTTTGCATAGAGAATTAACAAGAGTAGAATAATCGTTAACTGTTTTCAATTTCTTGGTATGTCGAGACTTACATCTCATTACCCTTTGCCCCTTTATCTCATTGCCTTTTTAAAAAAATCCCATGTCTTTATTACAATTATCATGAATGGAACATATTGACTGAGTGAGAGAGTTCTGGCTTAGGAATGTAATAAATATTTAATTCATATGTGCATAAGAAATTAAAACACATCACTTATTTTTGATTGACATTAGAAAGCCTTAGTTCAGACAATGATTTTGGCTTATATTATCAATGCTAAGAGGATTCTCATTAGTGAATGTGTAAAAATGAAGCAGTATGCAGAGATTTGCTCTGATTAAAGCTGTTTGTTTTCCCAGACACTAAAGTCAGTGGTCTGTTTTTCACTAAACAGCATGACCTTATTCAGGACCCTTTGCCCCTCTCCCCTGCCCCAGTAGTGCTGGGGACCAAACCCAGGGCCTCATACAAACTGGGCAAGTGCTTTAGAGTGGCACCTAAGTCTGGCAACTATTGCTCTTTGAAAGCTTTTGGTCAGTGAGGCCTAAGCCAAAGATGTGATCTCCCTTAATTTTAGAGAGGTCTAAGATACAAAGTGATCCTGGGAAGGGAGAAAGAAAATTCTTTAATGGAGACACACAATGATCATTTGACACCCTGTAAATGATAAGTATCCAGCTGCGGGGGGTGAACTCAGCTCATTCAGGAATCTGACTGGAATGAAGACTCCATTTACTTGTGGAGCACATTATCTCATTTCCACATGTACAGAGAAAGGAACCAAAGTATGGTGGAAGGAAGAGATGGACAGATCTCTTCCTTCTGCCACTTGGGGCATAAATTTGGGCAAGTCACTTGACCCCCTTGAGTTCCAATTTCCTCATCTCTGGGATTATAGGGATTATGAAACCTAGCATGTGGGCTACTGTGTTCACTAATGTAGACATACAATTCATTTTTTTATGAACTGGAATCCAACTCAAAGTTGAGGAAGAAATGATGCTCACCTCGAAGTAATTTACAGACATTTAAAAAATGATTTACTGTGGTGAGGCATAATATAGTGATTTCTTGTTTACCTCTAACGACTTCTATTATGCTATTTTAATGGAAGGTAATATGGTTGGGCCTACATGGGGAGGGGGATGGGGTCGTATAGGGACATATATTTCTTGGAAGAGTGACTTTGCTTAGAACTGATCAAGTGAAACATTCTGAGATTAAAGACCCAGTAAAGACATTCCTCTTTCTTATTCTACCTATACACATCTACTGCTTCAAAATGCAGACTAAACCCACACACTCAATATCAAAACTTGTAATGATTACAACCCAATCTAGAGAATAGGCAAAGGTCTTGAATCGACATTTATCAATTGAATGTGTCCTCTCAAAATTTGTAGTTTGAAGTCCCAACCTCTTGTACATCAGAATGTGATTGTATTTGGAGATAGGATCTTTAAAGAGGTAATTAAGTTTTTGAATGAGCCCTAATCCAATATAACTGGTGTTCTCCTAAGAAGAGGCACAAGGAAATAATAAAGGGAGACACAGAGACGAGGTGCAGAGGCAGGAAAGGTGGCAGAGTGGCTCTTTGTCCAAGCAGCCACGTTTATTTATACCAATAGGTTACATTAGTACCACAACTATATTATTGTTTAGAGAATCAGTAAGGTTGCTTACTTAGTAGTTACATTTTACTGTTACAATATGCATGTCAGGAGCTTTTTGAGGCTCTCAAGAAGGTCCATTGTCTGAAGTTACTGTTAGGCGGGCAGCTCCAGGAGCACCAGAGCTTGATGAAACATTGTAGTTAGCTACCAAACAAGTTCCCTTATTCCCAGGGATTGCTATGTACCTGCAATCAAGGTCGAGGCTTGACGAGGATCTAACACGGAGGCTTCTCAGGGCATTGCCATACCAGCTATACATTGCTCATATATTAGCTATATGACTAGATCCTAAGAGAGATTGCAGGGCATTCTAAGGGTGGGAAACAGGGTGCCTGTTACCCTCTGGGGGTTTGCACCTGGGGAATGCTTCCCTGTACTTTTCCATGGTCAGAATTCCTATAAAGAGGAATAGCTGGAGCTATAATGCTTCAGGAGTAGATGCTTGCCTGGCATGGGTAAGGCCCTGGTTTTGATCCCCAACACCAAAAAAAAAAAAAAAAAAAAAAAAAAAAAAAAAAGAAAGAAAGAAAGGAAAGACAGTGTGAGTCACAAGGAGAAGACACCATTTATATGTCAAGGAGAATGGCCTCATAAAAACCAGCCCTGCTGACCCCTTGATTTAGGACTTGTAACCTCCAGAACTGTGAGAAAAAAAATTTCGATCGTAAGCTACCTAATCTTTGGCACTTTGTTATGGCAGCCCTATATGACATTTCTCCAAAGAAGATACACAATGGCCAAGAAGCACATGGAAAGATACTCACTCATTCATCATTGGGGAAATGCAAATCAAAACTACCATGTTACACCTACTAACATGGCTGTAAAAATCCCTAAAAAGGTGGAAATTAAGAAGGGGCAAGGATGCCAAGGAATGAAGACCCTCAGGTATCACAGGTACAAATATAAATTGCTACTTTGGGGAACCTTTTTGATGGTTCCTTAAAAAGCTAATCAGAACTGCCATATGACTCAGTAAATCCACCCCTATCTGTACCCAAGAAAAGTGAAAGGAGGCACTGGAATAGGTACTCATAGGCCAATGTTCATGACATTATTTGCAATAGTTTTAACTGGTGGAAACAACTGAAGTGTCTCTGCAAATGAATGGATAAACAAAATTTGGTGTATATGTGGGGTAGAATATCATTCAGCTACAAAAGATGAAATTCTAATTCATGGATTAATGTTAGTACACAGATGAGCCTCGAAGACATTACATTAAGTGAAATAAACCACAGGGAGATAAATGCACAATTCCATGTATGAAATATCTAGATAAAACAAATTCATAGAGACAGAAATTACATTAGCTGCAGTTGGGGGAGAAGGGAACAGGGAACTGTTGTCTAATGGGTATAGAGTTTCAGTTTGGGAAGATGGAAAAATTCTGGAGATGGGGGGTAGAGACAGCTTACGACAGTATGAATGTCCCTCATGCCATAGAATTGTTCACCTGGACATGATCAAGAGGGTAAATTTTATATTATGTAGACTTCACTGAAATAAAAGAGTATCCTACTAAAGATGTTTAAAATGGAAAATTTTGTTATATATATTTCACAATTGAAAAATAATATATTGCAATATACCAAATCCACTGAATTAGGCACTTTAAATGAATGAATTGTGTAGGGGCTGTTTTCTGTCTCAATACAGCTGTTGCAAAGACCACAGAAGATGTCAGCAAAGGCAGGCAACAGAGCATCAGGCTCAACGGGTAATCCTGCTGGGACTTTTCCACTTCTCCTTGATCCAGCTCACTGGTGAAGCTCTATTATCAGGTGCGCCAAGACCATTAAATAGGCTTTGCTTCTAGGTGGCCCCTGTTTCCGATCTGAGCAATCTGGAGGTTAGGAGGTGGCATGCCCAGGATGGTGTCTCTGGGCTGACCAGTTGCTGCCCCAGTGACACGCTGCTTGTTCTGGGCCTGGGCTCCTTTCCTGTGTCTCCATCAGCCTCCTGTCTGCTCAGGTGGCACCTGCCTCACGTTGCCACCACCGCCTGCACTCCTTCTAGCCTCTATAAATACACCCTGAACATAAGTAAAGAGCTAGTGCTGGGGCCTCTGAGCAGGCTCTTTATTTATTGTTATGTGCTATGATTCTGAATCCCCCCTCCCCAGGGCTGGGGCAAGTGTTTGCTTTGGCGGCTGATTGAAAGGTAGTTCTTCATGATCATAAAAACAAGTTGAAATCATCTCCTGTGATCCAGCCTGCGGCTACCAGCTGCAATCTACGCTTTTACATTATGCATGATTCTCGACTGCTCATATTGGAGGAAAAAGATACACAGTTCCATTTGTGATTCCCAGTGTTACGCTAAGCATTTCCAGGCTACTGCTGCTAATTAATGTTAATAGAGAACTGCTTACATATTTATGTCTTAGTTCATGCATCCTGAGGATGGCACAATGGCCCACTTATTTGGGACTGATCAAGCCAATTTAAAACTGATTTGAAAGCCATGAGATATGGCACTGGAGTGGATGGTGTTGGCAGTGCCACTTCCTGTCATTAAGCAGGAGAGAATCCACGGAGGCGAGGGCTCTGCTGGGGTGGTGCTGCGCTCACACATGTGCCCAGGCTCTTCTGTCTCCTCTCTTCCCTGACCCTCCTGCTGTATTTGCCATGCTTCACAGCCAGCATGAGTTTGGTAGCTACATTAATCTGCTCTGGGGTCTGTGACTGTTTGGGCTACAGGCCCCAGCCCGAATCGCACATGTGATGGCTCAGACGGTGATCTCTCCTCCTTTGTGTTTCCAGTCCTTTTCCCTTCCTTCTTCTCTGCTTTCCTTTCTGCTTAGGCTGTTGCTCTTTCTCTCTGTTGGCCTAAAGACACTCAGGTTCCAAAGTCCTAAGAGTAGAAGAGAGGGACGAGGAAGAACAAGAGGGACGGAGGGAGAGCCAGTACCCGGGAGGGTCACAGGGCTGGTCACTGAGCTTGGCAATGGGACCGAATTCTGCAGTGGCTTTCTGAGGAGCAATCCGGACCCCAGCCCCCCACCATGGTCCTGCAGAAGCATCTATCCTGGATTGCTTCAGAGCAGCAGCTTCTCTCAGAAACATCAAGCTACATATAGGAGTGTAGCATATGGAGCAGGCTCCTTCCCAGGTGCCTGGCCACAGGATTGGAGGGATGTGGGCTGAAGGCAAAGACACTGGGGTGAAGGTAGACGCACTGTGAGTCAAGTCAAGACACATGTAAGTGTGGTCCACAACAGTGCTGCTAGGAGAGACAGGTGCAAGAGGTGCCTGCTAAACCACTTGGGAAACCATCTGGAAGAAGGCTGTGGCTCAGCCTGACACCCGCCCACACTACCCCAGGACCTCTGGGGCTCTCTCCCCCTACACCTCCCCCTGGACCGCCCCTCCAGTCTCAGCTCTTCATCCAGGTTTTTCAGCATTCATTGTGTGCTTAGAGTCATGAGGCTCTTTGCTGGTTCTGGGACAAAGGGAAAGAACAGAAAGTCTAAGAACCAAGATGTGAAGACATGGTCCCCGAAACAGACAGTGCAGGAGGAAACTGAGGCAATAAAGACTCGTGGGGGCTCATTCATTCCCAGATTTTACATTTCCTGATCACTCTCTCTGGACCTGGAGATCTTTAAAACACTAGGAATTCAGTGCTAAGCAAAACCCAGGTGGTCTTCGCCTCTCTGGACTCAGATGAGGGGCAGGACGATGATCAAGGATCAGGAACTTGTATAGACCGAGGGTCTCCCAGAAGCCTTCCGTGGAAGGGCAGTGTGGAAGCTGGAAAAGGCTAACTAGTGGCCTGAACAGGGGCTGACCCTGTCCCTGCTCAACCCTTCCCTGCATTCAGATGCGGGGCTTGTGTCTAACACATCACTTACTCATGTTGGTTAAAGTGGTTAAATGTCCTCCCCCAACCCCAGCCTCCATTGCAGCAGCCTCCGGGAGGTGTCAGAGAAGCACCCTTCGTTGTCCAGGGCAGCAAATCCAGGGTGCTGGGAAGCAAGAGAGAAACTTGGGATCTGAACCAAAGGGCAGGGCAGGATGTTGACTCCTGGCAAAGATGACAAGCGGCTGCCACAGCTAAAAGAGAGCCCCATTTTGGGTTTCCTTGACACCTGGACTTCACAGCTGGGATGGTGCCAGGCACTCTTTCTGTTGGGAATTTCATGGGAAGTAGTATAATCCGAGTGGGCAGCGGGAAAGGAGCCCTCATACATAGAATTCTATGTTAAATCCTGAATTGAGCCTCAATATTACTGTCAGAGATGAAAGTTTTACAGTGACTGGGACCTTTAGACTCTTCTTTGCAGTCTCCTCTGTTCGAGGAAACTGTGGCCAAAAGAAGGAGAGTTGCCCAGGTCCCTCTGAGTGGTGACCAACAGGGTAGCAGCAGAGCCTCAAGCCACACAGTATGACTCAGACCATGTAGAGCTGAGACAGCAGGACAAGTTACCTGGCAGAGCAACAGTCAGGGAGACAGTGGTGGTCCCAGTGGGGAGGAAGGGGGATTTCTAGAATTCTCTAGCCTAGAGCCCTTAATTAGGGGGAAACCCTGGATGAACATCAAAATCAGGTGAGAGTGTGTTAACTTTCCATCACTGTAACACATACCCGGGATAAATCAACCTATAAGGAGGAAAGGTTTATGTTGGCTCCTGGTTTCAGAGGTTTCAGTCCATGGTTGATTGGCTCTGTTGCTTGGGCCTGTGGCGAGGCAGCACATCATAGCTGGGAGCATGTGGTGGTCAGGAAGCAGGGGGAGAGAGACAGACGAGGGGCAGGGGTCTCAACATCCCCTTCAAGGGCATGCCCCCCAGTGGCCTACTCTCTTCCAGCTCCTAAGGGGTCCACCACTTCCAACAGCATCACTGGCTGGGAACTAATCTTTTAACACATGTGCCTCTGAGAGACTAANCCCAAACCCAGCTGAGAGGACAGTGCTAACCTGAACCTCTCCACAGAGAAGTGCCAGCCAGTGCTGGGTGAGAGGCAAATCCCCAAAGCTGGGGGCATACGGGACATGCGTTGCATAGAGAACCAAAAGCTATTGGTGGATTGTGACAGCTGCTGGCTCTTTTCCAGTCCTGCAGGGCTCCCCGCAGCAGCAGACAGGATGGCAATGGAGAATTTGGAGTTGACTGATGTGCCAGGAAGAAAACTTTCATATGACCAATATACTGGAAAGTTTCTGTTGAGAGCCACAGCTGAGTCGGAATGGCCCCTGGCATTTTGCCAGAAGTAGTGGTTGAGAGGTGATGCCAGTGAGCCATTAAGATGATGACTTTTGAGTTCTCGTGGAGTTCCTGTTGAGTTCTGGTTGAGCTCTCGTGGGGATTCCTGGAGAGTTCGCGTTGGTTGGTGGAGTTCCGGTGGAGAGAGTTCCGGTTGGTGTGTGGTGTGCCTAGAAGGGCTGCCTGGGTGGTGTTCACGGGAGTTCGGAAAATAAAGTTTGTTCCTGCTTGAGTGGCTCGTGATTTGTGCCCAGCCAGACTGCGCGGCAGGTTTCATGAGTTCCCACACTGCCAACTGGATGGCATCAATACAGTCCAAATGTAGTAGAGAACTGGGGAGATTACACACGCTATTTCACTCAATCAGCAAGATATTTCTTTCTGGGAGAAATTACTGAGAAGCTTGGATTACCTGGATGTATGGATAGAATCGTGTTCTCAGAATTCTTAGGTTGAAGATTTAACCCCCAGTGAGGCAGTGTTTGGAAGAGGAAGGAATTAAAGTTAGGTTAGGCCTTAATGGTGGAGCCCTGATCTAGAGGGGTTAGTGTCTATATAGGAAGAGACACCAGGAAGCTTTGTGCACTTGCTCTGTGCCTAGGAGGCCGTAGCGAGGGCGGCCATCTGCAAGCTAGGGAGACGGCCCTCACCAGGAACAGAAGCTCACATCTTGATCTTGGACTTTGCAATCTCCAGAACTGTGAAAAATAAATTCCTGTTGTTTACCTGCCCACCCCTTCCCAATCTGTGGCTTTTGTTTCATGGCAACCTAAACTGATTAAAATGTAGGACCATTTGACTGACATTTCGAGAGCCAGTTTATGTTTTCAGAAGAAAACTGTTTCCAGGGGAATTTTCCCCCTCTTCTACTCAGTCCCTGTACACTTCTAGGTTTGCCGCAGTCTGGCTGGGCACAAATCACAAGCCACTTGAAGATTCAAGCAGGAACGAACTTTATTTTTAGAACTTACGCTGCTGGACGCCCACGCGAACTCTCCAGGAACTCCCTGAGAGCTTCACCGCAACTTCGGGAACCTTGTGAGTACTCAACTGGAACTCAACCCACGAATTCCACCCACGCGAACTCTCTAGGAACTCTGCAAGAGCTCAAAAATAGTGGGCACCCGAGGCAGCAGGAACCGCTCCTTCTGGCAAAATGCCAGGCACCATCTTGACCTGGCCGTGGCTCTCAACATCTCCCCCCTTTTGTTTAATTAAACAACAAGTATGTGGCTTAGGGACCGTGCCTGTCTTAGGTTGTCCAATACTACATATGGTCTTTACCCGTCATCGGATGAGCTGACCTCAAGGTGTCAGCCTCCTGTCTTAGGTTGGTACCATTGCAATTGGATCTTACCCGTCATTGACTACCGGTCCAGCATTTAGCCACACTTGTGGATAGTGGTTTTTACACAAACACCATGAACAACCTGCTACAAGCAGAAAGGGGAGGATACAAAATTCCACGACACTAAGCCAATTGACGGCCCCTTTTGGAAAAATTGTACCACCAATGACATCATCAGCAAAGATACCCTGGCACTACTACAATTCACTGCACCAACAGATAGTTCACAATGCATACAAGTGATACATAGTCCAGGCAAGTTCTGCAAACTGTTCAAAGCAGAGTAATCCATTAATATGTCCATTTCCTCCCAAAGTAAATCGACTCCTTGATTGAGCATCACTTGTTGAGTTACATTATTCATTGATGCATCAGTTTATACAGTTTGTTGTGATAGCTATCGCAGAAGTTGTAGTTTGGTTTTATCTTTGTCTTCACCGGCACTATGATGAAGATAGGAATTCTGGCAGTGATGGCTAAAACAAATTATGTAACATTCCAGCAGGCACTAAAAAAAAGCAATTTTCTAAACAATTTAGTATCCTGAATAGAATTAGATATAATGAAAAGGAAAGGTGAAAGTAAATAAACAGATCTGTTAACCTCCTTTTGTGTTCACATTTTAAAACAATCCTCAACAGCTGTTTACCCAACTTAAATTAAACCATTTAAATCACGTGAATAATAAAAAAAAATTTGGATCCATTTTTTCACGAGCGCTCCTCATATATGATATATGGACATATGCACATACAGACATACAACACAAAACACAAGTGTGCACACATAACACAATACATACAACACATAACATAATAGTAAAGGCCTTGTAGCTTTTTACAGGTGAAATCCCTATTGCAATGTTCAAAAACTCCACAGTCAAAAAATAAAACTGATCAGAAAAACATTAACCTAGGTCTGTATGAGCTCAAAAAAATAAAACAAAACTTCATGATGTGGGAAAGGGCAATAATAAAATAGATATTGAAAAAACCATCCTGGTTACCACCTGGGTTTGACTCTTCTTTTGATATCCCATCCTATTTCCTGTAACTTGCATATGAAGGTATTCCCACAAGCAAGCCCCAAGGTTTTTTACATTTGAAATAGGCCTTAATGGTGTTCATTATTCATTAGCCTCCTGGTGTGGGAGAACCGCAGATGTAAGGATAGCCAAACTGGAGTTCTGGATATCAGCTGTTATGGATTTGAGCCAAATTATCTTCTTTTTGGTCTGTAGAAATCGCTTTAGTTAATCTTTCTGGAATCCAAATCGGCTGCTGTTCTCCCTGTGGAAACACATAAACAGACCCCCGACTCCAGACAATCACTGGGTCAGGACCTTGGTTAATCTCTCTGGAATCCAAATCGGCTGCTGTTCTCCCTGTGGAAACACACAAACAGACCCCCGACTCCAGACAATTACTGGGTCAGGACCTTTCCATTGTCCTGTTAGAATATCCTTCCAAAGTACCTTGGGCTTATGTACATTTTTTGGACACATATGCCTTTCCGCAGCACTAAGTCCTGATGAATCCAAATTTAAAAAGTTTAGAGTAAAAAGGGTTATTTTAAGTTTATCTTTGGGGAATATATACCCCTTCCCAATTCCTTCTTTTTGCTTTAATAAGTACATTTTAATAGTTTGATGAGCTCTTTCAACTATGCCTTGTCCCTGTGGATTGTATGGGATTCCTGTTATATGAGTAATGCCAAATGTTGAGCAAAATTGTTTAAAAGAGGTAGAAGTATAACCAGGGGCATTATCTGTTTTTAACTGTTTTGGAACACCCACAGTGGCAAAATTTTGTAAGCAATGAGCTATAACATCTTTAGTTTTTTCTCCGGCATGAAGGGAGCCCATCAAAAATCCAGAAGAAGTATCAACTGTAACATGCAAATATTTTAATTTTCCAAATTCTGGCAAGTGTGTGACGTCCATCTGCCAAATATGGTTAGGTATCAATCCTCTAGGATTGACTCCAAGATTAACTTGTGGTAAAAAGGTCACACAATTTTGACATTGTTTTATTATTTGTCTAGCTTGTTCCTTAGTTATTTTAAAACGCTTTTGTAAAGTATTAGCATTGACATGGAACTTTTTATGAAAATTTATAGCTTCTTCTAGTGTAGAGAAAATATGTATGTCATGTGTAGTTTTATCTGCTAAATCATTGCCCAAACTAAGGGCTCCAGGCAATCCTGTATGTGCCCTGATATGGCCTATAAAGAATGGATCTTTTCTGTCCCAGATTAGACTTTGTATAGTGGAAAACAAAGAGAAAACATTAGAGAAAGGGGAAATCCTACCAGCATCTTCAAGGGATACTATATACTGACTATCGGAAAATAAATTAAATACAGAATCTTTAAGCATTGCAAAAGCTTGTAATACTGCATTAAGCTCTACCTTTTGAGCTGATTGTTTGGGTACTAAAAATGTAAAAGTTTGATCAGGGTTAACTACTGCTGCTGTACCATTATTTGACCCATCAGTGAATATATCTGGAACATTCATGATAGGTGTTTTTCTTGTCATTTTTGGAAAAACTACAGGATGTGAAGACCAAAAAGACAACAAAGGATTAGATGGTAAGTGGTTATCAAATGAAACATTAGATTTGTACATGATTATTGCCCAAGTATTTAACTCATTAGCTAACTCATCAATTTGATCCATTGTATATGGAGTAATAATTTTATTGGGAGAAATTCCAAACACTCCCTTTGCTGCTTTTATTCCTTTGAGTATTAATTGTCCTACAGCCTCAGGATACCTAGTAAGAATAGTGTTAGGAGAATAAGATAAATGTATCCATAATAATGGACCTTCTTGCCAAAATACTCCTGTAGGAATATTTTTGTTTGTTGGTAGTACAATAAATAATAAAGGCAAACTTATATCAATTCTATCCAAAGGCATATTTTCCATATATGTTTCAATTATTTTTAATGTCTTTCTTGCTTCAGGAGTTAACATGTGGGGTGAATTTGGATCTGATGGACCTTTTAGGATATCAAATAAAGGTCCCAACTCTCCTGTAGGTATGCCTAGATAAGGCCTTATCCAATTTATGTCTCCTAATAACTTTTGAAAGTCGTTAAGTGATTTGAGTTGATCTATTCGTATTTGAATTTTTGGTGGACGGACCATGGTCAAGAATAATAGAACTCCTAAATAATGAATTGGAAAATTTAATTGTACTTTATCTAATGCTATCTCTAGTTATAATTTTTTAATAAATTTGTAAGTGTGGCATAACATTCTAGCAATGTGTTTTTATCTTTGTGTAATAATAATACATTGTCCATATAGTGAAATATTTGTAGTTCAGGATTTTGATTTCTAAGTGGCTGGATTACTTTGTTAACATAAATTTGACACATAGTTGGGCTGTTAGCCATCCCTTGAGGGAGTACTTTCCATTCATATCTCTGATCAGGACCTTCATAATTCAACGCAGGGATAGTAAATGCAAAACATGGACTATCCTCAGGATGAATTGGAATTGAAAAAAACAATCTTTAATATCTATAACTAAAACATACCAGGTTTTTGGCAAAGCAGACAACTGAGGAATCCCCGATTGAGCAGGTCCCATAATAACCATCTCATTATTAATAGCTCTTAAATCTTGCCATAATCTCCATTTACCAGATTTCTTTTTGATGACAAAAAAGGGAGTATTTTGGGGAGATACAGAAGGTTGTATATGTCCCTCTGCTAATTGTTGTTTGACCAGGTCATGGGCTGCTTGTATCTTTTCTTTAGTCAGGGGCCACTGAGGAACCCATACTGGCCTTTCTGATTTCCAAGTAATTTTTATTGTCTCAGTAACCCCTCCTGAAAACTCAATTCATGTCTATCTGTTTTTTGATCTATTTGTATTGGTGCCCCTATACTTTGTCCTTGTTCTCCTAATCCTTTTTCTTTCTTAAAACCTTGTCTAGCCATAGTAGTGGGAGCATTTGAATTGATGTTATTTGTTAATGTTAGACCTAATTGATCTAGGACATCTCGTCCCCATAAATTTATAGGAAGATGATCCAATACATATGGCTGTATAGTTCCTTCACATCCTTCAGGATCCTTCCACTGTAATACCATCACACTTCTATGGGGATTAGTTGCCACTCCTAGGCCTCGAAGCGTTTGAGTGGCTTGTTGTAACGGCCAATGTTTTGGCCATTCTTGACGAGAGATAATGCTAAGATCTGCACTTGTATCCAGTAGCCCATTAAATTCATGTCCTTGAATATTTAGTTTTAGCATTGGGCGAGAATCTAAATTTAAAGAAAGCATAGCCCGATCTACACCTGTGGAGCCTAATCCCCTGGAACCTCTTTCTATAGTATGACTGGAAAATTTATCATGCAGGCTGGGTATTATTAACAACTGTGCTATTCTATCTCTTGGTGAAATTACCGATATACCCCTTGGAGAACTGGCTATAATTTTTATTTCACCTTCATAATTGGGATCAATTACCCCAGGACTTATCATAAGTCCTTTTAGAGTAGAAGAACTGTGTCCCAATAATAAGCCTACTGTTCCTTGGGGAAGAGGCCCTTTTACCCCTGTGGGAATGATTTGAACTCCCATCTCTGGAGTTAGTACTGCTCTGGCGGAGGCACAGATGTCCAATCCTATGCTCCCTCTGGTTTGTCTAGTGAGGGATCTAGTGGATAATGTGTCCTGGGCACTACCCTGATGGTGTTGCTGGGTTCCTCCAGTGTCCCGTATATTTGTGGTCGTGGGCCCCGGAGCATTGGGCCCCCCTGTCCGTTTTTTGGCAATGTAACCCAATGTTTTTCTCCATGATATTGTGGGTAAACACCTGGTCCTTGTCCGTTTTTTGATAATGGAGTACCCTCTATGGTGGTTTGAGAATGGCATTCATTAGCCCAATGTCTCCCTCTATGGCATCGTGGGCAAATACCCAGTATTCTACCCCTTTGATACCTAGTTTTGTTAAACCCTCCTCCTATGGGGCAACTCCTTTTAAAATGTCCTGTTTGTTCACAATTGTAGCATGTTTTTGGCCTGGCACCTAAAGCCTGTTGTACTGCAGCTGCCAAGACTTGCCCTTGTTCATTAATGTCTCTACATAATTTAATATATGTGTTTAAATCTCCATGTTTCCATGGTCTAATGGCCTCCCTGCACATTCTATTTGCTTGTTCGTAGGCTAGTTGCTTTATTAATGGCATCATTTGTTCTATATCCCCAAAGATTCTGGTAGCTGTTTGTATAAGCCTATCTACAAATTCAGTGTAAGGTTCATTAGCTCCTTGTATTACCTTAGATAATTGACCTTGTAAATCTCCATGTCCTTGTAAAGTCTTCCATGCCCTAACCGCATCTGCAGCAATTTGTGAGTATATGGCAAGATCATATTCAATTTGTTGCTGCTGACCCTCATAAGGTCCCTTTCCTAACAACATATCTAGATTTCTCTGAGGATAACTGGCTGCTGCATTTCGCCTAGCCATCTCCGTGCAAAATTCCTGATTGGCAACCTTCCATAACAGATATTGTCCTCCATTTAGCACAGCTTTGCACATACTAGCCCAATCTGCTGGTGTCATGTTCAAGTTGGAATGGATTCGACCATACTTACAGTGAAGGGTGCTTGAGGACCATAGGTTGTTACAGCCTCTTTCAGCTGCTTCACTGTTTTGAAATCTAAAGCATGGTGAATTCACTGCCCTCCTGCCATCTCAAATACAGGGCATGCTAATCTTTGAGGTCCTGTCTCAGGATCCCATCTATCAACTACAGGGGTCGAGGGCCACTCAGCATATGTTGTCTCCATAGGCAGAGCTGTTGGTTGGACACCCATGCCCCCTGGTGATAGAAAGGGGTTAGTAGCAACCTCCCATTGTAATTTCTCCCCTGATAGCCCTTCCTCTTCTAAACATTTTTCCTTTGTCTGACTAACTCGAGAGACTTCCTTTTTCACTTGATGTAAGATGTCTTCTCCTAGACTAAGCTAACAAGATTGTACCAACGTCCATAATGGTAATATGCCAACTGGCAGAGTTCCTGGGCTTTCCTTTTGTATCTTTTTTAAATCTTCACCATGATGGTTCCCTTGTGATATATTTAACAACCCCTCTTTAATGAACCATGGGCTACACCTTTGTATCGTCTTAACGTATGCCCTAACTGTTCTTGATTTTACTGAGATGCCTCCTTCCTCTAGCACTTTACTTAACACCTTTCGGTTTGGTTCTTATTAATTTTTAATTCCATATTTCCATGACGAAGATACCCCTCACTAAGATAATGCAAAACAAAACCGAGACAAAATGAAACAAAAATGGAACAAAAATTCATTATATCAGCCTTTCTATCCTCCTGAAATGTCCATCCGTCCTTTCTCCCTATCTGTTCCTCAGATGCAAATAGTTTTTCCTTAGATGTGAGCGGTTTTTCTTCCGTCCCACCCATCTCCAGGGACAGGCAACTTAAAACAAAATGAAAGAAGAATCTTTAAATGGTTACCCATCCTCTCACACTGCCCTCAGGGGTGAGCAGTTTACCTTATCACTTACCCTCAGGCGTTCTCCGTGCAGGCCACCATATGCCACAGTCTGGCTGGGCACAAATCACAGCAGGAACGAACTTTTTTTTTAGAACTCACGCTGCATGCTGCCCATGCGAACCCTCCAGGAACTCCCCAAGAGCTCCACCGGAACTTCGGGAACCTCGCGAGCATTCAACCGGAACTCAACCCGCGAACTCCACCCATGTGAACTCTCTAGGAACTCCACAAGATTTCAAAAATAGCGGGCACCCGAGGCAGCAGGAACCGCTCCTTCTGGCAAAATGCCAGGCACCATCTTGACCTGGCTGTGGCTCTCAACATAGGTTCCAGAATATCATATGCTAGAAATACGGGTGCAGGCACGCAAGGTGTGTGTGCTTTAGTAAAAAATAAATTGTGCGTTATGTTTGCTCATTCCTTGTGTGACATCAATAAAGCCTTATTGCTGGCCTTTGGTATTGGGTGGTAGACCAGGTAAGCATGGTCTTTGGTAGATAGAGAATTTTATCTAGATGGAGGCTGAGGAGCATTTTATTGGGCTGTGAATGAAGTTGCTTTAAATCTGCAGTCACCTTGAGAGTGAGAGAATCAGAACTGTGGCCCCGTCCTCCCCCTCCCCAGGGATGGTGCAGCAATCACGGACTTTCTCTCCACCCCATGGCAGCCCTGAGGCCTACGTGGTGGCTCCTATACACCATGCAGGACCTGAAGCCGCCTGCCTTTTTGATGGGTGTATTCTGTAATTTCACAGCTGCTGTTAGAGCCAGCTTTCATGGCTAGTTTGAGTGCAAGCAGTTCTGGTTTTCTCAGTGGTAATACGCCAGGAACTTTGTAAACCCTCCATGAGTTGGATCGGGTTGAACACACTTACTCATTATAGGAACTTAAATTTGCACAGGGCCTTTATTTTCCAGGGTTTCTCAATTTATCATCCCTCATCTTCTGAGTTCATTACTTTTAATAAGCATAATCAAGGGTCTGCTCTTCTGGGAATGAGACTGTTTGTATAAAGGAGTGGATGGACTAACCATGAGAACTCAGGGAAGAACAGAAAATCCCCCCACACAGGAGCACAGCATTGTGCATGGTCTCCAAGGACAAAGGATAGGTTTATTCACTTCAGAGCACTCTACCTGCTGCTCCTGGAAGGGTCCAGAATGCATCACCCATAATTAGCTGTAATTACCTGGAGAAGAGAGAGGTGATGCAGAACAATCAGCTCGGCTGTGCATGTAGCACGTATCAGAGTGATACATGTTGTTTTCCCCGTGGGGGAAAAGGGACTGAATGACTCAAGGTGTGTGGAAAATACATCTGGGCTTCCCGAGCCTCTCCACATCAGGTGGGGGATTTGGGTGAGCCGTGATGTCATTAGGTCCAGGCTGAGTTAGATTGTTCCATGCCAATCTAGACAGCGGTGCATTTAACTAAGACCTCACAAAGATCAGCGTTATGGGTGAATTTTACACTGCTTTCTAGTCCTTACTGGAAGATAAGACTAGCCCAGTGGTAGCTATCACATTCTCACAGTTTCCCCACTCCTTTATGGATCTGTCTTGAAACCATGACTCAGTGGGTGTGGCAGCCAGGGTTTGTACCTGCATCTCCAAAAAATAGTGGAAAAGGACAGTTAGCTGGATTTCTTCTCTTTGCAGTTATGAGAGTAATACTTGGATTTCGCAGCACCAGAAGACGACATACACTACATTTTAGTCAGCTTTCAGTTATTACAATGAATTACCAAAGGCAATTCACTTATAAGAAGAAAAGGCTTGTTTAGTTCACAAATTTGAAAGTTCAGTTTCAAGATCCAGTGGCCCCATTGCTTTGAGCCTCAGGCAAGGGTGGAATGTCATGATAGAAGCAGGCATAGGAGCAAAGTACTGTCATCATGAGCTAAGGAGCAGAGAGAAAGGATGGTGTGGCCCCACAATCCCTCTGATGGGCATCCCCAGTGACCTAAGGACCTCTCCCTAGGCCCCACCTTCTAAGCTCATCCAAACCACAGCAGTCTGTTCCATGGCAACTTTCCCGCTTCCTAGGTCCCATTTAGATCTCGTGGAGAAATTCTCAGATTTTAACTTCAGGACTTTGTGATGTCATACGGAAATTTGCGAATTATTGGCACCACGGAGGAAGTGTTAGACTGCAAGCTGCTTGAAACAGGCAGAAGGTCAATCCCAGGATATAATTGACATTTAGAGGGGTGATCCCGGGAGACATGCAGACATACACTTCTCATGGTGACAAAGAGCACATTGGGAGGAGGGCAGACCTAGCTCTGGGAGTGGAGTGTCTTATCACATAGACATCTGGCACTGCGCATGCCCTGCGCCAATCACTCCTCATAACCTCACTGTGGAGACAGTTACTGAGGCCTACAGGGGTTGAGACATCCAAGGTCACTCAAGGAGAAGAGAACAGGGCAGTGACCCAAATTTTTGTTTGGTTGGCTTAAAAGCTCATTTTCAAAAACTCCCTGCTCTTGATTTTCATCATCTTAACACTTTTGCAACTTGGTTTATAACCTTTCACAACTCACCTAATGCTTGAACAACAAATATCGACATACGTAGAATTTACAATTTTTCTTTACTTTTATGAAAATGGGTCACATTTGCATAATTCTCTGAAACTCATATTAAGATGTTCTCCATCTTTTTCCAAGTTCTAAAAAAAAAGGCTAAAAATAGTTCTTATATTCAAAAGTTTGAGAGGAGCCATAAAACCAAACAGACCAAATATCTTTTTTTAAGTAGTAGCTCATAATAGTCTAATCTCCTCTCTCATTATTGGTCTTTTTAGATGTTCTTCTTCTTGGATAGACTTTTTAAAATACTACTTTGCTTTTAGATATTGAATTCATGATTTCAAAATGCACCTAACATTTTTAGATATTTTAATCTACTCTTCCTGTAGTAAAATTTACTCAATCAATGAGAATTCTCTCTCTCTCTCTCTCTCTCTCTCTCTCTCTTTCTCTCTCTTTGGCAATTATGATTTTTAGGTCTTTTTCTATTTTAGAAATTTTTATAAAGAATAAGGATTTTTTAATGCTGTTAATGATTTTTAATATTTTCTATTTAACTCTAGCTTTCAAATCTCAATCTGCTTTCTGTCCTCTCTTCCTCCTCCTCCTTCCCCTCTTCTTCTTCTTCTTTTGGCAGTGAAAAGAAGTTGTACTTTCATCTGCATTTAGTATCCCTTAAACCCAGAGATGCCTTGCCACTGAACATCATCCCCAGCCTTTTACTTTTTTAGACTGAGTCCAGCTAAATTACCCAGTGAAAGAATTCCCCACGCAAAGACACTTCGCCGGGAGAATTCCAATTTTATTGCAAAAAGCAGTGTGCTTATATAGAACTAAGGGGAGATGGCAGGGCTTAGATAAATGGCAGGCCACCCGTTTATTGGGAAGTTCTTTCAGATATCAGCTCCGGAGCCCAGGAATTAGTTCTCATTGGGGCTAAGGTTCCCCGCCAGCGAGATTTGAAATTGGCGCCGGCGGGAGAGTTCACACGGGCGGGGACTTTTCGCGCCACTGCAGAAAAGAAGAAGGTAGGAAGAAGAGGTGCTTAGGCGCCATGTTGGGGTTTTTTCTCTGGGGTATGGCTGCCGTTTATACTTTTCCCAACACCCAGGCTGTCCTCAAACTCATGATCCTCCCCACAGCCTCCCAAATTTCTGGGATTACAGGCATGTGCCACTGTGTCCAGCTTAGCTTTTACCTTCTTAAATCCATTTTCTTGCTTTGTTTTTGGTAATATTTATTATAATTTCCTACTTGAAAACTTATGAACAATCAGGTTCCATGGAATCTGAACACTCACTACTTTGAATCAAACCCTAGCTTTGCCACGTCTAAGCTGTGTTACCTTGGAAAGTTTCTTTGGCTCTCTGTACCTGTGTCCTCATTTGTGAAATGGGTTGTGAAAATTAAATGAATTAATGTAGGTAAGCTGTCAGAACAGTGTCTGGCATAAAGTATCTCCCTGATAACAAATGTATAGAAGGAAAATAAATGAACTTCTTTAAATAGTAAGAGTCAAGTAGAACCATTAATTTTGGATATATTTTTAGCTGTGGTTTTGATATGAGACTTTCAGTAGTTTCTAGATGATTATTTGAGTTTTTGATATATTTCTTCCAATATTTTATTATAACTTTTTTTTTTCAAATGTACAGAAGAATTGAAAGAATCATGCAGTGAATATCACCAAATTCTACATGGAACAATTTGCTGTATTTATTGGCTCATGTACACATTCAACTATCCGTCCTCTCCACCCATCAATCCATTTGGGTGCATTTTGAGATAAATTGAAAACAAGTTTTGATGCATTTTTGATTAAGAGGCTAACTAATGGAGTGTTTCTTAGTGCTAATAGCGTAAGTTTGGAATCATCTTTTCATTGCTCATTTTTAATTTTATTAAAGTACAAACCAAGAATAAGGCCTGTAAGCTTTCTACTGGAGGGAAATTTTCTTTATGGCCAAGCACTTGATTGATTTTCATAACACAGATGCAAAAGAAAAGTTACATTTTCTGTTTGGAAGAAACACAGTTTTCTATATTTATTAATTTGTTCTTGTTCACTATATTATTCTGTGTCATTATTGATTTTACTCTACTAGATTTGTCAAATTCTGAAAGGTAGTTGTTAGACTCTTCTTTTATAATTTAGAAAAGAAGTTGTCCTTTCATCTGCATTTAGTGTCCCTCCAATTTGCAGTATTTTCCTCCACTATTAACACTAGATTTCCTGACAAACCACCATTGACCCTCTCCGGCAGCTACAGATGGAAAGATTCATTGTTCATTACCGTTTCCTTTTCCTTCATCTACTCTCTTAAGGTCTCTGATGTGAGTCAATTGGCATTTACTTACATGTTTCCAATTTTCCTTGGCTGGAAACATGATCGTATATATCCTGAGTCTGTGCAGATATGAAAACTTTATCCAGATAGTTGAGAGTACCATGACTTGATTTATCTTCTAAATCTTTTATCTTTTCCCTTAGGATTTTCATCTCTTTGCATTTTTTTTTCCTGTACGGATAATGAGATCTTGGTCTTTTGAGTCATTAATTTGGTTCTCAGTTATGATCATCTTCTTGTTAAATTCACATTAATTTTTAAAGACAAATACCTAGTGTCCTAGTCAGCTGGGCTGCCATAAAAAATACCATAGGCAGAGTGGCTTAACCAACAGAAATTTATTCCTCAGTGTTCTAGAGGCTGGAAGTCCAAGGTCAAGGTGCCAGCATGATTGTTTTCTGGTGAAGACAGAACAAGTAAGCTCTTTGGTACTTCTTCTTATGAGGGTACTAATCCCACCATGAAGTCTTCATCTAAATCCAGTTATCTCCAAAGGCTGCATTTCCAAACACCCTCACATAGAGGGTTAGGACTTAGAGTATGAATTTAGGGCACAATTCATCAATAGCACAAGGATTTTTTCTCTTAAACTTCAAGCACATGTTTGGTATCTTGAATGTACTCAGGGATTCTCATTAGTTGTCTGTTGAAATTAATCTGGATCACCAGATGTGGTGGCACATGTCTATAATCCCAGTGACTTGGGAGTCCCAGGCAGGAGGATCACAAGTTCAAGGCTAATCTCTGCAACTTAGTGAGACTCTGTCTCAAAGTAAAAAAACCAAAGTGTAGTATGCCACCAGCACATACTCAGAGGAGCTTGGTGCAGGAAAAGGGAGGCTAAAATCTGAGAAAGGTGTGGCTTTTATAATTTGCTCCCTCAGAGGTGACATTTTGTAATTCTCACAAGTGTGACACAGTGCTGACAGCGACCCAGTGCTGTAATCTTGGAATGAGATGAGAGAACTAAAAGTGATTTGTTGTATCAATTGCAATCCTTCTTCAACAGTTACGTAATGAGATTTGTTACCTGTTTCATGGTCTTGGGTAGAGTTTGGTGATTCTTTTGGAAAGTAACCTTGTAATTTGTGCCATGCACAGACACCTTCATGGAGACAACGAGTTCCAGTCCATGCACAGATGCCAATGACCTTGGTGAATGAGTTGTGCATGAAGATATAAATGAATGCTGAAGAAACACAGAACTCTTTCTCTTTGGAGTGTGCTGGTGTCTCTCTGTCTCTACTCATCAAACCTCAGTGCCAGAGTACAATTACAGCCTCACTTTTCCTAGTGTGGGAGAAAGGTCCCCACATCGGGGGTCTGAATAGTCCAGCAGGCAAAAGCAGGGAGGCAAGAGGGCTACGTTCGAACGGCAAACTGTGGTTTTCAAAAATGGGGCCATTTTGTAGCTGGAAATGGAAAGTGTCAAATTCTCCCTTTTGGTTAGAAATCTATATTCTGAATAGCTAAAAATGGGGGTGGGGGAGATAAATCATGATTGAAAATAATGCCTCCCATATCTCTACAGTTTCCAAATGTGTTGTAATTGAATTGGAGGGATCATGGAGAACAGATGCTAACCAATTCTTTACTTGTACCCTACAGTGAGAAAAATGACACACTTTGCTCTACTTGCCCCAAATCCATTTAACTTTTCAATTGCCTTAATTGTTGCATATTTTTAATGCAATATAATGAAAGTTTATAGAAAGATGCAATGGAAAACAGTAGGCTCTGTAAAGGGCTTAGGGGTTTCGGTGTGTGATAAACAGTAGCCACACCCGTGGCTGGTGACTGTCAAACAGGGATGTGCTTTTCATCACATTGCTTTTAATAGAAAAATGTTATCACTTACATATCTCATCATTATTTGCATTCTAATCACCCTCCAGTGGTGAATTCTGAATGGAAGCATTTTTCATTCGATGGTTTGCCATGGCAACTGGAGCTGGGAAGGCCCTCTGCTGGCTGGGGTTCTGGGCTTGGAAGGGGCTGTTTTCTTCCTTGGCTGTCATTGACCTCCTGCTAGGACATTCGTCTTCTGATGTGTATTTGGTGGCAAATGGGACCAGAAAACTCATGCAAATTCTCATTTGGGAAGAACAAAAGATAGTCTGTCTCCAGTCATCAGAGGTACAATTAGAGGCTGAGAGACAAATGCGAGGCTGGAGAAGCAGGTTGTTCTCAAGAAGCTGTGCAGTCTGGTCTCACCAGCTGGAGGAAGCTGAGTGGAACGTGTCCCGTGGACCTCCTCTGAGGTCCCGTCAGCATGGCTGGTCATTTTTGATGTTTTGAACAGGGTCTTGAGTTTTCAGCCAGTTGCCAGGAATGCCTGGGCTTATTGGTAAGTAGAACTGGCTTCAGGAATTCTGATGGCAGCTGAATACAAGGAAAGGGAGATTTCCAGGAATTCATGGGACCAGGATAATTTGATACATTTTTATATTGCTTCAGAGTAATTAGACAACTAGTGAAGGACACAAGAATATTGAAGCCAGTACATAGGTCCAGTGTGATTCATGCATTACGACACTCACTCTGTACTCATTCAATAATGTGTCTACCCAGAGCTGGGTTCTAGGGAATATTAAAATAGGCATCTGTGTCTGTTGGTTATGGGCAGTCTTGTTCATCATCTTATACGAAAGTCTCTAATAAAAAAAATACAAGGGGCAGGGTGGACAGAGAGGACCATAATTAATGAGGAAAAAAGAAGTTATATATGAACACATAAATACGTGCATATAAAGAGTGACAGAAATATCCACCTTTAACACTCTATAGGAGTAAGGGCAATGGGTGAAGTTCAAAGGGAGAAATATGACAAAATGTCAGAGAGGAGATGGTCCTAGAATAATTATTCTTTATTTTAATGATTACTATGTATAAATAAATGCAAAGTTTAAGTATCACAGACATGTGTAAGATAAAAGTGAAAGTCTTTTATGTTGCCACCCAGGATAATAATGTTATGCAGAGTCCTGCAACCTGTCAATGCAAATCTTATCATATCCCCAAATCTGGAAACTGCACATAGTGTTTTGCCATCAAATTTTCACCAGACAAAACTAGTTTTGTCAAGTCACAGGGAGAGGACAGCAGCCATTTGGAAGGTGGAGGTGTTAGGTGTTCTCAGATGGGTGTGGGGCGGAGAGTTGGGAAGAGGGCCTAGTGGTAGGCTCAGGGCTCCAATGTCAGCAGAAAGGCCAGTACACCAGGAGCTGGAGTGGTTACGGGCAAGGCTTCACATTCATTAAGTATGATACGTATGAAGATGGAATTCTGCTAGATTGACAAGGCCATGGGGGTATATGGTCTATAAGATGAGCAGAGCTCATCTGTTCACAAATGGAATTACAGGAAAAGAAACAGAGGGCGGATAAGTTGGGACCCTACCCCAATATGACCCCACCATTCCCAGGTGAGCTTGAAAAAAGAAAAGGACTTGTGTGAGGAAATTCAACTCCAGTGACATTCTCTTTTTAAAATTGTTTTTAAAATCAAACTTTGTGGTTTCTTTATTGTTTCTTAGTCTACTTGGGATAACCCTCTGAGTTCAGCTAAGATGAACCCCAACACAGAGAAAGAGCTCATTTCCCCTCTGGCCTTTCCTAGTCCCTCTTCACTTCTATTCCGAGTCAGCAGACAAGAGGGTAGTGCAGGCTCATAGTTCTCTGGAACGATTTCTTCATTTTCTGTTGGATTTGTAGTATGCAAATGGCCTGAAAAAAAAAAATGACTTCAGCCTGCTGCTCCTGTGATTGTTGCTAGCAGTGCAGAAGTCTTCCTGTTCTGTTCTCAGAGGCTGATTCCGGATTCAGTGTTTAGTTTATCTCAAATGCAAACAAAAATGCACAGCCTACCTGCATCAGAGGATTCCGCTAAACGACTGTCAGAAAAACAACAAAAATCCTAGTTGCTCTTAATTGTATTCCACAGGCTTTGTAATTGTTAGTGAGAGATACATTTATTCTGTGTGTTTAGAATAAAATTAGCACTTGCTGTGGCATAAGGAGAGGTAATATAAGCATGAATTGTACCAGTTATTGTTGTGACATGAGATTGAATGTTTACTATTCCAGATATTCTGCTTATCATATTTCACACAAGATTAATTTAAAGTTTTCAATGCAAAATCTGTACAATACAAATATACTTACAAGATTTCTATTGCAGAAATAAGTAAAATGTCCCTGTATTTCATTTTATGTTTTTTAAAAGCCTAATGAAAATAGATTAAAAAAATTCCAAAGCTAAAATCCCTAAACTATTGAGAAAAGCACTCCTCAGTCCTGGGAGACCCTGGGGAGAAACTTCTTTCTACCTATGTCAACTCTGTGCTATATTAACTCATTAAATTAAATGAACAGTTGCTATGGGTCAGCCCCCGAGCTAAGTGACAACTGCTCACCATCTTAACCTTCACATTAAACTCTTGGGGACTGCTTTTGTTCTGATTCCCATCTCAGAGTTTTTTTTTTTTTTTTTTTCCAACATGGTCTCCATCAAAGCAAAATGGAAATGGGAAAATTGAAAGTTTTACAGTTAACTTGTTTTTTTTTTTCACAGAGCCTTCTGTTTCCCCCTACACAACTCACTGCCCACCACCAGAGTTTCCCTGACAGGGGGGTTTCTGTTCTGTGACTTCTGTTAGTTTCATAATAGCTCATTCTATACACTCACGCTCTATGTAGACAATGTCACCTTCTTAGTGAGCTCGTACCTGAGTGCCAAACACAGACAGCTGACAGCCCATTGGTGTCTCCATCAGATGTCTGATGTCCGTTCCAACCAGCTGGACATTTTCCAGACTGAAGGTACAGTATCTCTCCTGAGTCTGCTATTCCAGTGCTCCCCTGCCCGGGGAACACACCACACTCCACCAAGCCCTCGAGCAGATACCTAGTTAGTCTCTCTTCTCCCTCTGTCATTTCCTAGTTTCAACCAATTACCAAGTTCTATCACTTCTGTTTCTGAAATGGTAAAATATCTTCTGACATCTCTATTTCCACTCCATCCCCCTTGGACCAGACCTCCATCATCTGGTCCTAAGTTACTGCCATATTCTCCTCTCCAAAATCACTGGGGTTATGAGCCACCCTTATTTGAAAGTCTTTTGTTTGTTAAATGAGCTCTGTTTCTTAGAAGTAAATTATTCTCTTTAGTAAGCTTAGCTCCTTTCTTCACGGGTTATCTTTGCTCTGTGTCCTGCTTCCTGGCTTTCTGTTTCTCTATTTTGAGACTCCCCCCAAAATACTGTCTAACTGTCTGCAGGCTCTTTCTAGCTTGTCTCAGGTGATTGAGTGGTGGTGGTGGAATATTATTGAGAGATCTGTCTTCTGCTTTGGGGAGATCTGTGTTCCTCTTGGGATGCTGCCCTGACCCTCTGTCTCATACCCAGGGTCATTTTTTCACTAATACTTTATACTTGACAACTATTGATGGCTCACCATTCATGAGTGAGCAACCACTATTCTCCAGATGCTCTTCTGGGATCCAGCAAGCCAACAGAATAGAACCGATTGTTGCTGTAGCAGCCCAAGGTCGGGGTGGGGGAAAGACTAGCTGGATTCTCCAAATATTACCCTGAATGTGCCCACGGCCCTCTCACTATTTGGATCCATGGCTGAGTGTTTGAAGTTTCTCTTGGTCTCTTTTTGGGCTTTGATTTTTCCCTAGGAAATTTATTTTTAGAATTATTTTAAAATTTCTTTTGAAAGTAGGTACTCAGTCATCCCTCTTGATCTAAGCCTCTGAAACAGCCTTCAAGTCTCCAATCCTGTCCTTCTCCACTTAATCCATGCATCCTGTGAAGTGGTCTTTACAGAAGATTAATGAGTGATAGATTGTATCAGTTATTTACTTAAAACACTTCAAAAGTTCCCTAGTGCCCTTAGGACTGTCCAAATTTCTTAATGTGGTTGACAAAACCCCAGATTACCATGACCTCTGAGGAGCTCATCCAGTGCTATATTCTCCCCAGTCTCTCCACATCATCTGAATTTTCTTAATATCTGAAATAAGCCACCATTGATATTGATGCTACTCAAGGTTAAGCTGCCTGGAAAAATCTTCCCTTTTTTTCTTTTTTTCAATTAACTGAAATCTCAGCCTAAACTTCTACTATTTCAGGGAGCATTGCCAGACCCTTCATCTTAAGTCAGAATCCTTTTAATTGCAATCACCTGTTTAACTATTATAACTTATTTATTTTATAAGATCTATCTTCCCTGCAGACTTTAGAATTATAGGGAACAAAATTGACATAAAGCATTTTTCTGGCATAAGGAAATGTTAAATAAATGTGGATGACTAACTGGATTGTATATCTATTTCAGTTTTTGTGGTTGGCTGACTGGCTCAACTGCATTCAGGGCTGTTAAGAAATGTTTCATCTCTGTTCTGTCCAATATGCTAGCCAATAATCACACGTGGCAATTGAGTTCCTGAAATATGGCCAATGCAATCAAAGAACTGAATTCTAAAGTTTGGTTGGTTTTAATTAATTCTTATTTAATTGACTAGAGAACACCATATTTAAAAGTATTTGTCCTGGATTATCTATCTTTCCAAAGATGTTTGTGCAGTGAGCAGTGTTGGAAATACAGGCAGTGTCTTCCTGTGGAACAGGTGGATACAGGTATGGCTATTGGCCACTTAAATTTCTTTGAGCATAAATGATGGCTGCCCAACAGAATGACTTCTGCTGTTGCTGGGAGTAATAAACTCTTCTGTCTCTGACCCAGAAGTTTTGTATATTCTTCCAACATCTACGAAACTGTGGCAGATTGATTTGCTAGCTTCTAATAGCGTAAAATTTCACAATCTCCACAATTCCTTACATGTAGATAAAACTTAAGCTCCTAAGTATCTTTTAAGGATAGTTTTCAAGTTTGTTTCCTGAAAGCTCCTTTTGTTCTCTAAGTACAAAGGAACATTACAAAGTTCTAAATGAAACTTTTCCTTTTTATAAAAAAAGAATGATAAGTTAAGAGAATTCCAATCTAAAGAAAGAGAATAGCTTTATATTATATCTAATGACTGGGAGAATGTTTCGAATTATCTCTAATTCTCACAGAGTTGTGCATCTGAATAGAGACTGGAATGCCTGTTGAAAAGTGTTGCCTTTTGCCTTTTTATATTTATCCACACAAATAGTTCTTAGGATTTACTTTTTAAAATTAATATGCATCATGTTTCTTGGAAAATCACAATGATTAAGGTGATTTCCTAAGAAATAAAGGGAGATTTTCCTTTTTATTATCTCATCAAGCCTTTAAAAATATTTTCTACAAACACAAGATTCTCAGTTCAAATGGATTGAACAGATATTTACTGAGGTCTTTACTGAGCATTGCTTTGTAAAAGAACATCTAATGTAATGACTGTTCTTTGGAGACAATTTGGTCAGCAGAAATTTTACTTAGACAAGGTTGCGGGAAGTTCTAAAATCTTTTCACTGAGGATATTAGTCTTGACATTTTTCTCTTTGGGATTCTGGAATCAAATTGGCTTATGTTGTTGTTTTGTCAATTCAAATTCCTTAGTGTTGCTTTATTGTGGGATATGGCAGATGGAATTTTCCCAAAGTGGCCATAGTAATATTTCTGAGCTCCTGTGCCCTTCTGAGTTTTTCCATTCCTATGGAGAGTTGGAGCTTCCTTTCCCTTCCCTTGAAAATGGACAGGGCTTTGAGACTGTCTGAATAAATAGAATGTGGTAGAAATGATGTTGTCTAGGTCCAGGATAAAGATGAGGTCAGTGTGGTGTTGGCCTAGAGTGTACCACATAAGGGGATGCAAAACAAAAAACAAACAAACAACAACAACAAAACACCAGCGATAGAAATAAATGTTTTTCTAATGTAATATTTTTTAAAAAACAAAGTTAATGCAAAAATACCTGATAAATATAAATATTTTACACAAACACAGCCTTTGCTACTGCATGACTTCTGAGTTTAGACCATGATTCGTACATACCCTGGCCCCAACTCACAGGCTCACCCTTGGAAACCAGCCACCAAATATGAGGGAGGCTAGGCCACTGGGGAAGCAATGTATTTCTCCTGCTGAGGGTCTCAGCCAAGAACTCACCCAACATCATTTACAAGACCTATAAGTGAATAAGCTTCAGGTGATTACATCCCCAGCTTTTGTGTTTTCCTGCTGTAGCATCAGGCATTGTGAGCAGAGATCAATTGTCTTCACTGTGATTATCTCTCTGAATTCAAGACCACAAAATCTGTGAGCATATACTGATAGCTTTACAGCGTGTAGTTTTGGGGTCATTTGTCACACAGCCATACCAACTGGAGCACAAGAATGAATAGAAATGGATTAGCACGTGAGTTGCCTTATTTACCTCTTGCACATGTTGGGTCTTAGCTCTTTAGATACTGGGTTGTACATTGGACTAATGAGACCTGGAAATGCAGTTCAGGAAAACAACCTAACTTCCCTATATGTATCTACCACTGACACTGCTTCTAAGAGAACGTTTGATTATTGATTACTAATTACTAATTAGTACTGATTACTAATCTCTAATCAGTATATGTACCCTTGTTATGGGTTGAATGTTGTTTCCCCAAAAGCTATGCTGAAGTCCTAACCCCAGTACTTTTGAATGTGAGCTTATTTGGATATAGGTAGGTGCAGAAAATTAGTCAAGATGAGGTCATTCTGGACTACAATGGGTCCCTTTTCCAATGAGTGGCATCCTCTGGAGAAGATGACCACGTGGAGATGGACACGAACAGGGAAGACAATGTGAAGACACACAGGGAGAAGATGGCCACAAGCTTGGAGTGGCTTCTAGAAGCCAAGAGACACCAAAGATTTCTGGTAAACATGAGAAGCTGGACGGGTGCAGAAAGCTTCCCCCAGAATCATCAGGGAGTGCACTGCCCTGTTGACACCTTGATTTCCAGCCCCAGGACCAGCAAGACAATACTCTTCTGTGGTTTCAAGTCCCCCAGCTAGTGGGACTTTGTTATGGCAGCCCTAGCAAACTAATACAGCCTTCAGGAGGAGGTCTGCCCAAGCTGCCTCAGAGACAGGTGGTCTTCCTTCAGACAAGATCATTTTTGCCGTATGTTGTAAGGGTAAAAGAAATTGAAGTTAAAGCGTAAAAGTTAAAGGGTAAAAGACCGGGTGTTGTAAAGTTTCTAAGCTGCAAGGTCTGAGTTAAAATGTAAAGGATTAGGTATTGTTAGGTTTCTATGCTACCTGCAAAACCTGAAATTTCTGTAGCTGTTAAGACAATGCTTAGAACCGCCCAGTAAACATTTCCCCTGGCTGTTTGCTTGTTTAATAACTGAAGGGCTCTGTGTGGTCGCACGTAGGCCTTGCAGGGCCTAAACCAATCAGTTTAAATGTGTACTCTCCTTAGGAATGACCTATCACTCCAGCCTGACCTGTTCCCGCCAATGAATGAACTAATCATGTTTAGGAGTTGTTGTTCAATTTTCCCGCGCCTCATGATGATTTGTTCTGATGTATACAAAGCCCTCCGCCCTCCCCAAAAAGTGTACTTAAGCAGTGCTCAGCCCCTGCTCGGGGCTCTGGGCTGCTTTCCCTTCTTGAGTGGGCACGGAGCCCCAGCATGCTGGTTCAATAAATCCCCTTCTGCCAATTGCATGAGTGGTCACTTGGTGGTCTCTTTCTCCGACGCTTCGCCTGACCCTTACAATGTGAGGTAGGGACCTGACCTGACCTGACACGCTGGCTTGTGTGTGTGGCAAGCACTCGAGGCCTCACAGACTCTCCTGCTGCCCGATCATCTCGTATCAGCAGAGCTGCTCTTCTCTTGGGCTTGCTTGTCTTTTGTACTGAAATTCCCTACTAGCATCTGACATGAGATAAGCCCTTTGTAAATGTTGCCCACTCGTCCATTCATCCAGGCCTTCTCTCTTCCTGTTTCCTCCTTTTATAGATGGGTGGACCTCCATCTTCTATGCTCTCAGACACACTGGGTTTTCCTCTTTGAGAACAATGGTGATGAGCCTTCTGCTCTTTTCTCTCCCCAGTCTTTCCTGTCTCTGTGATTCCCTCACTCACCTCTCTGTTCTTAGTTCCTGGGTTGGCTCTTCACCTTTCTGATGAGGCTCATCTGTCCAAAGTTGCCGAGAGTTTTGTTTGCTTTTCATCTGTCCTTATCTCTCTTGGCCTTTATTCTTTCCTGACCCTTCCTATTTATGATGGATATCTACTTATGTCTTAGCTATTTTCTTTCTTTTATTTTTAATAAGCCTTCTTTTGAGGAATAACACACATACCAACAGTGCACAAATTGTAAGAGTTTAGGTTGGGAAAGTTTCTTTCACAAGGGGAACATACCCCCAAAATCAAGAAATAGAATTTATCTAATATTCTAGAAGCTCCCTCTGCTCTATCCCCCATCTTCTTATCTAAAGGTAACCCAAATCATGATTCCAATATCACAAATCAGTTCTGCTTGTTTTGAACTTTATATAAAGAGAAGCAAGTAATTAACTATGTGATTTGGTTTATTCATTTAGTCATGTTGTATATAAATTTATTTGTCTTCACAACTTCATGATATCCCATTGAATGAACATACCAAAATAAATTCCCCCATTCTATAGTGATGGACACTTGGATGGCTTCCTATGCTGAGCCCTAATGTGAACATTCTTGTACATTTCTTTCATAGTTTTTAAGTACAGATTTTTATTGGACAGATCCTGGGAGTGGAATTTTCATGTCATATGCAGAGGTTCACTAAGGAGTTTTTCCAAAGAGATTCTATCAATTTACACTCTTACGGAGCCTACAGAATGGGAGCAAATCTTTACCACAAGCACATCAGATAGAGCACTAATCTCTAAGATATATAAAGCACTCAAAAACCTTAACACCAAAAAATTAAAAAAACCCAAATAATCCAATCAATAAATGGGCCAAGAAACTGAACAGACACTTCTCAGAAGAGGATATACAATCAATCAATAAACTTATGAAAAACTGTTCAACATCTCTAGCAATTAGAGAAATGCAAACCCAAACTACTCTAAGGTTTCATCTCACTCCAGTCAGAATGGCAGGTGTCAAGAATACAAGCAACAATAAGTGTTGGCAAGGATGTGGGGAAAAAGGCACACTCATACATTCTCTTTAACTGCAAATTGGTGCAGCCAATCTGGAAAGCAATATGGAGATTCCTTGGATAACTTGGAATGGAACCACCATTTGACCCAGCAATCCCACTCCTCATTTTATACCCAAAGGACTTAAAAACAGCATATTACAGGGACACAGCCACATCAATGTTTATAGCAGCACAATTTACAATAGCTAAACTGTGGAACCAACCTAGAAGCCCTTCAGTAGATGAATGGATAGGGAAACTTTGGTATATATGCACAATGGAACATTAATCAGCATTAAAAGAGAATAAAATCATGGCATTTGCAGGTCAATGGATGAAGTTGGAGAATATAATGCTAGGTGAAGTTAGCCAATCCCCCCAAACCAAAGGCTGAGTGTTTTCTTTGATATGAGGATGCTGACCCATAATGGCGATTGTTGGGGGTCATGGGAGGAATGGAGGAACTTTAGATAGGGCAAGAGGGAGGGAGGGAGGGAGGGAAGGGAGGGGAGGAGAAGGGAGGGGGCAAAGGGGTAGGAATGATAGAGTAATGATGTCTAATTCATTCCACCAAGTAAGTACATGTATAAGACATGAATGGTATGAAAATACTTTGTGTACAATCAGTGTCTTGAAAAATTTTGCTCTATATGTATAATATGAAATGAATTGCATTCTGCCATCATGTGTAACAAATTAGAATAAATAAAAAAATTACCTTCTTACAGGAATATTATAATGTTCAAGTGGCTCCATGTCAATACTAATTTTAACCTAATGCAGTGGTATTACATTGCCTTTTCCTTGATAATAAATAAAGCTAAACTCCTTTTGATGTGTTTATTGAACATTAAATTTTTTCTTGTGAGGAGTTTATTCAGCTCTTTGATGTTGGGAAAAGTATAAACGGCAGCCATACCCCAGAGAAAAAAAACCCCAACATGGAGCCTAAGCACCTCTTCTTCCTACCTTCTTCTTTTCTGCAGTGGCGCGAAAAGTTCCCGCCCGTGTGAACTCTCCCGCCGGCGCCAATTTCAAACCTTGCTGGCGGGGAACCTTAGCCCCAATGAGAACTAATTCCTGGGCTCCGGAGCTGATATCTGAAAGAACTTGCCAATAAACGGGTGGCCTGCCATTTATCTAAGCCTACCATCTCCCCCTTAGTTCTATATAAGCACACTGCTTTTTGCAATAAAATTGGAATTCTCCCGGCGAAGTGTCTTTGCGTGGGGAATTCTTTCATTCTGGTGCCGTGACTCGGAAAAGGGTGAGCTCTTTCCAACAAGAGCCCCGTCCCCGCTCCGCCGAGACACTCCGCCCTGGTCCGCTCTTTTCAGACTCGGCTGCCTGCACTCAACACTGATCTGGTGTGGTAAGGATCCCCTGACCCCGGCTCGCCAACTCCCTTCAGGCTATTGCTGGATTTGTGACCGTGATCGTCCGGCACACTCCAGACGCCCGGTGGGGGAGAGGGAATCCACCCCACTAAGACCTTTACTGGTTGAAGTGGACCCTCTGGTGATCCGTTTCCCTTTGGGGCGTGAGGCTTCTGAGTTTACACGAGAGGCTCTGTGGTTTTTTCCCTCCTCCGCTGCCGCTGCCGCTGCCGCTGCTGGCTAAGAGTTGCTGTTTCCTGCGGGGCTGCTGTGTCTGGCTGAAGCTGCCTCTCTGCTCGGGAAAACTGAACTCCCGGCCTGGAACTGCGTTCTGC
>NW_025999932.1:10194953-10197063 GCF_001458135.2 Marmota marmota marmota | reverse complement strand
TGTTGGGAAAAGTATAAACGGCAGCCATACCCCAGGGAAAAAAAACCCCAACATGGCGCCTAAGCACCTCTTCTTCCTACCTTCTTCTTTTCTGCAGTGCCGCGAAAAGTCCCCGCCCGTGTGAACTCTCCCGCCGGCGCCAATTTCAAATCTCGCTGGCGGGGAACCTTAGCCCCAATGAGAACTAATTCCTGGGCTCCGGAGCTGATATCTGAAAGAACTTGCCAATAAACGGGTGGCCTGCCATTTATCTAAGCCCTACCATCTCCCCCTTAGTTCTATATAAGCACACTGCTTTTTGCAATAAAATTGGAATTCTCCCGGCGAAGTGTCTTTGCGTGGGGAATTCTTTCATTTGACAATTTGTATTTTGCAATGTCTGGGTTTTTGTTAATTGATCTTTTATTTCAAGCTTAGAAACTTTTGTCTTATTTAAGAAAAGTTTTCCCACCTCAAGGCAATAAATATATTCTTGTATAATATGTTGTGCAAATGTATTGTTTTACTTTTCATGTTTAGATCTATCTATGAAGGATTTTTTAATATGGTGTGAGGTAGGGAATGGATTCATAGTTTTCCCATGTGGTTATTCAAATGATCTTAGCTACTTATCGCTCCACTATTGTTGCTTTGTCAAAAAGTGTCATTGTATGTTAGAACCTCCAAACTTTTGAATGGCTATATTATTGATAGCTATATCATTTTTTATCCCTCCAAAATGAACAAAGAACATAAAATCAATGAGCCTCTCATCTGGTTTAGTTAAGTGATATTCTAATAGTGAGACTTCCAAATAAAGGGAATATAGAGAAAAGATCATGGGCCTGGATTGTCCCAATCTTAGCTCATTCTTACTCATTGATGACTTTGTGTGTATTATTCACAGTTCTCACACCTACAGAACAAGAATGATAATAACTATCTCATCTAGTTCTAATGGATTAGAAACATATAGCTAAGGAGAGCTGCGTAGAGCTGGCTTTCAAAAAGTCACAGCAGGATTCATAATGGGGCTGGGGTGGGCAGCATGGGAGGATTAGACGAACTCTAGATAGAGCAAAGGAGAGGGAGGGGAAAGGGTGGGACATGGGGGTAGGAAAGACGGTGGAATGAGATGGACATCATTATCCTAAGGAGATATATGAAGACACGAATGGTGTGACTCTAATTTGTGTACAACCCGAAATATGAAAAATTGTGCTCTATATGTATAATATGAATTGTAATGCATTCTGCTATCATATATAACAAGTTAGAATAAAAAAAGTCATAGCAGTTATTTATGTAGTGAAATGTTCAAGAAGGAGAGATTTAAGACTTTGTCTCAGTTGTCTTTGGAATAAGGAGGCTGCTTTCATCCACTGGCTTTGTTTGGAGAGTTGGAGGAGGCTGAATATACTCCAGGGGTTACGGCTTTGGTTCTGATTGTCTTTGGCTCAAGAAACCTATCATCGACTTACAGAGCATCAGCTTGCTGTCCTTTTGGCCTTTTATACCAATACCAGAACCCTGTGTTTAATGTTTCATAGACTTTTCTTTTTTTTTTATTTCCTGGAGGGACACAAAGAATATTTACAAATGCATTATCGATGCAGTTTTGGGCTGAAATAAATGCAAAATAGACAACTGGATATTTATTTTGGTAAGAATAAATTGGATTTCTGTTTATTGATTATCCAAGAGTACTAATGTATGCTATACATTAAGGAGCTTACAACAAAAGCTTAATAATTGATTGAAAAACTCTACAAATAGTCAAATCAAATGCTACAGCTTATTAATGAAATAGCATTGAACTTGGGTTTATATCAATGCTTCTCTGTGAAAATATTTGTATTTAGAGCAACCAGTTAAAATTAATTCCAGAAATATGAAATTTTCTTTTTTTTTTTATTTTTTAATTTTTTATTGTTGGCTGTTCAAAACATTACATAGTTCTTGATATATCATATTTCACACTTTGATTCAAGTGGGTTATGAACTCCCATTTTTGCCCCATATACAGATTGCAGAATCACATCAGTTACACATCCATTGATTTACATATTGCCATACTAGTGTCTGTTGTGTTCTGCTGCCTTTCCTATCCTCTACTATCCCCCCTCCCCTC
>NW_025999932.1:10150595-10191248 GCF_001458135.2 Marmota marmota marmota | reverse complement strand
GGTCGCAGGCCCGCCTACCTTGCAGGAGTGATTGGAAGCTCTGTTCAACCGCGGGCCACTGGGCCTTTTCTGCCGGTGGTCACCGTTCTGCCTACCTGGCAGGCGCGGGGGGTGGGGGGCGGCTCTGCCCCTCAGCAGGCCGCTGGGCCTGCTCTGTGGATGGTCACAGTTCTGTCTACCTTGCCGCAGGGGGAGGGGGCGGCTCTGCCTCTCAGCAGGCCGCTGCTCCTCTTCTGCCGGTGGGTCGCAGGCCCGCCTACCTTGCAGGAGTGATTGGAAGCTCTGTCCTGCCACGGGCCACTGGGCCTTTTCATGAAATTTTCTTGTATGTACAATTTATCCTTCATATTTTGTCTGAAATAAGAGGTTATTTTAAAAATAAAACGAAAAGTTGAAAAAAAAAAGAATATTTAGGTAATAGTTCTGTAATCAACTGCTTATTTACTATAGGTTTTTAGTTTCCTTTAGAGAAGGAAGCAGGTGACTGAGATTTTCTCCCTCCATTACAGCAAAGAAACAAATTCTCGTGTGCAATTTACTAGCTGTCAGTATAGAAAATACGATTGCTGACTAATGACTACTATACATATCTATCTCCTGTTAGTCCTTTCAGCCAATCTGTTAGGTGCGTTGCTTTGCTTTTCATTTTGGAAAGGTGAGGGGCATCAACTTCACAGGAGACGGAATTTCTGTTACATCTTTACCTCACTCTAGGGGTTGGTAGACTTTTTCTGTGAAGGGCCAGATAGTAAATATTTTAGGCCTTGCTGTCTCTATATATTCTGAATTGGTTAAAAATGTGAAAACCATGCTTAGGTGGCAGGCTGCCCAACAAAGGCCGTGGGCAAGGTTGGGCCTTCTGAGTTGTGCTCTGCTCTCTGCCCTGGTGACCCTGTTCTCTTCTTCCCATGCCCTGGGTTCCCAACTCAAGGAGGTTAAAATAATCATTATCCTCTGCTTTATTCCTTAGTTTCTGGATCAGAAAAGACAGGCAAAGTGCAGTGTTTGATACTTGACCTGTGTTACAGCCCTTCCAGTATCAAGTTACCTATTCTATGCAACACGACACAAAGCTAAATATTTAGATATTATGTCAGGCTGATGGAATTTGGAAAGATATAAATATTCATAAAGATTTTATCACTTTGGTGATCCAGTTACAAGGAGGCATTGGGCATCTGCTTTCTGTCTTCTGAAAATTACATCACTGTAAGCTGGGATGGAATGACATAAAATATTCATGGAAGTCGTATGTTCCCCAAACCATTTCATTGAAACATTTCCTTTAAATATGATCACTCGACCACATGAGAGGAGGTTTTAGGCAGATATTAATCAGCATTCAATTAACAAACAGTGCCCTTTGCCTACATTTCCCAAGTGCTTCTTCTTGTATCTGTACTTGCTTGGAGTCTGGTCAGTACCACTGAGAGACATTTTTTCTTTTTTCTTTTTTTTTTTTTGCAGTTCTGGGGATGGAACCCAGGGCCTCTTAGGACCATGCTAGGCAAGCACTCTATCACTGAGCTACATCCCCAGGCCTTTTTGTTTTTGAGACAGGTTCTCACTAAATTTCCCAGGATGACCTCAAGCTTTAGATAGTCTCGCCTCAGTCTCCTGAGTAGCTAGGTTTATAGTCAGGTGCCTATGTTTAAACAAAATGGATTTATTTCAGAATTTTAAAACTTTGGATTTTGAAATAAACTCAATCTTATGGAAAGTTGCAAGAGCAGGAGAGGACCCTCAGGTGTGCCTACTCGGATGTGCCAGTTGTTAACACGTTGCCTGTTTGCCTTACCATTTGCTTTCTACGTATATACAAATTACTTCTTACTTTGGACCATTTGAGAGTAAGTTGAAAGACACGGTGCCCATATAATATTTCAGAGTATCTGATTTAAGAACTGGGACATTCTCTTTCTTTTCATAACATACAACTCAACCTTTAAAGTGTGTACTTCAGTGGCTCTTAGTAGATCACAGACTGTACACTTAGAACCTTTAGCTAATTCCGGAGCGTTTCATCACCTCAGCGATATCCCACACCCATTAACAGCAGTCACTCCCCATTCCCTATTTCCCTCAGCCCCAGGCACTTGTCTTTGTGGATTGGTCTGTTTGGGACATTTTCTGGAAATGGAATCCCACTCTGTGTGGCTTTTTATGTCTGGCTTCTTTCAGCATAATGTTTTGAGGCTCACCATGTCCTAGCGTGTATCACTACTTCATTCCTTTCTGTGGCTGGATAATATTTTAGTATGCAAATGTTGCACATTGCGTTCATCCACTCATCAGCTGATGGACCTTTGGGTGGCTTCCACTTCTGCCTATGATGCTGCTCTGAACATTTGTACACAAACTTTTGCATGAACAGTTCCTTGGGTATATGCCCAGGAATGAAATTGCCAGCTCATGTGGTAACTTTATGTTTAACTTGTCTGAAGCTTGATGAATGATTTCCCAAAGCAGCCATACCTTTGTACATTCCTACCAGCAGTATGGGTGTTTCATTCCCCGGCATCCCTCCTAACACTTTGTTATTGCCTGTAGTTTTGATCATAGCCACTTTAGTGGCTGAAAAGTGGTATTGCACTGTGGTTTTGATCTTTGCATGTGCTTATTGGTCATTTGCTATCCTCTCTGAAGTAATATCTAGTCAAAATCTTTGTCATTTTAAAATTGAGTTATTTTACCTGATCAATAAATAGGCAAAAGAATTAAACCAACATTTCTCAAAAGAAGCAAAACAGATGGTCAACAAATACGTGAAAAAATATTTAACATCTCTATCCATCAGGGAAATGCAAATCAAAGCTGCACCAAGATTTCATCTCACTCTTGTCAGAATTGGCAATTATCAAGAATACAAATAAAAATTCTAGCAAGGATTTGGGGAAAAAGGTACACTCATACATTTTTAGTGAGACTGCAAATTAGTACAACCACTTTGGAAAGCAGTATGGAGATTCTTTAAAAAACTAGGAATGGAACCACCATAGGACCCTTGGTATTTATGCAAAGGAACTAAACTAAGCATACTATTATGATACAGCCACTTCAATCTTTATAGCAGCAAAATTCACAATAGCCAAATTTTAGAATCATCCCAGATGCCCATCAATAGATGAATGGATTAAGAAAATGTGGTATGTATACACAATGGAGTTTGTGTCATAAAGAAGAATGAAATTATGGCACTTGCCAATAAATGGATAGAAATGGAGAACATCATGCTAAGTGAAAAAAGCAGACTCAGAAAATCAACGGCTGAATATTTCTCTTACATGTGAAAACTAGAGTAAGCTAAGGGAAAGAAAGTGGAGGCAGAGATTGGATAGCATAAAGGAATATCAGTGGTGTAGAAGGAAATTGAGAGGGAGGGTGGAGGGGAGGGAAAGGGGAGGATGTGCAGAATGCATTTAATAAAATCGTGTCATGTGCTAGGTTGACACACGCCTGTAATCCCAGCAGCTTGGGAGGCTGAGGCAGGAGGATCACAAGTTCAAAGCCAGCCTCAGCAACTACGAGGCACTAAGCAACTCAGAGAGATCCTATCTCTAAATAAAATACAAAATAAAGCTGGGGATGTGGCTCAGTGGTTGAGTACCCCTGAGTTCAATCCCCAGTACCAAAACCAAACAAACAAAAACCCCCAAATTGTGTCATGTACATATATAAATATACCACAGGGAATTTCACCAATTAAGGGTGAATACATGGATAAGAAAGGGGAGGATTAGTGGAGCAGAGCAAGAGGTTAGGGAAAGAGAGGTGGGAAGGGGGGAGAAATGGGGACTGGAATGGAGGGGTTCAGATTCCATGCATGTATGATTTTGTTGGGATGAACCCATTACTATGTATGACTATTATGCTCTAATAAAAAAGAAACAAAAATGGTTATTTTTTTCTTTATTATTGAGTGGCAAGAGTTCTTTATGTATTTAGGATATAAATCCCATATGAGTTATAACTTGCAAATATTTTCTACTACTCTGTGGGTTGATGTTTTGCTTTCTTGATGGTGTCCTTTAAAGTATAAAACTTTTTAACTTTTATCAAGTCTACTTATTTATCCCGTCAGTTGTGATTTGGGTATTGTATCTAAAACCTCCTTTTAAAAATTTATATATAACAGTGGAATGCATTACAATTCTTACTACATATTTAGAGCACAATTTTTCATATCTCTGGTTGTATGCATAGTATATTCACAACAATTCGTGTCTTCATATATGTACTTTGGATAATAATGATCATCACATTCAATCATCATTAATTACCCCATGCCTCCTCCCACCCCTCTGCCCTGTCTAGAGTTCGTCTATTCCCCCCACTCTCCCTCTCCCTATCCCACTATGAATCAGCCTCCTTTAATCTGAGTTCATGATGATTTCTGCCTATTTTTTCCTAACAGTTTTACAATTGTAGCTCTTTTATTTGAGTCTATGATACATAGCACATCCTCATGACAAATATACAGTTTTCAACTTGAGGAAATCTAACTTGGATAAAACATTTTTGTCTAATCTTCCATCCCTATTTCAATTTTCTCAATTGAACCAAGTATATCCTTCATAGAAGCTTCTTTCCTTTGGTCCAGGCCAGTAGAATTACACATGGCATTTGGTTATCTTGTCCCCTTCATCTCATTTAATCTGAAATAGCTCCTTAGCTTTACTTTATTTTCATAATATTGCTATCCTTGAAGAATACATTGTCCTACTTGTTTTTTTTTAAGGAATGTTTCTTGTGTTTGTCTGATGTCTCCTCATGATAATATTCAGGTTATGCCTTCCTAATCAGCTCATAAGTGATGTTGTGTCCTTTGGTATTCATTTTTAAAGAATCCTTTTGCAGAGTGAATAAATGAATTCTGAAATGGCTTTGTACAGACAGGAGTTCAAACATCTGGCTTGGTTATTGCAGGCACAATTCTGATTTGATTCTGAGCACTGGAAATAAGTGGGAGTTTGGAGGTCTTTACAGTGGTCTGCCTGGTCTGTGGACTGGACTAGATGCCGAGGTCTCCTTCTCCCCTTCTTCCTATTCTCTGGTCTGGATTACATGTACATTTTCTTCCTAGTTAGTACAATTCTCTTGTCTCCATTTGATTTGACATTTTTGGTGACTGGATAATATGAAGTTAAGTGAGCCTGTATCATTACTTTGACTGTCTTAGTTTCTTTCGAACTCTTTTCTTCTCTTGGGAATGGAGTTCTTTCCTCAAATAAAATATTAGGCACGATATGATAATTCAAACAAACAAAACCATACCTACTGAGACCATCCAGGCCTGATCCATAGCTGCACAGAGGCGTCCTACAGATGCTGCACGCTTAAGGGTTCACTTTGAAAAGCAGGTTTCCAGTCTACCTGGTGGCTTTCCAGAGTCTCATGTGGCCTGCCCGTCTTCAGAGAGAGATTAATTCATCCTTATTGTCAAATCTGGTTGGAACAGGACGGGAAACTGGTGGGCATGAGGGGAATCTGCAAATAGAACTGTTAGAAAATTCCTCTTTGTGTGTTGGCTGAGGTGCATTGTGAAATATGTCAACAACATCAAAAGAAAAACATTGAATCTGTATCAAATTTTTGGTATTTTTCTTTCCAAGAAGGGGAAGGATCTTAAAACAAATGACTTGTACATAATAACAAGAACTGTGGCATTAAGCAGCACTGTTTAGGATGGGGCGTGAGTTGGCAGGACGTGAATTGGCTGATTTCTTAGTTCCTCTCCATAGTCATCATTTGGTGAGAGGTGTATATATTGTCTGCAATGTGTCAATATTTTCCTCTCAACAATTCCCAGCTCAATAACTGGCCTGGATCAGGTTGCCAATAACAAGTCCTTGTCAGGTAATATTCTACTCACCTTAGAGCTTTCGGTTTCCATCATTGAATTAGACTCAGTTTTTATGTATTCATTTTTTGTTAAAGGGGTTTATGTTTTTATTACTTATTTGGTTAGTCCATCACATAAAGGGAAAGAAGCCTTCTCTAGTTTCCTGCCTCTCAGATCACGTTGGTTTTATGAAGGCTGTGGCTGTGTGGTATATGGAAATTTAGTGGTAAAATGTTGCCCTGGGAAGAGGCCTGTGTCTCTCCCAGTGAGTACCAAGGAACTTGTCATCAGGAGATTGCAGGGGAAAAACTGCTCTTTCCAGATTTTAGGTGTGAGTATATGAAGATGTCCAGGGTGGGGCTCCTGGATTCAGCATTGTATGGGATAATTGTTTCCCCTCTACCAAATTCATGTGTTGAAGTTCTAGTCCTACTTCAGAATGTAACCGTATTTAGAGATAGGTAATTATCTTTATCTTTTTTTTTTTTTTTTTGGCAACCATTTAAAAATGAAGAAATATTNTTTTTTTTTTTTTTTTGGCAGTGGGGTGGGTACTGAGGATTGAACTCAGGGGCACTCAACCACTGAGCCACAGCCTCAGATGTATTTTGTATTTTATTTGGAGACAGGGTCACTAAGTTGCTTAGTGCCTTGCCTTTGCTGAGGCTGGCTTTGAACTCGTGGTCCTCCTGTATCAGCCTCCCAAGCCACTGGGATTACAGGCATGTGCCACTGTGCCCAGCTAATTATCTTTATCTTGATAAAGGAAATTAGGATAAAATGAAGCTGTTGGTTTGAGCTTAATCCAATATGACTGAGGTTCTTATAAGGAGAGGAAATCTGGACACAGACATGCACTGAGGGAAGATGGTGTGAGGATGCAGGAGAGGGCGGCCATCTACAACCAAGAGAAGGGCCTAGAACACTTCCTTATCATGGCCCTCAGCAAATCAACCCTGTTGATAACCTTGATCTGATCCCCACCCTCTAGAACAATGGAAAATACACGTCTATTTAAGCCACCCAGTCTGTGGTACTTTGTTATGGCAGTCTTTGCAGACTAAACCGTGTTAACATTGCTAATCTGAAAATATGAAATCCAAGATGCTCCAAAATCTGAAATTTTGACCACTGAGGTGATACCATAAGTGGAAAATTCCACACTTGACCACATGTGTTGGCTTGCAGTCGAAAGGCAAGTGACCCAAAATATTAGGTATTTATGAAACATAAATGAATTTTGTGTTTAGCTTGGGTCCCATCCCCAAGATATCTCAGCGTGCGTATATATGCAAATATTCAAATATCTGAAAACATCTGAAACTCCAAACATTTCTGCTCTCAGGTACTTTGGACAAGGGATAATCAACTTGCACCAGCACCATGGGCTGATACCCACCTGGCAGGAGGCGGAGTCAGCTGAAGGATCTCAAAGCTGTGCCTTTGGGGCTCTTTTGGTGATGGCTTACTCACCAGAAGCAAGTGGTACCCACCATTAGTGCAGAAGCTGCCCTTGTGGGAACTGCGTGTTCCTGTCGGGGTTTGCGGCCTTGAGGAAGATGACTCAGAGATTAGAATCAATTCCTAAGTCAGTTGCCCTCCTCACGATGAGTTTTAAATTTTTTAAATGGTAATTGAAGGGTTGGCTTTTGTTTTAATAAGGCATCTGCTCTTATGAGAGTAGAGAGGGGAAAGAATTGCTGACGGCCATTCTCTGGGGAATCCTTGTGAGTTCTTAAAACTTCTCTCTGTGCCCATGCAGCTGGCATCTCTTGCCCTGCTCCAGGTTCTGCTAATGCCACCCAGACAAACGTTTTCACTTATCTGTCTCCTTTTAGACCCTGTTCTCAGTCATTTTTCTCTCTTGACTTTTGTTCAGATTCCTCTAGTAAATGTAAAGCACTTACTAAATGAGGTTGCAGGACAGTTACCTCAGTCTCATCAGAGGATCCACAAAGTTCTCCATGTTCCCCCCACTTGTCACCCCACTTGTCAAGGGGTCGCTCACTCTACTGTTGACAGGAAGCCCTTCATCTCTTTTTTAAAAAATACCTTTATTTATTTTTCGTGTGTGCTGAGGCTTGAACCCAGTGCCTCCTGTGTGCTAGGCAAGCGCTCTGCCACTGAGCCCCAGCCCCAGCCCCAGCCTAGTCCCTCACCTCTTAAGACAGAGGCCATTCTCTGTCCAGACAATTCCGTAGGTAAAAATGCTTCTGTGAATATATCACAAAGAAGCCTACTATGATGTATAATTATAATTCATGAATAAAAACATTACAAGATAAACAAAATGCTTAAATAATGAAAAAGAAAATGCTTCTTTGTCTCTATACCTTCATTAATTTGTTTGTATGAAATCCCTTTGTGGAATTTCTAACAATTGACTCTTCAAACCTGAGAACCCAATTCGTCTAAGTTTGGGACTTCCTGCAACATGGAAATAACTACTGCTTTGGGTTAAAGAAAACTATATATTTCAGAAATCAGGGATCATTGGAATTAAAGAAAAAATGTTTCTCAAATAAGTGTCAGGCAGAGAGAAACCTCTATTTACTGTGAATTGAGTCTGTGCTTGGCCTGAGATCTCAGCAAGGCTGGGCTGCCAAGGAAGGAGGCAGAATGGGATGATTGTCAGAGCTCTGGCAAGTGACAGAGAAGGGGCACAAGCACACACGTTCCCGTCTCCCAAGATCACAGTGACCCGCCCCTTTGATCTGGGAACAATCCCAAATTTTAGTTCAAGACCAGCTGTGGCAGGATGAATGTGGAGAGGAGCCGTTCTCCTTCCAGAAGGTGGAGGAAGAGAGTGACATGCTCTGGAGTGGCTGGCTGGCTATCAACACTCCGCCCCTCTGTCCCTTGCCTCCCAGGCAGTGGCCGCATGGTCTGGCCAGGGAGAGCGCTCAGGGAGGAGTAGTGCCAGGCACAAGTGAGGCTGTGGTCCTGGGGGACAGCGCCAGTAACAAGAAGGAAGTAAAGGGGCTGGGATTGTGGCTCAGCAGAAAGGCGCTCGCCTAGCATATGCAAGGCCCTGGGTTCGATCCTCAGCACCACATAAAAATTAAAATAAACATAAAAAAAGAGAAGTAAAGCCTGGAGGATTCTCCCCGCATCAAGGTGTGTGGGGAGGAAACCCTCCAGAGGAAGGCAGCTTGCAGAATGTGGAATCCGAGCCTGAGATTTTCTTTCCCCACTTTGTTACGGAGCCACCTACCTAAGGACCTGAGGCACCGCTTGGCCTTGCTGGGACTGAGCACCCTAAAGGCTGACAGATTCTAAGCCCCAATACTCCTTTTTGTATAGTATTTCTTATGAGTTAGAGAACTCTATGGACTTGGCGTCCCTCTCTGTGTGTCATAGTTACAAAGATGATTTAATTTACTTTAGTTACATTTTAATGGCTGCTTCTTGGACTGTCTAAGTCATCTACAAATTCTCTTCCCATCACACAGTTGAGTGCTCCTTTCTGGGAAAGTTCCAGAAGACGGCTAATTCCAGCTATCATGGACCACTTCTAGTAATTTCTCCCCCATTTTGGAAGACAACTGGGTTCCCAGCAGATGGCATCTAACAGTGGCTTATGGGCTTTCTTATTTTGACTTGTGGATGGGGGGCACATTTGTTTATGGGAGAAGAAATGTGGCCAGGCTCTTACTTATAAGTCATTTATCAACTTTATTTCTCTACACTGACTCTAAACATGGAAAATATTTTTAATTTCAATATTAATTCTTTGCACATGGTATTTATGTTTTTAATATAAAATGTGTTTATTATCATATGCAAGTGATTTAAATATTAAGACTTTTCAAATAAAGAATTTCTTCCATTTTTATCATTTGCGGAAAAAAATGTGTTCTTTCCAGGGAATGATTTCTATTATAAATAGGGTTCATTTTAATTTTCGTAATAAGCCATGCCTATAGCATAGACCTCTGAGAGTAACAATAACAGCTCATTTATTTTTAACTGTGATTTTCAGAGAAGTGGAGTTTATAAGTCATACACATCTTATTTGATATTCACAAGAACCTAGTGAGGCAGGATGAATTCATTCCTTTATTCTTTTATGCACTCAACAAATACATAGCAATACCTGGTGGCCCTGGGCACATCTTGAGGTGCGGTTGATGCAGGGGTGAACAAGGTGGATCTGGTCCTATCCTCGTGGAATTTATGGGCAGGTGTGAGCAGGAGTCCTTAATTTCCTGTTCACCAGTCCAATTGGAGTGCAGATTGACCTGTATCTGTGGCCCAGAGATCTTGATGATTCACAGCTGCCTGATCTTGCTGAGGAAAGACGCCAGTGAGGGAGCCTAAGTCCAGCCTCATCCCGCAGGACACCTGTGCTACCTGGAACTCAGAAAGTGCCAGGAACCATCCCTTCAGAATGCAGCATTATTTTTGGAAGGGCCTAAGGAAGAAGACTTTATGGTTCTGATTTGGTCCCTTCAGTGTGTTGTCCTTCTGGGTACAGGACTTTCAAGGGCCAGAGTTGAGGCTTTCTTTCTGCACAGAGCAGGAAACAAATTTCTTTCTAGCCAGTTCTGCACAGAGGCTTCTGTTCACTGTGCTCCCTGGGGGGAGGCACACTCAGTTTCAATGTCATGAATGGAAGATGTCCTGAGACAGCTGAGACACTGCCGGAGTTGACAGGGATAAGATCATCATCCCTGCCCCAGGGCAGGCACATCCCTCTAGTAGTTCTCAGTGACGGTGGTGGTAAAATGGGTGGCCGGTCACTAGGGTTTGGGGGTATCCATCAAGGGTGCGGAAGTCGAAGTGACTCCATGCTATAGAGTGGAGGCTGGGTGCTGAGTCCTTTACAGGGTGACCTCGGCAGGAAGGAGTTCTTCACTCCTCCTGCCTCCCGCAAGAAAGTTCATGAGAAAAGGGTGAAGATATGGCCTCTTCCCTTGGTTCCATCTTCCAGGGATGGTTCTGGAGTGTCCTAGGGCAGCTCGATAGACAACTTAGAGTGAGAAAGTTCAGCTTAAGTTACTTAAAGATTTAACAAAGGACAGAAAAAGGACTCCATGGGATTGAGCGGGGTGGGGGTGGATTTAGAGATCATGCTTCTCCCACCCCAAAACGTGTGTTGAGCATTATATGGTGAGGTTAAAGCAAAGGTCCAGTTCCCCCACATGACACCAAAATATCAAATTTCTAACAATATCCCTTGTGAGAAGCCAGAGTGTTCAAAGATTTTACCAGCTGGTAACTCTGGGAAATTGCTTGGATTTTCAGAACCTGTATTGCCTCCCCCAAATGGGGAAACAGCACCTTCTTTGTGGGGGCTTTAGCCCAGCGCTTGCCACAACTTCCCACTTGTCCATTTCATACCCTGCGCTTTGCCTTGACACACTTTAGCTGGTCTCTGGTTTGCATATGAGGTGTGCCCCCAAAGCCCCTGTGTTAATGTGGGAGTGTTCATGGTTACAATGATTAGATTATGAGAGCCGTAACCTAATCAGTGGTTCCTTCATTTGCTAGATTACTAACTTGAATGGACTAACTGGTTGTAACTGTAAGCAGGTGGGGTGTGCTGGAGGAGGGCGGTCTTTGGGGTTTATAGTTTGTCACTGTTGCTGTGCTGTCTCAGCTACCCAGCTGCTCATGAGCTGAGCAACTCTCCTCCACCTTGCCCTTTGCCATGATGGGCTGCCTCACTCAGGCCCTGAGCAGGAGAGTTGGCCAGTCATGGACCCAACTTCTGAAACCGTGAACCAAAATAAGCTATTCCTCCTCTAAGTTGTTCTCATCAGGTGTTTTGGTTTCAGTGATGAACAGCTGACTGACACAGCCTCTGTCTCCTTTACCCCCTGACCTCTGCTTATCCCCAGGCCTGTGCAAACAGAACAAGTGGACTGTGTCCCGTCAGTCTCTCCAGGGAAGCAACTGAGCCAGGCAGACGCCTTTCCGTCAGACCCCAGAGGTCTTTTTCCCTCTGTTCATCTCTCCTCTAAAGCTTCTGCTTATCTCGGCTCACCTCCTTTACTCTGTTAAAGAGGTCTCTTTTCTGCAGCCCTATGGTCAGAGTGTCCTCCCTCCCCCTGTCTCACAGTAATCCTGAGTACACGTCTCTACTTGCTAAGCCCCGGTCTGTTTCTTTTCAGATGGTACTTAATAAATGTTAGCTATTAACCAATAGTAGTCTTTCTGATTGGTTTGCCTATTTTAACTGGTATCCACATTCAAAGAAAGCAAGCCAGGGCACACCCCAGTGACCTCATTTCCTTCTACTAAGCTCTACCTCCTAAAGGTTTTAATACCTCCCCAAAGCCCCATGGACTGTCACTGAAGCCTTCAACACATGGCCTTTGTGGGACATTTATCCACATCACAGCACCTGGGATGGATTTTTTTCTTTAAATTTTATGTTTTGGTTCTGAGGATTGAACCCAGGGACACTTAACCACTGAGCCACATCCCCAGTCCTTTTTAATTTTTTATTTTGAGACAGGGTCTCGCTAAATTGCTGAGGCTGACCTTAAACTTGGGATCCTCCTGCCTCAGCCTCTGGAGTCAAAGGGGTTATAGATGTGCACCACTGCGCCTGGCTTAGGATCAGTTTTAATAACAGAGGTGAGAATGTGGTTGCCACCAACAGACTTTGACATTCCCGTTTCTCCTTGCTTACCCTCCTGCTGGATCCTCTCATGCTTTCTTTCCTTTCTTCCCTGTTTGTGACCCCTTTCTGGTCAATATCACCTGCCCTTGACTGAGCCTGTCTCCACTATACCGGCTTCTATTTATGACCTTTCACATTCCAGGTGGCAGAAATACTGTGAGTGGGAGGTTTCCTTGTCAGGACAGCTGTATCTACCCTTGCCTCAGTACCAGTCACAGCTTACCCATGGGGCCTATGACAGATAGCAGATTGCCTGACCAAACCCTGGACAGGCTCCCTAGCCCTATATTGATGAAGCCCTGTCCTTGAGCCTTGCCCTCAAGAGTAAGTTGTAGCAAAAATCAAGGAGATGGATATCTGATCAGGATCAGGAGATTGGTAGCACTTGGGGACTTCCTCTCCCACATTGCAGCAGGTGATGCCTGACCACCATGGCCTACCTTCAGCCTGAATCCTGTTAGGTCTGTTTAATCAGAGCCCACTCCCACCCTGCTTGGTAATTATCCATCCACTGACCACTCCCTGCTCCTCAGCTCCACACCCCTACTTGTCTGGGCTGAATTTGGAATGGAACCCAGTTCTATGCTGAGGTCTTTTTCCCCCTATTGCAATGGTTCCTGAATAAAATCTATTCTTACTGCTTCACTCTCCACCTCTGGTTTTTCTTGAGTGACACAAGGAGAGCTTTATAAACCACCGTTTAGCTGTTGACGATGATGGCTGAGCAGTTACCTTTCTTTTAATTGTTTGTATTCATCTGATTCAATTTTTTTTTCTTTTAAAAATAAATCTGTCCTTCTCTCTTCAGTAAAAACCCACTCAGACAATTTTCGATCATTTAGCCAAGTTTTGCTTGCCTGAAGCTTTCAGAAAACCTGGGCTCCCAGAATAATGAGAGGAGGCTGTACATACATAGTTCAAGTTATTATATAGCAGCTGACAGTTCTGTTTTGATTTAAAGTCCTGTCTCTGATAATAGGAAAAAGAGGATCACAGCTTATCTCCGGCTGTAAGGCTTTGGAATGGCCTGTAATTCAAGGCTTATCTCTGGGAATGCCTGGCTTTTAAACATGTAAATCTTTTCTGGGCTCTGGAGGCTGCCATCTTCTTCTATCAGACCTGGCTAAGCTACGGATGAGAATGTCAGTTTTATTTTCGCAGGTCATCTTATGAGCTGTCAGCCTACATGAAAAACAATCAGAGTGATATTCTCCAAAGAATACTAATATTTGGGAATACAGAGCATTGCCATGGGGATGGGCCTGTCACGGTAAACTGTGTGTGTATTCAAAGAGATTGAGGCCAGGGGAAGTTTTTGAAGACAAAAAGGAGGAGTATTACTACATCAGATATTCTGCAACAATAATCCTGGGTCATGATGATTAATGACGAGAGTGGTGTCAGGCTGAGGTTGAACAGACAGTGGCTGGGCAGATGTCCTTGCAGAAGTTGCTTTTTTTGTACGAAGTCGCGGTGGCCTCTGTGTAAGCTTGTGGTTCTGGCGGTGTCTTTTGTGATAGTTATTAGCAGCCATTCATGTGTAAGAACCCTTTCTTCATTACCTCCTGGCTTTATTTACTTTCTTTAATTAGGGTTGACACAAGTGACTCTTCTGATTTTAACCATTTTCACATTTCTACAGGGAAGACATGAATTTGACCAAGTATGTTGGTTTTAGATGTTCTGATCTAGTATAATTGACTCCATGTTCTGTTTTATTGGGTTGGTTTGATTTACACAGGTACAAAAAATGAGGCTCCTTACACAAAGACCCCCTTGTTGTGCTTATTCATGAGACAATGGAGTTAAGGCATCAGCTTGTGTCATATCTTCCTTTACCAAGATCCTCGTGTCATATTTTTGATCACTTATTATGCCAGAAATGTTCTCTGTTGCCTTTAATAGTTCATCCTTCTAGTCCAGGAACCAAGAACACTGCTAGGTTTTCGACTGTAGTCCCTGTAGCTGTAAGGCTTATCTTTTTTCTCCGAGACCCTCCCTTTTGCTTGTCCTGTAAGGCTGGGACTCAATAAGCTACAGGGCAGGCCTCTGAGAGGTTTTTCTGGAGGATTTTGTAGGTGCCACTTCCAGCCGTGCAGTCTATAGTCCTGTCCTTCATAATGGGTTGGTCAAGCCCCATAATATAGGACTTATAGGAGGCATTTCTGGAATGATGGCAAATTTGTTTTATTCAATTAAATCATCACAGAGACAGATTCTTATGGAATATATGCAAATAACTTGCTGTGGTTGGATGTGAGGTGTCTCCTGAAAGCTCCTGTGCGTGTTAAGGCAGGAATATCCAAAGGTGAGATGATGAGGTTGTGAGAACTGTAACCTAACAGGTCCGTCCTAGTTTGAATGCACTGGCTGGTGCCTGTAGGCAGGTGGGGCGTGACTGGAGGAGGGGGTCACTGGGGAAGTGTCCAGAGACTTATCATCTTATCACATAACTAAAATGACACACAGAGGAAAGAGACAGGTAAAGCCCTCTGATTGTTCTGATTGGTTTTGTTGACACAGCCAATCAGTTTAGGGTTTCCTACAAACTCATCATTCCTAAATTCCTTTGTCAATTCATTGATTTATAACTTGTATCAAGACATCCCATGAGTATTTCCACTGAATTCTGAAAAGGGATTTGGAGCAGCATTTTATTCAATGGGTATTTCCTTCAATTTGCACAAAAATTTCTCCTGCTAAATTCTGGAAAGAATAGATGAGTCAAAATGAAAGGAAAGGTCTTTTCTCCTATGTCTCCTGTAAGAAAAAGAATATTAACTACAATAAAGTTACTTTTTTCAGTTCCATTTAGTCCAATTACTTTCTGTCCTGCTGGATCTTAGGTAACAGCAGGCGGCTGTCACAAAATTGTGTGCTTCTGGGCTATAAGAGCCCTGGGGATCCTATCTCAGAGCCTGGTATAATCTGGCAGGTGATGATGTCACCTCACAGTGGGAGTCACCAACACCTGGTACAATGCTCTACTGTGGCTATCTATCATTCTTCTGGTCTTTCTTCCAGGAGGCTGACTTCCTGATCTGTAGTTTGCAGCAGAGGTCTTTGGGCAAATATAGGGGAAGTGGGAGCCACTTTTGGTGATAAGTGGTTTGGCTACTTCACTATAGTCATGTCAAGGAAAAATAGCACTGAGTACTTTTGAAGGTGGCAAGATAGATTTTATTCAAAGCACTGCAGCAAAGGAGAGAGGTTCCAGTACCAACTGAGCTGAACTTGAACCAGACAAAGATGACTGAGGGTGTTAAAGGAACAGAGGAACAAATGGGGGCTCTGGGGAAGAGAAAAGGGAGAATAAAAAGGAACTAGGAGGACTTCAGGGAAATGGAAACTTCCAGAAGTGGATAAGGCAGCAGAACACAACAGACACTAGTATGGCAATATGTAAATCAAAGGATGTGTAACTGATGTGATTATGCAATCTGTATATGGGGTAAAAATGGGAGCTCATAACCCACTTGAATCAAAGTGTGAAATATGATATATCAAGAACTATGTAATGTTTTGAACAGCCAACAATAAAAAATTAAAAACAAAAAAAAAAACAAAAAAAAACAGAAGTGGATAAGTGGAGAATTACTGAAAGTGGCTTGGCAATGTGGATTGGGACAATATACATTTTTTGACCTGGCATTGTTTGTTTGTTTCTTTCTCTCTCTCTCTCTCTTTCTCTCTTTCCAAAAAAGCTCAACACAGGTGTCCTGGGGCCACCTTTAGGGACATGATCTAGGTGGAAGCCAGTGTAAGGTTTGGTCAGGTATCTTAGCCCAGTGCTCTGGCAAGATTTTTTGTGCCACGTGGGAGTTTACAATAACCTGCAATAAAGAAATAGAGGAGAGTAGAAGCTTCCATTGGGTGAGAGTGTGCAGTTATTTTGTAATGACTGATTATTCTGAGGGTAAAAGCAGTTACGTCATTCAAGACACTAGCTATTTTCTAAGCTTTTCTAATCCAATCAGAAAAGAATGTTTAAAACACAAGGGTAATACATATTTCGAAGTAGTGTCAAGTCACTTAAAAATCTGGAAAACACCATCCCTGATTATGTCACATCCTTCTTTATGCCAGCAGGCTCTGGCTGGGTTCTAGTCACCCATGCTGGACACCATGAGTCTCCTTGCCTGCTCTGTACACCTTTCCTGTACCCACTTCGGGTTCTCCCAGGTCTCCAGAGCGTTCTCAGGACCCTTCCTCCTTCCCTGACTTGCCTCTCACCCCACCCTCAGGGTCTCAGTCCTCTGTATTCAGCTTGGCCCATCCAGGGGCACTCAACCACTGAGCCATATCTCCAACCTTATTTATTGTATTTTATTTAGAGGCAGAGTCTCACTGAGTTGCTTAGTGCCTTACCATTGCTGAGGTTGGCTTTGAACTCTTGATCCTCCTGAGTCAACCTCCAGGCTGCTGGGATTATTGGCGTGTGCCATCTTGCCTGGCTCATTTCCTTTTTTCTTGAGTGATTCCACCTGGTCCTGACAATGATCCAAGGAAGGTGAGGAGGGACTTCCTGTTTCAGCAAGGAAGTTCTACAAGTTTTAGCCCACAAGATAAGATTTGGAGGTCTGCCCTGAAGCACTTGTATTTTAAAATACTTTCCTGTTTATTAAAAATGACATTGAACTTGGAGTAAAATGTTGTAAGAAACTTCTCAGGAAGTACTTAGACACTTGTGTGGACCATGGGTTTTTATTTTCTGTTTTCAATGGTCTGACAATTCTGATCTTTGCTAACCTAGGAGGAAATGCCTCTTCCAAACTTAGCCAGTTCCTAGACTGTGTCCAGCTGGCTCTGTGAAGTTACATGTGCTCCAACTCCTCAGGGTCTTATTGTCTGTCTATCATAGAAGGACCTTGGATTGTATTATTATATTATCTAATTCTTTTGGTTCTATTTCTTTCGACTTTAAAATTTTATCAGTTTTATGCTTAAATGTTGTTATATTTCAGTTTGGAACAGAAATCAAACAAATGCAGTATTTATTTGTGAAAGAAGGATCAAGGCTTGCCGTTGGAGAAAATGCCAGTTTATTGAGGAACAGCTCTGCATATTTATAGAGCCGGGAGTGGTTTGACAGTTGGCATGGGGTGCGTTTTTATTGGTGGGTAAGGATCAGGTGAGCCAGCAGGGCTAGTCTGATTGGTGGGTAAGGATCATGTGAGCTAGCAGAGCTCACCATTGGACAGCTCTTCTTGGGGGATGGGGAAGTTAGTCTTTGGAGCCAGGCGACTCCCAACAGTTTGTCTTTGCTGATAGAGAACAATTAGCAGCAGTGCTCTGATTTGAATTCTAGAGCATTCTTACCCGGCACTCTTTCCAACTCAAATATCCTTTAAAGCAGGTTTTACTTAATGATTTAATAAGAAGAAATGCTCTTGTTCAATAAGTCGTCTATCCTCACTGCCCACAACCCTGGCCCAGAGCTCTTAATCTCATACTGAGTTATCAAATACAAAAGCCTCCAGGCTAATTTATTTCCTTCTAGCCTTTCTACATCACTGTGGATAATGGTTTCCTGGGACTGTCAAAGCAGAACATAGTGCCCCAAACTTGGTGGCCTAAAACACCCCACCTTTAATGTCACGGCTCTGGAGGTTAGAAGTGTGAGGTCAGTTGCGGGCAGGTCTGGACTCTTTCTGAAACCCACACAGGGGGCTCCTTCCTGGCCTTTTCAGCTCCTGGCTGCTGCAGGCCTTCCTCAGCGCCAGCCTCTGTCTTCCCGTGACTCTTGTTCCCGTGTGTCGCTCGTCATTCTCCTCTTACAAGGACACAGTAATTTTGGTTAAGGACCTTATTCTATTTCGCATGACCTTATCTTAACTAATTATAGCTGCAGTGGCCCCTTTCCATGTAAGGTCACATTTGCAGGTGCTGGGGGTTAGGACTTTAACATATCTTTTTGAGAGACTCAATTCAATTTATAATAGCCTGCTTATCATAGCCAGGTTAATCCTTCTGGAATACTCTTGTTTTTGCTCCATGTCACTATTATAGAGAATGAAAGAAATGACCTTGAGGAGTTCATATCAAGAGCCTGCAAAAAGAGGAAGGACAAGTGTCGGCTGACAGCTGAACTATATGAAATGGGTTTGTGCAGAGAGGCAGAGACTCACCCCCAAAAGAAAGCAGGTCCTAATCCAAGACCCAGTTGTGTAAATCAAGTGTGTGTGTATGTGTGTGTGTGTGTGTGTGATATCATGGATGACTCAGCTGTGAAATCTGAAACAAGGGGAACAGAGCCACTGAAGGGACATTTACATAGTTATGGGGTTCAGGTCCTGGACCTGGTACCTGGGAAAGCTGGGTAGCAGAGTGACCAAGATCCAGATGATTCTGGGTTTCTGTTCTCACTCCCTTCTTAGTTGTGTGATTTTGGACAACTTACTTAAACACGTTAGGCCCCAGATGTTGTGGGGGCGGTCAGACCTCCTATAGTTGCTTGTGTAGATGAAGCACTTGTGTAGATGAAGAGTGCCTGGAACATATGAATGCCAGCAGATGGTAGTTATTGCAGTGAGGATCATGCAGCAGATATGTGCTGGCACTCTTGGGTACATATGGTAGGACCAGCTTAGTCAAAAGACGGAAGTGGCGAGGCTTCTGTGGCTATCATGTGGGAAGGGAGCTGGCTAGAATCAGGGTCTTGAATGTTACCAGGATAGGTTGAACTTACATGGGTGATTTGGAATTTTATTTATAAAATTTGTCTCCTAGGTGGGTGAAACTGGTAGTTACTGCCTGATTCTTTCCCCTTCCTCATATGCTGGGTCAAAGAGCTTTTATCTTCTCTGTGCCTACCTACCCATCCCTCAAAAAAAAAAAAAAAAAAAATGGAAGAGGGGAAAAAAATGAATGTTACACCTTAGAAAAATGACCATAGGAAAAAATAACTTTAATTATGAGAAGTTAAAATGATCTCATGAAGCTCCTCTTTTCTCAGCACCACAAATCCAAAGTCTCTGTATTTATATGTACAAATCTCATCCACTGTTACCTCATTCTGCTCTGGGGAGCCAATGGACTGCATCCCAAAGCTGTTGGCTGTCTTTTCCTGCTAGTCTCATGGGCTCTGAAAGTGGAATCCACTGGTCTTTGTCCCTTGGCTTCTTTTCCCTCAGAGGGCTTTGTGTTGGATTATTAAACGGTGTGTGTGGTAGAACATTTCCATTGGAAAGATGAGAGAAGACATCCATTTTCAGTTTTGCTGATTTATTTTTGTCTTTGCTCAATATCATTTCTTGCTCTTGGTGAGAAATGGAGCTCGTAATAAATGTATCCCATGGGAAAATAACATAACATTATCAAGCCCAAACCAGCGGACATGGTTGTCCTCCAAGCTGTTATATGGATAGCTTTCTCAGCACTGGTTTCTCTTCCCTCTGGCTTCTAGTCTGGTACTTCCAGAGGATATAGACTCTTCTGTCCTAATTAGGATGCTGAGAAAGTGATGTGACTGCAACAGTGATTTTATTTCTTGAGAACATTTTTGTAGATATTTGTGCAATACATGAAAATATGATAAACATAAACGTAATTTATACATACATACATACATATTCAGGAATACGGAGACGATTGCAAGCATAGTGAGTGGCACTATAAGGTGGGCCTGAGACCAGAAGTCAGAGCTCTGGTATCTGTCGTGGTTTCTACACCTGTGTTGTTAACACACAGAGCCCCGTAGTGCCTACTTCCCTTCTACCCTTAGGATTCACGGTTACCCTGAATGGAGCTGTGCAGGGAGCAGGCAGGTGCCTGACTCTTCTCTAAGGCTCTGTTCAAACCAGACCCTGGACAGCAGTGTGAGGAGACAGGCTTGGGTGTGGTCACTTGGCCACTGGGTTTGCAGGCCGACCCAATGATGAACTTTGTGTTCTGATGGTACCCACAAAAATCCTGTTGTTGTCTGACTCAATTTCCAGTAGCCTCAGTTCATTCTGGGATTTAGTCGTCTTAATTCAGACATAATGAGATGTCTTCACATAGATTTGGATAATACTTCGAGCTGCAGGGCTTAGACCCCTCTGGCTGTTGATGGCGTCAAGTGCAAACCAATCTGTGCTTGGGAAAGAGAGAGGGTTGAGAAGGATTACCCGGAGGGAGGGGCTCCTGCAGGAGGCAGAGTGTATCCAGGAGGGAGGCAGAAAGGGGGTTTCTTTATAGAGAGGAGTCAAGAGGCTGGAGATACCCAGTGTGGAAAGCCGGAGGACACTGGCTCAGAGAAAAGGCCAGCTGCGCTGCCCAGGCCCAGGAGGCCCAGGCTCAGGGGTCTGCAGAAGGCGGGAAGCTTGACCAAGGTCTGGTTAAGAAGCTTTTTGTTGGGATTGATTGGTGAGGACAAGCAGATCGGCTCATCTTTTTTGAGGCCAAGAATGGGACCTGGCGGGTCAGTGTCTGCTTTTGGTATGGATAAACAGGAGGGGTTCCCCTGAGTCTTAGCGAAGTCCTATGGGGGAAGAGGGGGTTCTTCGCAGGCAGTTATTTTCTAAAAGACAAGAATGTGGGGATTTTTTTAACCATCTCTGTTTTTCAGGATGATCCAGCTCAGGTAAAGTTCAGTCTTGTCAATGGTTATGCTGTGCAAACAGGTATCTTTGTACACATCAGGGTGCCAAAACCTGCTCTGAGTTACCAGGGAGAAGGTGGGTTCCTGTCACATGGGGCAGAATGACTTTGACATGTCACAGAGACACTAAGAGGATAAATAAATTTAGGGAGAAAACTGCTTGGGAAGGAGAAAAGCTCTCTCCTGAAACCCAGGGAAGGAATTGACCAGAAACTTCTGCTCTTTGCTAAAAAAACCCCCCAAACAAAAAACAAAATCACATGCAATAAGGCTATTTAGTAGAGACTTTTCAGTCGGGTGTAGCTGGGCGATGGGTGGGACACTCAAAGCTGAGAACAGGTATCGTGGAAGGCAGCCTTCATCTGCATTCTGTGTGTGCTGTTGCTTATTGCTGCCGTTCATTTCATGCCACATTTGCTCAAATACTTGTAAAGACACACTGGCTCTCACACGCACCGTACCAATGGTGGCTCGGTGTGTGTTCTTAGTTGTGAAAACCTGCCCTGTCCTGGCTTTGTCATATCACCAAACCTGAAGGAGTTCCTCTCCCATCCAATAAAATTAGAAGATAGCCCAGAAGAAGGATTTTGTCTGTTGGGGTTTGCCCCATCTCTAACCAGTGACAAGAACGGCAAACCAAGTTCAGGTCAGCTTCTGTCACCTCTCTGTGTCTTAGAATTTTGCCTCCAACATCTTAAAGTGGTACATGGCAATAATGAAGCCTTTTGAGTGAAGGTGTGCTGCGTGGACTGTAGGTTTAGGCCACTAAATGAAATATTTCATGAGAAGGGCCTTTCTTTTCTCCTAGTGCTGGGGATCAAATCCAGGGCCTCACTATCAAGTGCTCTTCCACTGAGCTGCATCTCTAGCCCACAAGGAAGACTTTCAAAACTGTAGGGTACATGTTGAGTACTAAGCTTTGTGAGTACTTGAAAACAAACAGTAAAATTTTTAATCCATCTTTTATATTTATATACATCATAGAGTGACTTTTATATGCAAGTGACTTTTATATGTGAAATGAGATGGGACCTTTATTCTGGTGTCTCTGTGCAGCTATAGAAACCATTTTCTCTTCTTTTTATTTTTATTTATTTATTTTTGCCCCGAATGTTGAATCTTTCATATCCCTTAGCTTCACTATACATGAATTTATGACTGAATAAATTAAGGATAAGCATACTGTTTGGTTCTTCTAAAACCTGTATTTATTGCTGTGATTTATCTGACAATTTACATAAAGTGCTAGTTAGTACAGCTGAAATTATTAATTCTTCAGAGAATGAGATGTTCAACTGTTTCCACAGCTCCAGGCAATTTTCCACATTGATATGCAGGAATTACATAGACCACAACTTGCTTTTTGAATTAAAATGCATCATTGATGCTAATTTTAAGGAAGTCTCTATATTGTACTTCCATTTAACCAAACATCACATTTCCTCATTAAAATATCAGCATCCATAATGAAGTACTTTGCTTTATAATTTAAAATGTCCCACTATGTTGGATGCACATTTGAACATTTAAATGTAATTCTGCTAATGTACTGATTAATTTATGTTATTCTCTTCCATTCACGTGGCAGATTTTAATTGCAATTAGTTAGTTGCTGTCGGGTCTCAGCATGCTGAGGACTGGGAAGTCCTGATCAGTGTGGAACAATTACCAGGACTTTTGAGCAGGGATAGCGTTGGGGGAGCAAGAAGACCCATCAAAGTTGTGAATCTTAATTCTCCCAGTAATAGCTATGCTTGGGGGGCCAGCATTTGCGCTGAGGAAAAAGCCAAATAAATGGGAATTATCTGAGCTCTATAATACAATTAAGCTGTCACCACAACTTTGGGGACTGATCTTTTGTACTCTTTCCACGTCTGTCCCGGCTGCTTAGGGGCTGGTGTAGCGGGAACGTGCTCTCCCCAGCGTCCTGGGCTTTTGATGTGCGTGATGTACAGCTGTAACAAGGCATGGGGTACAAGGCCCGCCTTTCACTCAACATTGTTGAGCTACAAATTCATGTAATTAATTTAAAAAAGCCATTACTTTGATCTTCATAAATATGCCCAGGATTCAAATGGAAAACCTCACAGGGAATTTTCTCAGGAGGAAGATGATAGGGCCAAATGCAATTTCATTAGGGTCTACTACTTGTCCATAAATGAGGCTCCCACCCCCAAACCCTACCCTTTATTTTGGTGGCTGCTGTTACCAGCTGCACAGCTACATTATGCAGGAAATCTGCTTGCTTTCCCTGCAAACAAACTGTCTTGGTTCAATGAGCTATTTGTAATGTTGGCTAAGCGAAGCTTTGCAATATATTGCTATAATTTGGTTTAAAGTGCTTTTAGTTTCTATACTGGCTATATTACACTAACTACAGGGCACTGGTGTTTAGAAATGAGATGCAAAAAACCAATCCATGTAGTGTTCGCTATTATTGAGGCAGAGGAGGGGCTCCGGGACCCTTGAGCTTGGGTTCTAGTTCCAGTTGCCACATTTCGTGGGCCCCATGGTCTCCACTCTTCAATGGGGATGGTAACAAACTAACTTAGGTTAGTTTCCTAACTTAGGTCAATCGCAGGTGTAGGTAAAAAGGTTTAGAACACACTAGAATGCAACCTGAGTGTAAGCCTTATGTCCTGGTGGTGCTTTACTTGTTTTTTTTTTTTTTTTAATTGTCAGAAGGATTTAAAATTCTAACAAAAACACTGCCGGAAGGAAATAGAACCCCAAACCACTAATCTCCTTATTTAGTAAGTTTTTTCCTAAGAAACTTAAAAAATAGTAGCGTTAAACAGTCAGGCGTTAACAGTAGCTAAATAGTAGCATTTGCCGAAGAGATATGGAAGATAAGCTGCCCCCTGTTCCATAAAAACGAATGGAAATTGCAAGCAATCCCTGAATCTCTGTGGTTTAGCAATGAAAGTGTATTTGCAGCTCTTGCTACATGTTCAGGGAGAGGGCTTTGCGGGTTTTGGTTACATAGGGACATAGGATAAGGAAGGCCCTATGATTTTTTTATCCTCCTTTTTAATTGTGGTACAATACATATACCATAGGATTTGTCCTCTTAACCATTTTTAGGTGCAGCTTGGTGGCATGACATACATTCATACTGTGCTACTCTGAGGCCCTATCTCCACCTTTGCTGCCAAGGCCAACAAGGTGGGACCCGGGATGGGGGGGCAATTGCTGGTCTTTAAACGTCTCCCCCAGGAATGAGGCAAGAGACCTCGGCTTGCGTTCACGGGCACAGGTGAGTCACGGGAGTCTGCTTCCCTTCCTTTCCCCGCTCCAGAGACTGCCCGAGTGCCTTTGCTTAGGGCTCTTTCTTCTTGTTCAAGGCCAGCAGCTTTGCACCTGTCTCCCAGCCTTTTGTTTTCCTGTCTTTTTCTCTGACTTCCTCCTGGTCTCCCTTCTACTTTTAAGCACTTATGAGATTAGGTTGGGCCACCTGGATACTCTAGGATACTTTGGATCCGTCACAAGGTCCCTAAGTTACCACATCTGTAAGTCCCTTCTACCATGTTACCATGTACCCCAACACACCTTCTGGGGATCAGAACATGTGATCTTTGGGGGCTGGCATTCTGTCGCCCCATGAAGAGTGACAGAAGTCAGGGTTCTGTGCTCTGTGCCAGAGGCTACACCTAGTTCTTTGCGCACTTGGTCTCAGCTTGCACGGCAGCCCTGTAAGGCCGCCCCTCCGTGTCCTATTGAACAGATGAGGAACTCAAAGCTGAGGAAACCACTACTAAGAAGCTGATGCAGGTTTTGAACCTGCTTCTCATGGTGGAAAGAGCAAGGGTTTTGGAACAGGACCAGGGATGGTGTGAATTCACCTTCACATCCTGATTAGCTGCGTGATACTTGGCACTTTTGAGTCCCAATTTCCTGGTACGCATCCTGTGTCTGTGAGGTGACATGGGGCAGGTGGTCAAGTGGAGACACCTCCCCAGTTTAAAAAGCAAAAGGGAAAAGGAAAACCTGAAGTCCCCCAAGTATGGGACGTTGTGGTGGAAGAACATACACAGGACTTGGGGCAAGACTCTTTTGGGTTCAAACCCTGACTCGGGTCATGGGGCAGGCCACTTTGCCAGGTGGATCTGTTCATTAGCTACTCTATTGTGAAGTTCCCTTTTCTTCTGTTCATCCATTAAACATGTACACAGCAGTGAGCTGAGACCTGGCAGATATGAAGACAGAGCACAGAGTTGGTCCTTGGTTGTCATTTCCATTTTTCAGTCTGTACCATGAACCAGAGAAGGCTGCCTCCCTCTTCAGGACCTTTCCCTGCTGCTTCACGCCTGCTCCCTGTATTCCTATTTGCAAGGTCTCACTCTCCTCTGATCCAAGCAGCGGGTCTCTTTCATTATGTCTGCCCAGTCTAGCTTCTAACCATCTCTTCTCCCTTCTTTTCCATCCCCACTGTCTTGGGTCATTGTCATTTCTTAACCAGACACAAATGCTCATGGTGGAGTTTCATACCTCCAGCCTTGTCCCCTGGGCTCATACTCTAAGATTACATCAGTTCGCCTACAGGATGGTAGAGGAGTGTCTTTGGTGGGGGAGGAGAGCCAACTGGATGTCACAGGCCCCCTTACCTGTACTGAGTCTTAGCCTGTCCTCGGGGAAGCCGTTGGTCAGAGCTCTGAGCTCTACTGGATTTTACGGCTCTATTTCCCTCTTGTCTCTCAGGGACACAGACCCCGTGTTTAGTTTCCCATCTCCCTGAGAGACCAGGACTGACAGGTAAGTTCTAGTGTTTTTCTCTCTGTGGGAATATGGGGAAGGTTGCTAGAGATGAGCTCCTGGGTGCTCCCTGTCAGTTCCCACTCTGAGGCACCATGTAGCGGAGGACACATGTCCTCATCCCTCTTCCCTTCCTCCTCCCAGCGTCTCTAGAGACCTCTTTTCCCCTTGTTCTCATGACAAACTGCTAAATTCTCAACTCATGTCTTCTCAAGAGGGTTGATTCCGGGGCTCTTTTCTCTTCTGGGGGCAACCACATCCTTTCCCCTGGAAGGCCATGGCCGAGGATCTCAGTACACATCCCCAACCACAGTCCCACCTCATGGTACAGCACCACGGGCAGAAGCAGAAGTGTCGTCCCTTTACATCTTCTTAAGATGCAAACCCAATTGTCACTTTTTATGATCCACAGGGACCTCTCGTGCTGTCTTCTGAACAAAGTCTGAGCTCCTTGGTCAGACTCTCCTTTCTCCCTCCCTTTCTTCCCTCTGGTCCTTCCTTCCTTCCTTCCTTCCTTTCAGGACTGGGGACTGAACCCAGGGCCTCTCATGTGCTTGGCTAGTGCTCTACCACTGAGCTACATCCCAGCCCTGACTTTCTTTTCTTTCTAGGAGACTTTTGGACACACAGTCCCTATTGAGATTCTTGGGGTCCTTGCCTCTGTGCCTCTCACTTGCTGTTCCCTTTGCGGGAATCCTCGCCACCCAGCAAACTCTGATTTGGTTCCTCAGGAGCATCTCCTCTCTCCTCCCTGTCTTCCCCTCATCCTTTCAAAGGAATAACCACTCCTTTCTTTCTGCTCCTAATCTACATACAGAAGCTCTGTAGAGGCAGAAAAACACCTTTCCTCTGCTCGCTCAAATTCAGTGGCAGGGGGCCCTGTGAATCACACCAACAAAAGACAGGTTACCAGGAGAAAAGGCACGTTTCTTTATTGACGTTAACATTTTTATGTGCATTGGGGCTTCACAGGAAGGAAGTGAAAACCCGAAGAAGTACTTAGATTGGAAGCTTCTATATCATGTTAACAAAGGGCCATGAATGGTGGAGAAATGACTAGACAAAGGAAAAGGGGGTTGAACTACGGAGGGCAGTAAATCGTGGGAAGATAAGTATGTGGGACAAGGGTGGTTTTAGTAAGGTTTGTCTCTGCAGACTCATCTTGGTACACACTTTTCATCCTCGTGGCTGTAAAACTCCCGTGGAGAAGGGGATTTATGGCCGTCCTCATTTCTTGGAAGTTTCTGCTTGTAGTCAGATAAGGAAATCTCTGGGAAGGCGTCTTTCTGCATCTGTTGAGTTCCAATTGCTTTCAGCTGGAAAGAATCCAAGTGGCAAAGTGGCATAAAATGTGGGGTGGCATCTTCTGATCCCCTGGGCTCTTTAATATGATGATGTCATATAATTTTCATAGTCTGCTTATCTGGCCTGTTAGCTCATGCAGGACGGAGATTGTGAACCATTGATCTTGGCATCCACATCCTGAGGCTTGGGTCCCATACTCCCAGTTTCTGATGCTATTGACCTGGGGTGCTGCCTTGGCACTAGGGCATTAAAACCTCCTCATGTGACTCTAAGCTGCAGGTAGGGCTGTATCGAACTGCGTTTGACCAATGTTTTAGTGTTTTCCCAGTTTGTCCAGGCTCTTACGAACTTTCTCTCCAGAGGTGTCTGGGATGGAAGGGAGGATACTCGAGCCAACAGCTGGCTTTTTTTTTTGTGGTAAGGGCAGAGAATGTGTGGGGAAAAGATAAGCCTGTGAGTGGTGATCTAAGATGTAATGGTTGCCATATTGGGATCACCAGTGCATTTTAAGCCTCATGATTAGAATGACTCTTTAAGTTCTAGATCAGATTCTGTTCTGGCAGTACAGGGCTGAATTAATCTAGGGGATCTTCCCCTGAGAAATTGCTAGATTCTAGATAAAATGTATTTCTTGATAAGTTGCTTAGCTTGAAGGATGCAGGTAATATTCCCTCTCAGACCTCACTAAAAGAGCAACCTGTGAGCTGACCCTGAGCTAGCAGGAGGAAAGGGCTATCCTGGGAGCAGAAGTGAACAGCAGCATCTTGATATGTGAGTGGTTACTAAATGGGGGGCCAGCAATTGGCCTGGAGACCTGACCTTCTCTTGAGATGGTGTTCATTGATAAAACACAATGATTTAGGGTACTATAGAGGCAGACACCAGAATTCATAAGAAGAATCCTCACCTTGAGTTGTGGGGTTGGGAAGGGGTACCATAGCCATGTGATGTGGTTGAACTTTGGCTCCAGCACTGGTCCACCAAGTTAGTGTTCATGGATGAAGATGTGCAGCCCATCACAGGCCTGGCCAGATGGCTGCAGAACAAGCTTTGAAGTCAAGTAGAATCGATTACCTTAAGCACTAAGCTATGGCTGGTTTCCATGAAATTGCAGGAGGTCAAGTCTTTTTCTAGAAGGCCAACTTTTGGGTTATCCATCTTGGAGAAGCTAACTGTTACCATTCCTAGAGGATGGAATCACAAGATGTTCAAGAATATGAACCATCCAGATGATTCCACCACCACTCCCTCCCCCGCCCTGCAAAACAAAACAAAACAAAACAGAATTTCTGAAAACGAAAATCATAACTATTGAAATTTTAAAGAAGTGGGATAAAGAAACAATGAAGCAGACACACTTCAAGAAAGAATGACGGGGAGGTGTATTTGAAGGAGTTACCCTGAAGTCATATAGAAAAAAGAGATGGAAAACATGGCAGAAAATTTGAGAGCATGCAATGGTAAATTGTAACTAAAATGTAGGAGATTCTAGAAAGTGAAGATAGAGTGCATCAATCCAGGCTGTGTTTGAAGAGACAATCCTGAATGTTGAAGGAGATGAATACATAGATTCCATGCCTAGAGGTAGTAGGTGTAGTGCAACTTCACACTACTAAAGACAATGACGTTTTAAAGTTATCAGAGAGGAAGATAGGTCACCTATGGACAATGACAGGAGACTTCACGCTAGCTGCATAGAAGACCCAAGACTGTAGAATAATATGTTCATGAGAAAAAAGACACGGCATCCTAGAATTCTATACCTCACAGCATTGTTTTTTAAAAGTGAGAAAGAAATAAAGACATTTTCAGACAAAATGTGTAGGACCCATCAATCACCCTCTGAAGGGCGTATTTCAGGAAAAAGGAGAAGGAAGAGGAGGAGGGGCAGAAGGAAGAGGGGAAGGAGAAGAGGAGGGGGAAGGGAAAGAAGAATAAAAAATGACTGCAGAAGGAAGGTCTGATGCAAAATGGAAAGGCAGACAAAAAGAAGAAGGAAAAAAAGGTGACTATGCAATTAACCTAGGGATTTCTAGATAAGAGAATAAAGATTGATTTGTCTTCAAAAAAAAAAAAAAATCATAGAATGGAAACACCGGCTAGCTGTAAGCCTTCCACTTGTACCAGAGGAAGGACAGTGGCTATGGAAAGGCTGTGAAGTTCTTGGATTTTGGGTAAAGAGGTCAGGATATAATCTACTACTAGACTTTGTTAAGTTAAATATGCATAGAACAAATTCAAAGGTACTCAAAGGTCAGCTTTAACTTTGAAACCAGTAAAGGGAATAAATGGAGCAATGGTATGAAAGCGTATAAAACTGCTCATTCAAGCCCGTCCGACCAAGAAAGAAGCAAAAGAGGCTCTGAAGAATAAGAAGGAAAAATAAGAGGCACAGAAAAGACGAGAGAAACAAAAATCTTATACAAAGCAAGAAGGCGAAAGCAAGTTCAAATATATCATTAATCTAAAAAACTGAATTTATGACTTGAAAAAACATAAGAAAAACAGATTTGGGGGGAAACAGAAATCTAATGCTATGATGTTTCCAAGAAATAGTCCTACAAGCAAAGGAAGGTTGAAGGAGGATGGAAAAATATCTCCACTGCAGAGGAACAGTGCACCTATTTCTCTTACTCCCTTTCCAAACACCACTTCATTCCTCATGTTCATCTCCTCCTTACCATGGAGGAGGGCAGGGCAGGGGGAGACCACATTCATTTTCCTGCCTTAATAACAGATTGCAAGCAATGAGGGCCTGGTCTACACCAAGCACTGTGCAAACCTGCAAGTCCAAAAACCACCTGTCATTTTTAGCCCTAACTAGTTACAATTGATCTGGAGAAACTTACAGGCTGCTTTCTGCATTCTAAGGTCCAAATGCCAGGGTTAGGACCTGTGAATCGAAATTCTTTTTCAGCTAATTAAAATTAGAGCATAAATCTACAGATGATAGAGGATCTCACATCTATCCCCACTTCACTGAGTACAAAGCCTACTTAGGAACTGGGAAGGTCATTTTTTAATGATAAAGTTTCAAGTTACTAGAAAGATTATATATATATGCACTTAACAAAATGTCTTGAAAATGCATAAATAAAATTGGCCTAACTTGCAGAACTAATTGGCAATTCACTATCTTAGTGAGAGACTAGCACATCTCTCTCCATCATTGATATGTCAAGTAGATTGACCAGTGGCAAAGGAGATCTGCATAACACAATGACCACACTTAATTTATTGATCATATAGAGAAATCGGTTCCAATGCGTATTCCTTCACAAGCACAAGGAGGATTTATAAAGCCGGCCACATCTTAGGCCATAGGCAACTACCAGCTACTTTCAAAGAACTGGGAATATTCAGGTCACATTCTCTCACCACAAAGCAATCAAGTTAGAAATCAATAACAAGAAGATTAAACATTTTTTAGAGCCCATATATTTAGAAATTAAACTACACATCTAAATAGCTCAATGGACCAAAGATGAAATCATAATGCAAATGAAAAAAGATGATCACCATTGGGAATCGTCCGACCCAGTGTTGTCTGCCCTTCACCAGGGTACAGGTGGCAGGGGTGACTGGAAAGGCCTGGTAATGGCTCTGGGAAGCTCTGTAGAAGGATAGATTGATCCCGAAGCAATTAAGGCAAAAGCAACTGAATTTCTGACTTGAGGAGATTTCATTTCTCTTTATTGATCCATCAAATGATTTGCATTCCCTTGCTTAGGTTGCTTTTTCTCTAATTCCAATGAAAATGTTCCTGTGCTGTGTTGCATAGTGGGAGGAAAACGGCCTGTTGAGCAGGGCTTGCAGATACTGAATGGATCTCTGACCTGCCTTCAGAGATGCCTACGAGCACTAATTCTCATACGTCTGTTAAACATGTAGGCAGAGGCTCTGGGCACCAGAGAGAAAGACATTTGATGCCTGGAGGCAGCATTTCATTGCCTGGTCATCATCCCAGCTGTGCACTTCAGTGTGCAGACTCACACCTAAGATGGCTGGAACCCGGAGAGCTCAGGGAAGGGACGGTGCACTGGTTTCTCTTACTCCCTTTCCAAACACCACTTCATTCCTCATGTTCATCTCCTCCTTACCATGGAGGAGGGCAGAGCAGGAGGAGACCACATTCATTTTCCTGCCTTAATAACAGATTGCAAGTAATGAGGGCCTGGTCTACACCAAGCACTGTGCAAACCTGCAAGTCCAAAAACCACCTGTCATTTTCAGTCCTAACTAGTTACAATTGATCTGGAGAAACTTACAGGCTGCTTTCTGCATTCTGAGGTCCAAATGCCAGGGTTAGGACCTGTGAATCGAAATTCTTTTTCAGCTAATTAAAATTAGAGCATAAATCTACAGATGACAGAGGATCTCACATCCATTCCCCATTCACTGAGTACAATTCCTTCGTATCATTAATTATACAGATGAAAACTATAATGGAAACAAGTTTAAATTTCCCACTTCTCATATGCAAGTGATTAAATGTAGAACACATGAGCTGAAATGCTGATTAGCTCAGTCTTTCTGTGGATGGTGCATCAGTACAAACTCCTTAAACATGGCCTGATTACAGGGCCACGATCCATCTTCCTTCCTCCTCCTCTCTCTCATACTGGGGATTGAACTCAGGGGCACTAGACCACTGAGCCACATCCCCAGTCCTATTTTGTATTTTATTTAGAGACAGGGTCTCACTGAGTTGCTTAGTGCCTTGCCGTTGCTGAGGCTGGCTTTGAACTTGTGATCCTCACGTCTCAGCCTCTGGAGCTGCAGGGATTATAGGCGTGTGCCACCACACCTGGCTTGCCTGGTTTTCTTATCTGAGTTTTGAAGAACACTTACATTTCTTAGGAATTTAAACCGTGTTGTATGCCTTTGTGAGATGGTTAAGCAGCTTGGGAGGCTGAAGCAAGAAGGTTGCAAATTAGAGACCAGCCTCAGTAACTTAGCAAATCCAGTGGTTAAGTGCCCCTGAGTTCAATCCCCAGTACCTCTCTCCCCCCAAAAGCTGGTATTTGCTTCTTAGTGTGCAATGAATTCGTGAGCTAACAAATTACATCTATGAGTAAACTTGCATCCAAATTAAGGTAAATTTGTTCTTTCTCTACATTTCATACAAAGTTTTAACCAGCAGAATAAAGAGGGCCTTGTGCTATTAGGACAGTTTTCAGAAATAAATTGACTTGAATAATGTGTCTGAGTAAACATCAGTAAAAAAGAATTTAAGAAGTCAGAACAATGTCAGTGTAAAGAGCAGCCATAGCCAGCTATAGCACGTCCCATGAGCAAATGGAGACATGAGGTAGCCGAGTCGTATTTAAGTAATATCCGGGTTCTAGAATAAGGAGGGAAAACACAGGTGCATCACTTGAGGCAAGAAAACCATCCTAACAGTGACTGTGCTTTCCTACTACTGACAAAATTGACACTATTCCCTTGCCTGTCTTCCTACTTGCTCCTGGCCAGCACTATAATTAAAAGGCCTTTCTCCAAGGTGCTCAAAGCACTTTAGAGACATGGTCTAATGAATCCCCTTCACATCCCTATACTGTCTGCAAGCTTGGGGCCCTGAGAGAACCAGGCAGCCGTCTCAGTGCTATGGCGGCTCTTCTGATCTGGCTTATGGAAAGTGACAGCGACTGTCAAAACCAGCCTCACTGTTCCAAGGCTGTAGATGCCACCTCTCCTGCATGCCAGGGCAGTGCTCTCTGCCAGGGCCAGCCATCAGCTCCTCATCTGCATGCTCCCTCTTCTGCCTAGTGCTGTGTCCTCAGCCTGGAGAGAGGCAGAGGCATGTTCTGGAGACTTCCTGCCAATGTGTCTTCCTAAATGGATCTTTTTTGGCCTTAATGTTGCTCCATTTCCATTAACATGTACTTTCCCTTCTCTGCATCTTTTCCAGTTCCCTCTGCGGTTGGCTGGAGGCGGGCGTTGGGAGGCACCATTTCTGCTCAGGCTGTACTGCTGATTATCACAGACCCTGTCTTCTATGAGCACTGTGAAAAGCCTTCCTTTGGCCATTTCGACCTGACCACGAGTTGGACTAATGGCTTTCAGCAGCATTGTCCACTGCAGCTGTAGATTTGTCCTCTGTCGTGCTTCCACCGGGGAACCCCGCAGTGCTGTGTGTCTGTCCTGAGGATAAGCACCTGAGAGGATGTTGGACGGCTTTCATTGGAGGTTGGTTACTTTTCTCTAGATACTCTTTGTTCTCCCATCTGCCACCTTTTCTTCACCCATTGATCATCTGAGGTCGATGAAGGGGAAGAAGCACTGGGATGAGTGTCCACTGAAGAGGGTGGAGCAGCCCTTCTACAAATCCTCAAGAGTACTTTCAGTGTTGTGACTTATACCATCTGATAGTCACCTAGCACTTTGATGTACTCAATATAATCTCTAAAACAACATGGTGCAAAGGTATGATGGTAAGCTTTAGCCTTGGGGCACTTCATGAAATGAAGCTCAGAGGGTAAGTATCACGTCACATCCTGGAAGTCAAATTCAGATTTTTATCCCTACCATACTGTTTCCCCCCCACTCTTTAAAAAAGTATTTATAATCTATTTATAGTTTGCTAAGATTTATTTATTTATGTGACACAATACCTTTATTTTATTTTATGTGGTGCTGAGGATCAAACCCAGTGCCTCACATATGCTAGGCGAGCGCTCTACCACTGAGCCCCAGCCCCAGCCCCATGTTCTCCCACTCTGGTCTGTCAGCATGCATTCTCTTTCTGTCACCACCTGTCATTTATTTTGATTATTTACTTTGTCTTTTTTGTGTACTAGCCATTGAGCCAGGGTCTAGGTATACAAAGATGGAGAAGGCACTTTTCTCACTGTAGTCCCTGTTACAAGAAGATATTTTATATAAGAAAGAATCACATAAAGCCTTGACACATTAGTGTGTGGTGGAGGCTCGGATGAGAGGGTACATATGAGGTTGTGGGAACTCAAAACCAGAAATAGAATGATATGCAGAGAAGGGAACAGTATCGGTAGAGACATCAAGATAAAAATTAAGATGCAGAGTCCAGGGAGTGGTTCAGTCGGCCAAGGGTGGGTTGGGAAGCCACAAAGGAGAGGTGGGGACCACCTCCTAGGGGCCATGTCCTAGGAGGCCTTGTGTGTCATTCCAGAGGGTCTGGACTTTGGTCCTCAAGGCCATTCATTAAAATATTGAATGCAGGATGGGTGAACAATCAGAGTTGCTGATTTCATCATGCTGGTTTTACTGTGTCTCCTTTGAGATTATTCAACTGGCAAAGAGACGAAGATGAAGAGGCTTCATATTTTGTCAGCAAAAAGGAGGTGACCTAAGTTTGCTGGAAAGAACTTTGGCCATAGGTATTAAGAGCTTCAGAAGTGTTCATTCCATTGGCCTTGGTAGTTCTGCTTCTACTGCAAATATATTTTAGGAAATGATCTCAAAGAAAATGAATAGTCCAGGGCAAAGTTATTAATTGGATAATTTTTTTAAAAAAATAAGCCACTAGAAATGATCTGAGATGTCCAACTGTGAGTAATAGTTAGGAAAATATGCTAATTTGTTAAAAAATGAAGTTGATGAAAAGTTTTAAATACACTAAGGTAATAGACAAATGCAGCATTTTTCTGCCCAAGATCCATTCATTCATACTTTTTTGATAATAGAGCTTTGCTTTCTGCCTAGTTCCAAGATTTAACCTCTTCTGCCATAGTTCTGGGGACTGGTTCAGGGGAAATCACGCCATCTGACACAGTGAATCTCAAGAATTATTCTGGAAAGGCTGGGACAATGACACCCTATCATCTTGCTGGGTAGGGTTAAGTTTGTAGTCATTTGCTATGTTAACAGAAACCTAATACAAATAGAAAGGACCCAACTAAACACTAGGAAGGGCAAACTTAAAAAAAAACAACCCAGAGTTGATCCAACTCTGGGGATGTGATGAGATGTCAACTGTCTTTTTAATATTCTTTGCCTTTTGAAAAAATGTCAACTTGGCACTTCACTTATGAATTAAAGGAGTGAACAGAGAAAAGATGATTTATTTTTACAAACTCTCTTCCTTCAAAAATAGCTCTACCATGTAATATATAATATCAAAATGCTGGGACAAAATGGTAAAGAAGTCCCCAAAGACTCAAAGTTAATCTGCCATTGTACTACAGGGCACTTTCCGTTAATTGAAATGGAAAAAGTTTCTTTCCCTTGAAACTTGCTAAGCTTCAGTGACCAAAGCTCTGGGATTGTGGCATATGAAATTTAGGTAGCAAAAAACCAGCCTAACAGTATGAATTTGCTGATTTGATTTATGTGACCATGAGCAAAGTCTCTCAAAGTTATTTCTCCTAAGAGCACAGGTTGTTTTCCAAATCTGAATCACTGTGGTTTATTATAAGGTGATGAACTGACAAATCAAACATGATAAGAAATAAATATCATAGAACAATTTTTTCCCCTGTGTGTGGACTTCAAACTATATTTGTCTTGGTAATATTTTTTTTTCAAGACACATTTGGCCATTTGGGGATATTAAGGTTGAAGGTGACTGGTGCCCCTCAAGGTCAGTGCTGTTCTCTACAAAACATGATAAAAGCTTGCAGGAGGCTGAAGGCTATATGAGAAAATTAAGTATTGATTGAAGAGTATATCTGATGTTGTGCAATGCAGTTATTAGACTCAATTCGGTGCTGTTAATTTGAGGCCTCGCACTTTCTCAGGAGATTACGCCAGTTAACAATACATTATTGAAGTCTGAGGAGGTTTTGTACTCTGCTTTGTGATCACTGCATCCTTTATTCTCAGCCAGGGAAGACTAATTTGCCCAGTCGATATGCTTTTATTGAACACAGGTTCATATAACCACTCAACTCAAATATGATCACTTTCAGGGGTTTGATACCTGGCAAAGTCAACTTTCCTCCCAAATACTCTCTTCCTTTCAAGAAACGGGGATCCTCAATTTAATCATCCCCATTTCCAGTTCCTATGAATTATAATGGGATTTCAGAAATGAAGAAGGAAAAAAACTCATCCTTTGGCTTTCAGAACTCCTCTCTGACCCAAAACCATTCAGGGCGATGCCACTTCCAGTGAAGTTGGAATAGACAAGGTCCTTGACCATGGGGAGGGACTGAAGTATCTATAATTCAGAATGGGAGACGAGAAAAATCCTGCATAAAAACTTAGAGCTGGAAAGGATCCTATAACTCACCTAGTCAAGTTCTTGCATTTATAGATGAGTCAATCCATGTCCAAAGTGACTGTGACTTGCCCAGACTTCACAGCCAGTTAGTGGCAGAGCTGGGAAAGTACTTCTGATGTCCTCACCCTGAGTTGGGTTCTGTTCACGGTGTTTTTTACCTGCACGGTTGACCTTGCTGTGTTCAGGGTAAGTCTCTGAGTTAATAATGTTTTTATGAATGGTTACATGTATAAAAATTTTAGTTTACACTAGATAACTTCCCTCATAAATGTCCTATGCAGTGAAGTCACAAAGATCTTGCACATGTTTCGGTAGCATTTTCTAATAACTGTTTTGTAGAGAGGATAGTTTTTAATTATCATCACTTTGCTGATGACAACTTGGAGACCTACAAAACCCTAGAGGCTAGTTTCAAAGGGCACAGCCACTGAGCCTGGCAGGTAGGTACTCGAGCTGTTCGTTGCCCCTACTACTATTCTCTGCAGCCTCCCTGTGTACTCTAAAATTTGTCTTCTCTTAATACCAAGGCACCTAACGCTTATCTAGGTTTGCTACTTCCTTTCCTCAAGCCACGTGCCCGGGAAGGGGCTGATGTGTGTGTGGTATTTAGATGTGTTCTGACTCAGTGCCCCGGCTTAAAGTGGGGGAGGGACCTCTGATATTTCTGGCTTCTCTGGGCATGGTAGATATCGTACTGATCCCTTTCCTTGGTGTTTGCAATCTGCTTCATTGTGGGTAATATGAACATGACATTCAATATGAGCCATTTATCAAGTTCTTTAAATTTGCCTTTGGCGACATCCCTCCCAGCCTGCACAAATGACTGGGTATAGCCTCCCTGTGTTCATAGCCCCCAAACCTCAGGTGCCCTTCCGTCCTCAGCCTTCCACTGGAACCTGCCCTTTTCTTTTTGTCCCCAGCTAAAATCACTGGTTGACAAGGGCTTTCGATGTCAAGCTTCATTCTGAGTGACTTGCCATTTATTTTTTTTGCGACCAAAATGGGAACAATTTGTGCTTTCTTGAGATTCCGGAGCTGCATAAGTTGGGGTGATAGATTCTTCAGCGCCTAGTGAGATCATTGTGCTGGAAGGAGATCAAAGCCAGCCCTGGGAGTCCGTGTGGCGCCCCCTTCCTCTCCTCTCCTGCTTCCAGGGCGACCTGGAGAGCACGGCGGAAGGAAGCCGCTTCCCATTCCTCATGCTGAATTAGTTCTGAGGTGCTTCTGGGCAAAGACTGCCAACTGAACTCTGTTTTGACAGTGGAAATATTTATAATGACATGTAATGAAGTAAAATTTAAGTCCCAAATTGCCCCGACACGGAAGCACTAAAATTGCAATTCTGGTTATAGTGACACCTCCAATTACTGAAATGTGAAGTAATTCTCTTTAGAAAATGACTTCGCTTTGAGGAAATGAATACTGGCGAAGGTTATGACACATACCAGGGCTTCAGATCTGCTCCCTGGCATTCCGGCTGACCCTGAGCGGGAGGATTAGATCCCCTGCCTGTTCCCTCCTCCAGAAGAAGCACACTTACCCTTGAGCCTGTTCTGAGGCTCAGGCAGCGGCTGTGAAGCACTGTCAGAAAATTCTAGAAACAAAAGCGCTGAGTCCAGATGGGGACTTTTTCGTTGCAGCAGTAGCAGCAATTGGAAGGACATACTTTTAAAAGCCTGGAGCTGGCATCCTTATACAGGTGGTGCTCCAATTTGGGAAAGATCCTGTGGCCATTGATTCTTTTTCTTGTTTTAGATTGGATGTTTTATTTTTTCCCCCATATTTTTTATTGGTGCATTATAGTTGTACATAATGGTGGGATTTGTTAGTACATATTTGTCCCTGCACACAAGGTAACAATATAATCTGGCCAATTAATTCTTAAGAGTCAAGAAAGTTGAGGGCACAAGGTGCTGGTCGCTCTGAACCCTAGTGAACGAGTTCATTTGTTCACTCCGTTCTGACAGGTATTTACTGAATACTCAGTTGTATCAGGAGGTGTGTGCTTGGTACTGAGGATACAGCTGTGAATATGACTAATGGGGTCATTTCCCAGGAAGATGTAGAAGTAAGTCAATTCTTGTTATTCGAGGTGTTATGTTCTACATGGTCACTGCAAACCCCAAGTTAGCAAGTGCCAGAACAATGCTTAGGGAACATGCAGGGTCAGGTTCCTATGAGTCTTTGCTCGTAACATTTTATCGAGTGACCAACACATGACCTTGTTTTATGTGCATTTCTGTTGAAGACACTTTATTTAGTAGACAGTTCTGATTCATTAACGTTGAACTCACGGCCTTGGGACCATAACTCGTGCCTGGAGGAAGTTCTTCCAACACACATATTTTCCATATGAGGCCCATCACAGCCTTCTGTGCTGAGGAACACCAGACAGCACTGTGGCACTAGATTTGGGGGCTGTTTTGCACAATGAAATCACAGCAAAAGCACAAAACTGTGGAAGATGTGGCTCTATATCAACGGAAAATGCCCCATGTCCAGGATGAGCACTGAGACAAGAAGATGGAGCACCCACCTGTTCCACCTCAGCTGGCAGCGTGCGCGCCCGAGACACAAATTTTTTCTGCTCTGTGCGTGTCTGCAAATGACCAAGGGAAGGGCTGCAAGTATTGATTTGGGGATAACAAACACAGTCTAGTGAGAAGGTGCATCTGCCAACATAGAGTCTGTGAATAACAAGGATCGACTGTATCGGTCTGGCTCTCAACTTCTTGAACTCTTTGACCTTGAAAGTAAGGCCACTCGACCTTCACTTGGAAGTCCCCCTTCTCCCACCCCAGACAACCTGTACATGATAAAAGGGGGAACGAGTGCTGGGCTAGAAGGTCTGTGGCATTAGACAGTTGGAATCAAGGATTGAGGGGGTAAAATGCTGACGTCAAGTAGTTCGATTAGACTATGAGGTGAGTGGCTTGTTTCTCAGGGTGATTTATTAAAGTTGAGATTGATGAGTTTAAAGTCTTAACATTTTGCCCCTGAGGCAGTTGGAAATTCAGGGATTTTCTCTCTCTCTTTTTTTTTTTTATGGTTATGATAGAAGTACGCCTTTGTTTTAGAAACCACAACATTGAAAGAGTTGAAAATAGAATAGAAAGCTCTACTCTGAGAAGTTGCCAAAAAAACAAAACAAAACAAAACAAAACCAAAACCACAAACAACAGAGAGCCCTGAGCACCTACTCTGTGCCAGGCACTATTGGAGATGCCGGTCAAGGCAGTGAAGACAGGGAGCTCTCTGCTCTCACTGTTGAGTTCCGGGTCGGCTCTGAAACACACCAGGAAGGAGTACTTTATGAGATGGATCGAGCCCACCCCCTACTTCTTATGTTGAAGTCCTAACCCCTAGTCCTAAGAATGTGACCTTATTTGCAAATAGAGTTGTTGCAGATGTAACAGGTTAAGATGAAGTCATCGGGGCAGGACCTAAGCCCGGGTCACAGGGGAGAATGCCATGGAAGGAGAAGACAGAGCCCAGGGCACGGCTTCTCTGGCCAAGGAACACCAAAGAGCATCAGAAATCTCCAGAATCAGGGGAGAGGCTGGAACATTCTCCCTCACAGCCCTCAGAAGGAACCAACCCTGCAGGCTACTTGCTGACAGAGCTCCAGCCTCCAGAACCCTGAGCTAATACGCTTCTGTGGGCTGAGCCACCTGTGGTTGTTTGTGACTCTTTATCACGGGAGCCCTAGTGATACAAGGCAGAATGGAATCCCAGGACTTGGGAAGGCTGAAGGACCGACACTGTGTAGAGTGGGAAGCCTCCCTCACAGCGGCTCCAGTGCTTGTTCTAGAGGTTCCTTATAAATGCCCTTGGTGAAGGCTGAAGGTTTTCTCTCATAAGTGGATGCTAGAGGAAGATGGCGGCGAGGGGAGTGCATTGCCCCCGTGTGCTGCTTCACTGTGTGGGAGTATGACAAGTCAGGATGGCTAAAGGCTATCTTGTTAGGAATTTCCAGCAATAGTGGGGTGCTCCGGAACCTGGAGGAAGGATTTCCATCGCACGAGGATCGGCTACGGGGACTCAAACGCGAGAGGTTTGTCGCACAGAGGGTAACACTGCTTATTCAGCAAATCGCCCCGCGGCTAGAGTCTCCAGCACGCGCTGGGAAACGAGGAGATAGCGACGCAGGAATACAGCACTGCAGTTTCTGCCAGCCGTGCAAGCACCGTACTCAGGGCTGAATTCTGGGTTCGAGACGGGGGAAGGAAGCGGTCCATCTCGGTTCTCCACACCGGTCAGAGCCACAGAGGGAGGCCAGCGGCCACCATGTTGGAAAGCTGAAGTCACCATCCCTGTTTCGACTAGCGCAGCTCATTCAG
>NW_025999932.1:10141334-10147711 GCF_001458135.2 Marmota marmota marmota | reverse complement strand
AGGAGAGACGGAGAGGAGAGAGAGAGGGAGTGGAGTGGAGTAGTGGGGAGGGGGGATGGTGGAGGATGGGAAAGGCAGCGGAGCACAACAGACACTAGTATGGCAATATGTAAATCAATGGATGTGTAACTGATGTGATTCTTCAATCTGTGTATGGGGTGAAGGTGGGAGTTCATAACCCACTTGAATCAAAGTGTGGAATATGATATGTCAAGAAATTTGTAATGTTTTGAACAACCAACAATAAAAAATAAAAAAAAAAGAAAATTAAATAAACAAAATGGTGCTCTGAAAAAAAAAATAAGTGGATGCTAATCCATAATGGGGGGTGGGCAAGGGATGAATGGAGGAACTTTGGATTGGCCAAAGGGGAGGGAGGGACGGGGAGGGGGCATGGGGATAGGAAAGATGGTGGAACAAGATGGACATCATTATCCTAGGTACATGTATGATTGCACGAATGGTGTGATCCTACTTTGTGTACAACCAGTGAAAAATTGTGCTCCATTTGTGTACAATGAATTGAAGAACATTGTGCTGTCATGGACAACTGATTAGAACAAATAAATAATAAAAAGTAATAAATACCCTTGGTGGCAGAGATGGGTCCTGACCTGGCCATCACCACTGCAGAGTGTCCAGCAGGATGGATCCTGAGCCTCTGAGGTATTCTGGGGGCTGGGAGGTGGGGCAGGGAACCCGTGCCTCTGTGGCCTGCTGACTAAATGGTGCCTCTTCCTTTGTAGAGAAGCAGCGACGTGTCTCAGTAGAATGCATTCTTATTTGGGATTTGGATTTGCCTGTGCAACCAAGATGCCTGGGTTCAAATCCTGAATCTGCCACTTATTAACTGCATGACCTGGAGAGGTTGCATCACCTTTTCCTGCCTTAGTTTCTCCATTTGCAAATCCAGGATGAAGATAACGTCTCCCACGTTAGTTCCCTGAGGCTGCTGTAATAAATTCCCACAATTCAGTGGTTTAACACAATGGGAATTTATTGGTTCACAGGTGTGGAGACCTAAAAATCTGAGACCATGTGTTGGCAAGGTCACACTCTCTCCGAGGCTCCAAGGAAGGATCTTCTTTTGCCTCTTCCAGTTTCTGGAGGCTGATGGCACCCCTTGGCTCAGCTCCTGGCCACATCCCTATAATCTATGCCGTCTCTTCTGTGTGCTGAGTGTCCCTCTGACCTTTTCTCATAAAGGTATTTGAGGCTGGAATTAGGATAATCCATGGAAAAATCTCAGCCAGGATCTCAACCAAGGCCCTTGACTTACTCACATGTGCAGAGAGACTTTCCTTTTAAAGAAACATTTATAGATTCCAGGGATTAAGGCTAATATTTTGGGGATGGTATTTTGGGCTGGCTATTATCCAGCCCCATCACATCATCTTCTAAGACCATTGTGAGAATTAGTCAATTCTTAAAAAGCTTTTAGGATAACTTGACGCATGGTAAGCAAGAAGGTCACTAATGAGGGAGAGCATGGCAGTAATCTTAGGTAAAATAAGTGCTCAGACCAGTGCAGTAGTCAGTCCCACAGCCTCCCAGTATTTCTGGGGGTTTCTCAATGTTCTTTCAATAATACTCTCCTTATTTAAGTCAGACAGAGAACATTTCTGCAACAAACATTTGCCTGCAACAAATAATCCTGACAATACAAGCTTTGTTGCCAGTGTCACCCCAGTACAACCGGCCATTGAGGTAGAAGAACACTTTCAGAATTGAAGTCAGAGGGTACTGCCCACTCCTGAGAAGGGGCCTGAGACTAAAGTCACTCCAGGGACCTGAACAGACAAAATTCTCTCAGTGAAACCCAAATCAAGGGGCATATTTCTAGTTAATTAGCAAAGTGTGTTGCTTTTTCTACACCATTTAGCATTTCAGTAAGATATTCTGAATTCCTTACTTGGAAAATCTATAATTCTTTGAAAGTATTTTACAATCAGTTTTATTAATCAGGTTTCCTGTCCTTATCCCTGGAATTTAATAAAGTCAACCCTTCTACAATTATATTTTAGCACATATTGCAAGTAAGAAAATGATGTTAGGCAAGTTGAAAAAATTAAAATTAAAGGAGAAGAGGTACAACATTGTGGGTTTCTGAAAAGACAGATGATACATGCTTCTGAGGCCCTGCTTTTACCTTTGATAATATATCTTTTTTTAAATCACTGAAGCCAAGGTAAATCTTTTCTGTGTACATGCACTAGGGATATTGGTCTTGCTTTGCAAAAAATTCAGTGCTGAGTAGAATTTTTATTTACTCAGATGGTATGTATGTAAAACATCCTTTTAGTTATACTTCTTATTCTTGAAATTCATGAAAGACATGCTCAAGTCTTTGAAAGGAATGAATCCTAATTTGCCTTACCACTTGCAAATACTCTTTTCACATATATTGAAAACTGAGCCCTGTTTTGATGACATGCAGCATAAACTCATCTTCTGCATATGATGTGTGAAGGAATACAGTAAAAGGAAAATATTCTTGTACAGGCAATTGCTTTATTATGTCTCCATACATTTTGAAATCAAACTGGCAATAAATAAGGTGGAGTTTTCTTATATTTCGTGTCAGGTTTTCTCAAAGAGCACTACACTTTCATGTTTATTACTGTACATATTTGTGTTAGTCAGCTCTTCACTGCTGTGACCAAAATACTTGACAAGAACAACTTAGAGGAGGAAAGGTTTATTTGGACTCATGGTTTCAGAGGGCTCAGTTTATGGCTGGCTGACTCCATTGCTCTGAGCCTGAGCTGAGGCTGAGCATCATGGTGAAGGGAGTGACAGAGGAATGCTGCTCAGCCCTGGGCAGCCAGGGAGCAGGGAGAGAGGGAGGGTTAGGGCAGCGGATACAATGGTCCAAGGCGTCATCGTCAGTGATCTCCTTCCCCAGCCATGCCCCACCTGCTGATAGTCACTGCCCAGTAGTATGTTCAAATTATTAATCCGTCAGATGGATTGATCCACTGATGAGGTTGCATTGGGATCCTACTTTCAAAACAAAAGCTTTTAGGGAAACATTTTTGGATCCAAACCATAACAATGTTCTCTGCCAATAAAGTTCAAGATGGAACATTTGTAAAATATACAAACTATTAATCACATATATGTGACATATATGACAGTATATGTATTTGTGTGATTCTAGAACATATACCACTTATTATATTGTATTTATTTATTTAGTTGGTAAGAAAATAATTAGCCTTTAATTTTTCTTGCAAGCCTGTTGACCTCCTTAAGAGGAGTTTTTCAGTTTGGTGATAGCTTTTATTTTGAAATTGTGTTAGGATATACATGACACAACATTTAGCATTCTAATAATTTTGGGTTTGGTAATTTAGTGGCATGAAGTACATCCCCAATGTTGTGCAACCATCCATTTCTGGAAATTACTTTTAACCTTCCTAAACTGAAACTGTTCTCATTAAGCAGTAACTCCCCATCACCTCCTCTCTCCAGCCCTGGTGACCTCTATCCTCCTTTCTGTCTTTGTGAATTTGCCAATTCTAGGTCCCTCACCTGAGTGCATTATAAAGCATTTGCCCTGGTGTGTCTAGTTAATTTCACTTAGCATAATATCTTTTGTTGAGAGCCACAGTTTAGTCCAATGAAGCCTGGCATTTTGCTAGAGGGAATGGTTGAAAGTTGACCCTGCTCCTGGATTAGGGCGGCTCCGGTACTAGGGCGGATCCTGCTGGGATTAGGGCTGATCCTGCTGCCTCGGGCGCCCACTACTTTGGAGTTCCCATTGAGTTCTGGCAGGGGTTCTGGGAGAATTGGCCCACGAAGCCTGTGGAGGGAGTGTGTTCCCGGGAAGTGTGTGGAGAGTGCCGGTGAGAGTTCAGGAATAAAGAATTGTTGTTTGAACCTACAAGGCTTTTTGGCGGCTCGGTTATTTTGTGCCCAGCCAGACTGCGGCAATCTTTACATTTCTTTCATGTTGCAGCATGTTACTTTTTAAAGGCTGAATAATACTCCATTGCAGTTATCTACCATCCTTTGGTTATCTATGCCCATTGCATTGTGTTTTGGATTCCCTTCCAGTCTCTGACTCCCTGAAGGGCAGAGGTGATGCACAGTATATTGCACTTCCAGCACCCAGCCCAGTTGAGGGAGAGAAAGGGCAAATCGTCTATACTGATAATTCGGTGATAGGTAAGGAGTTATGGGGTGTGCATCACTTGGAGGTCCTAGAACTTGACAGCACACTGTATCTATGGACCTACACAATGCAACCGTCATTTTCAGCTGTGTCCTAATAGGATCTTCCTCTGAAGACCAGCTGTTTAATCGTACCTTGGCCTGTTGAGGAAAGACCACAGCATGGCCTTGATTCACAGACAGCAGAGAGGGTCTGAGCTAGATAGGCACGGGAGTCTCTGACTCACTGCTGCAAGGCTTAAGGCAAAATGTAAGTAAAGAAATGGATTCTGAAGGCAAATTTAGTTTTTGCCTTATCTTGCATTTTGCAATACTCTTCTTTGGTCTGGATAATCAAAGGTGACCTTCAAAGCAGATTCAATATCAAATGGAATTCAATAAAAGTTGATCCTGTCAACTTGGTAACCTCAGAAATGATATGCCTCAGACTTTAAAAACAACTTAGGAAGTTTCTACAAATAGAGAAAAAGCTAAGCTATGGTGCCATATGACAGTAAAGATACTCGCTCCTGTCCTTTAGAGGGGATGCACAGTTTTTTTTTTCATTTTTTTCTGTCTGGGGCTCATATGTACATTTATTTCAAGTTTGGCAATAATCTAATATGGCTTTATTAATGTCAGAGAAAGTCCTGGTGCAGAGGATGGAAATATGTGGATTGTAAAACCATGGAAACTTGGTGAAGGAGCAGAGGCTGTGGCTTCCTGTGGGAGATTCCTCAACCCCGTGGGCATAGTGTGGATGGGGTGGGGGTGAGGGGTAGCTGGCATCTGGAGGCAGATGGAAGAGTTATGTTTGAATTCTCAGTCTGCATTTTAGTACTGGATGGCCAGAGGCAAAGTACTATCTGAGACTCAATTTCTCCTTTCAGGGACGGGCATCGGGAAGATGATAATAATATTTGTAGAAATAATGCAAGAAAAGTGATCTACATTCAATTGGTTTAAAAGTTACTTGTTAACAATTACTATTATAGCATTTTTAGATCTATACTGTGGCTCTCTTCTAGACTAGGGAGTAATGAACTTTGGAATTGTGTTTAGCCTTTGGTGAGGAGGAATATAGAAGTGCCAATGATGTATAATTTGAGAAGGTTCAGGGAGTCGGGGTTGCCAAATTTAGCTAATAAAAATACTGGACACCCAATTAAATATCATGTTTCCAAACTGCTGCCTGAAAGTTAATACTCTATTTGAAGGATAAAAGGGGCTTATGGTAGGTAGAATAATGGCCCCAGGGAGGTCTTTGTCTTTATTCCTGAAGCCCATTACATGGAAAATTAAGGTTGCAGATGGAATTAAATTTGCTGAAAGGCCGACCTCAAATTAAGGAGATTATTCTGGATTATCCAGATGGTCTCAATTACTCACAAGGGTCCTTGAAAGGAGAAGAGGACCAAAGACATGGAAATGGGAGAGAAGTCCTATCTGCTATGGCTGGCTTTGAAAATGGAGGAAAAGGACCAGGATGCAAGGAATGTGGGCGACTTCTAGAAGCTGGTGGTGGCAGGGAGGAGGGGGAGGAATGGATCCTTCCTACCTACAGCCTCCAGAAAGTCAGGCAGAGAACCAGTCGACTTTTGCCCAAAGAGTCTCATTTCAACTTCTGACCCCCAGAACTTCAAGATGATGGCTGGTGTGGTCAGCTCCAGTTTGTGGTAATTGCTAACAGCAGCAGAAAATCAGCAAGAGGAAGAAATGGCTCCAAGATTAACTGGAGCTGGGAGTGGCTGCACCTAGCCCTCTTAACAGGCAACCAGGTTAACAGAGCTGTCTGGACTCCAGAGGGGTAATGGATAGAGCTCATACAGGCCAGAGAGTGCGTCAGCTGGAAGGAACTCCGTGAACCACCGACCAGCTCCTGGCCTTCTCAGATAAGGCATTTGAGGTCCAGAGAGATGATTCAATTTCCAGAATTTACAGAGCAAATCAGGGAATGATCCAGGACAAAATATTTCTCTTCTCTGGACCCTTTGGCCAGCACTGGCTGCATCCCACTGCACAGAATTAATATTTCATGGATCCAGGGATTATCTGTTTGAACTGTAAAGCACCTCACAGGATAATCTTGAGCCCTGCCATGCTAATAGTGAATTGCCTCAGGGTCAGATGGCCGTTCTGCCTCCTGCAGCCTTTAGGGCCGTGGCTGTCCTACTCCAGCCTTATTGGCCCCACCGCTGCCTGTCCTCAAGACCCCCCCCCCC
>NW_025999932.1:10031751-10140022 GCF_001458135.2 Marmota marmota marmota | reverse complement strand
CCCCCCCCCCCCACTCTGGGCAGTAGATCCAGGTAGGAGAGCCTGGAAGGGCCTTTGGAGCAGCTTCAGATTTGTTCCGGAAATGATGTGGTGTATGTCTTAGAGTAAAATGGGAATCTCTGGAAGCTCAGTATCCTTCCATGTGCAGCGGGGGTATTAATGGAATCAAACAGGATACAATCAGATGATACTTATAAAATGCTTGGCATGAGGTCTGGAGGGCGGTTAGTGTTCAGTGGGAAGCTGTTTTTATCTTCCTCTATCCACCCTCTGCCTCCATGGCTGTCTGAAACACACACCTTCCTGTGTGTTCCTGTAGAACCTCGTGCCTGTCTCTGTTAGCACATTTATCACACAGTGCTGTCAGGGTAATAGACTTGAGGGTCTCTCTGCTCTAGACTGTAAGCAACTTGCAGTCAGTAATTATGGCTTTTTTTTTTTTTTTTTGTACCAGGGATTGAACCCAGAGGCACTTAACCATTGAGTTACATCCGAGCCCTTTTTTATATTTTATTCTTAGACAGGGTTTCACTGAGTTGTTTAGGGCCTTGCTAAGTTGCTGAAGCTGGCTTTGATTTGCGATCCTCCTGTCTCAGCCTCCTGAGCTGCTGGAATTACAGGTGTGCGTTGTTGCGCCTATTAATCATGATTTTTAGTGCTTCTATTTCTCAATCTCGTATACAGAAGCTGCCTCAAAATTTGACCAAAAAAAAAAAAAATAGCTAACATTTATTTGTTTCATCCTCATGGTCCATCTAAGAGACACGAGCTGACACATTCCTGTTTTATAGGTGGGGAAACAGAGCTCTCATCATCCAGCTTCTTAATTTATTCCTTCTCCCTACATTTTCAGCCAGCTGCAACTTCTGTTGCAGAAATGTGGAGAAATGTTGGAGAAATGTGGGGAGGTGGCAGCTAAAGCCAAAGGAGACAGAGGACAGCGGACAGGGGCTTCTCTTCATTCTCCTCTGACTTAAAACTTCTGTTGAATGAATTAATAAAGGAACAGCTATATATCCTGGAAAAACACAAAACAAACTAAGCAAACAAAAACAAATAACAGGGTGTAGCTTTCTTAATTGTCTGAAAATAGCTCCATCTTGGATGGGACCTCATTTGAAAATCAAGTGCGAGTGTGTGAAATCTCCTAGTGTTTACTGTCTAAATTCAGGTTGGTCTTTCAAGCGCCGCAGACAGGTAATGACTACTAATTCCTTAGCTATTGATTTTTCAGGTTTTGCTTTCCGGGTGGGTAGATGAAATCCTCAGTGGGAAGGGAAGGGACGATGCTTCCTTTGATTTCCATAAGCTCTTGTACAACATCTTTCGGGACTCAACATTTTTACATGATAGTGGTGTTTAATTGGAAATTTGCTTTCTTGCTACTGCTTCTGTTGTAGCCAAGATTAGGTACTTAGTGTGCAAACATTCTTACAAATACATGGCACCTGGGGGTTGTAACTGACAGTTCTCAGGAGGGCCTAGGTATTGTTATTGCCACTGAATTCCTTATGAGACACGCACCATAGTCATCTAAGTAAACCAGGGAGTCACATACTGTTGTTTGATGTGGAATTTGTTTTCAAATGAACTCTGAGCTTTGGAGCATAGACCCATCCTTCGCTATCTAGAGAGTGTGAGACCTTTATGGTTCTGAACACTGCAGGAAATTCTAAAGAGAGGCACCCTCCTCCCCAGGGGTAAAGACTAGCGGTTGCTAACAAGCTCCCTTGAGTTTTCTTGTGGCTGAATTGTCAGCCTGACACATAAGGGGGATTTCACTTCATCTTGATAGAAGAGAGAGTGGCTATTTGAGTTGTAGGACTTGGTTTGAGGCAGGCGATGGCAGGACCTACCTCAGCCTACTTTCCTGATGTGCTTTTGAGTTTCTCGTGGCAAGAACCCACCTGAGGTGGGAATGGAGCAGTGGTCCCTGGCCCCCATCGTCCTGAGAAACTTGACCTTCATTTGGGACTAATTAACACGCCAAGACTGAAAGTATGTTAAAAACATCTGCCTACAACCCTATAGATGGAGAAAGGGTGGCTGGCAAGAGCACGGAAAGATCACACATGGATTAAAATCTTGGCAAGAGTGTGTATGAGTAAAGATTTATAATTATTCATAAGACAAGAGCGAGGAGAGGAAGCCATGCTGCTCAGGCCTGCAGAGACCTTGGGGCACAAAGGACGAGAGTGGAGTTTTCTCAAAAGAACTCATGGTTGCTCAACATCGGGAACCATAAAACCCGGTGAGTCAAGAGACGGCGTGGACTCATTTCCTACACGTGACGCTGGCAGACTGAGAGATGAGCCGCTGCCCGGGGCTGGGGAGGCAAAGGATGTGCTGCCCCTGCTCACTGTGGAGGTGGCCGGAGCCTCTGCTGGCCGACCTTGGAGGACAGTTAGGCTGCAGTTTAACAAAGAGGCTGCCTGCACCCACCAGTCCCAGCCACAGCAATCCTTCCTCAGGGAGAGCTAGGGTCCATGTGAGAGGGAGAGGACAGGGTGTTCACTGCAGTGGTGTCGCTCTCAGAAACGTTGGAGAAGCTGAGCACGGCCACCCCATAACAGGAGAACATGGCAAAGCCAGGGAGACACAGTCATGCGCCTGAACCAGACTGTGAACCAGGAACCAAAATACTCAGAAATAGGACCATGAAGCTATTGAGCTAAAGTCAATCAATAACTCAATTAAACCTCAAATGCAATAGTTACCCAGTGCTTCCAAAATATACCTCTTGAATGTATTCCACAGGATTAGCCTTTAACTTTCTATCACTACATTGGAAGAACTCTCTCTGTGAGAGAATTTTTTACATTGTTGATTATCCACAGTAACAAGAACTTGTTTTCTATTGTCAATAAAGGTGTATAATTCATCCCAATAAAATTCTCTTGCCTATATAAACTTATAGATATATATTAATATGTATACACACACACACACACTGAACGCATAATTATCTTTAATTTTGAGGAATTTTTAGTCTGGTAGGGAAATGGACATTGAAACATATTGAAAGAAGTAGTTCTCTTTATGTAGCGAAGTCAGCTAATGAAAACAGTGATAATAGTAAAAGCTTTAATTTCTTAAGAATCTATGAGGCCAGGTACAATACCAGATAACGAGCTGCCAGGATACAGGTATTACTATACTCATTTTAAGTTGTGGAGTTGAAGTTCAGAGAGGCTAAATAATTCTTCTGAGGTCACACTGCTTCTAAGAGGTAGAGATGAGATTTAAACACAGGCCTATTTTAATTTTGTGTGCTTTCCCAGGATGCCAGATATCTGCCAGATGGTCCAAATATAATCTGGATTGGTGTCTCTATCGGTCTGTTCTCTTCAATCATCTGCACACACAATGGTAAGTTGATTACTGCTACAAACCCATATCTCAGAGGAATGCTATGGATCTTCTGAAATCCCTCAGAAACTGCAGAACTTGGTCTTGACTATTAAAGGGCAGTGGGTTTATGCATTGCCCCGTGATCATTCGCTGTCATCCATTCATTCTCCTTCTCACAGAAGTGTGCTCTGGGCATGATGCAGTTCTTGGTGATGGACCACTTCTCTGTTTCTGGCCCTCTCACCCCTCTGTGATGCCAGCTACAGACTGAAGTCTCGGGCTGTCATGTGCTTGCATTTCATGGGCTTATCTTTGAAGACATCCCTGTTGCTGCCTGATTAATGGGTAATTTTTTCTTAGACAATAATGGACTGGAGAGAAACAGATTTGCACACGCAATTTCATGGTCAGGGGGAGAAGAAACACAAGACACAAACAGACGGGCAGGAAAGATGAGTCTTTATTCCAGCACGCAGACTAAAACATATTCTAAAGCCTTAACCTTGGATTTCCTTCCAAACGCTGCCCCTCTCTCCTCCTCCCTTCATAGCCTTCCCTCAGTTCATCGAAGACTCCTCACTGGCTCATGATCCCACCTTCATTCATCGAGTGCCAGCTCTAGGCCACACACCAGCCCTACAGAGATGCAAAGCTGAAGGAAACCCTCCAGGAGATTTTGACTTGACACTGTATAAACGTAACATTTATATTGTGACTACCGGACACCAGAATGTGGATGAAAAGTGAAAGTTCAGATAATGGTTAGCGATGACCACAATGGTGCGGTGGAGCACAATACTGCAAAACTCAATGACCCCGAACAATAGCCATTTGCTCTCTATCTTTGCACTGTGGGTTGGGTGGTATATTTGTCTGGTAGGGTGGCTTTCAACAACAAAACTTTGTTTTCTCACAGTTCAGTTCTGCAGTTTGGGAGTCCTAGATTAAGGTCTTGGACCCTGAGCCCTCTCTCCTTGCCTTGCAGATGGCCATCTTCTCTCTGTCTTCCTATGGTGCTTTAGTCACCCTTTTCACTGCTGTGACCAAAAGGTCTGGCAAGAACAATTTTAGAGGAGGAAACGTTTTATTTGCAGTTTATAGTTTTAGAGGTCTCAGCTCATAGATGGTCAACGCTATTGCTGTGGATCCAAGGTGAGAGAAAATCATGGTGGAAATGTGTGGAGGAGGATAGCAGCTCAGAATGTGGCCACCAAGAAGGAGAGGGAGAGGGAGAGGGAGAGGGAGAGGGAGAGGGAGAGAGAGAGAGAGAGAGAGAGACTGACTGACTCCTCACCAGGGACAAGATATGCAACCCAAAGGTATGCCCCCAGTGACCCACCTCCTCCAGCCACATCTTACCTGCCAACAGTTAATCCTTATCAGCAGATAAATGCACTGATTAGGTTAAGGCTGTCGTACCTTTATCATTTCACCTCTGAACTTTCTTTCATTGTCTAACACATGAGCTTTGAGGGACACCTCTTCTCTAAACCATAATTGTCTTTTCTCTGTGCATGTGTCCTAATTCCCTCTTCTTAAAAGGACACCAGTCATATGGACTCATCTTAATTACCTCATTTAAGATCCTGTCTCCACTTACAGTCAAGAGTTTGAGGTACTATAATTTAGGACTTCAGTACATGAATTTGGGTGGGGGATATAGCTCAGCTTATTGCAGAGGGGACTTATTCATTTAAACAGGGTTTAGGTGGCCTTCAAAGGTCTCATATCTCACAATCTTCTGGGAAAGCTGGGGCACATTCTTTTCATGGAAGGATTTGGAAGCTTCCAGAAGGGTGAGCAGAGACATGCACTTCTCAAGGCCTGGACTCAGATCTTTATATTATCACTTATATCCAAATTCCATTGGCCAAAATAAATCTGAGTGACAGATCTAACTTTAATGGGGCAGGGATAAACTATGCCTCCAGTAGAAGGAAAGGCAGAGTCACAGGACAAACCAGGTGGACATAAGGAGGGGTGAAGAACTGGGAACAATAATGCACTTGACCCTAAAAGTGAAATGCATTAATTTTGGCCAGAGTTTCCTCTACTTGAAATGAACTGAGATGCTTCTAAGCATTTAGCGTTGAGTAGCTTTTAAAAATATGAGACATTATATGCTGTGGTCTGAATATTTGTGTCCCCCAGATTCATATTTCAGCCTCATCAAAGTTACCATCGATGACGAGAAGATCAAGCTCTCACCAGATACCAGACACCAGACAGCTGGTGCCTTGGATGTTCCAACTTCTAGAACTGTGAGCAATGAATTGGGGTGTTTGTAAGTTACCCAGTCTGGGGTATTTTGTTACAGCAGTCTGAATGGACTAAGACAATATGTTTATAAAATTGTACGCAAAATTCTTTTCTGTAACAACTATATTCGCTGTCATATGAGTTGAGTAAAAATGAGCCCAATCTAGTATATGGTTGTACCTATTGTCAGTAGGAGGAGCCCACCACAGTGAGGTTGAGGACCCCTCCACCTGCTGCACCCTTACTGTTAAGTTATTGCACCTATGGATTCTTTCAGATTCTGTCTGATGCCCAGGGTGAGGAAAGACCAGCAGATGGTCAGTGTTCCAGTGGTAAGAGGATTCCAACGTGGCTATCTGCTGATAGGAGGCCAGAGGATTTAGAACAATATGAGTAACTGATAATGAGGTGCAAGTTATTTAAATACCCTGCCAGCAACTGAAAAGGAGGGGACACTGAAAAGCAATACCTCCTCCCCTGGCAGTGCGTTTGCCAGGGGGTAGCATTGGAATGACACCTGTCACAGGCACCTGGTAGGCAGCCCTTGGCTTATCCCCACCTCTGCTCATCCAGGTGGCCTGGGCTCCTCAGAGGTGAGGAAGAAGGGATTTCTAAGTGGGAAATGAATATTTAGGATTTGCTATTAGACAAGAGAGAGGGAAGTGAAACAGATTGGACCACCTTAGGGAAGGAAAGGAAATTTATGGGAACAAAATATTTACAGCAACCAATGTAGAGACCGAGAAAAAAAAGGTACAGAAATGAGCAAAGGGTAGATTAAAATTCCCCCAATTGGCTTTTCTGGCCCTTGTAGGTGTGGTTACATTCTCCAGGGTCCGTGAATTTTATGAGATTTTAAATAGCATTATGTTTTTACTTCTCTTATGTGGCGGCAGGCTAAAGAAAAATTACCCAAAGAATACGTGGGGTGACCCGGATGACAGTCTTTGAGCTAGGTGTAGCTATGCAGTTTTAAGCTGCATTTGCACTTGTATTTACCACCATATTTATGCTACACACAAGCCAACAACCATGTTAGAACACTGGAGGAAAAATGATTAAGTGATTTATGATATTTCAAATATGGTAAAAGTAAGTAACGTGACATGTGGCTGCCCAATGCCAAATTACCCCCACCGAGGCCTTGAGGGATGCTATTCTGAGCCTGAATGCATATACACACAAATCTTTGTAGTAATTTAATAGCAGAAGTATAGTATTAAATATGATAAGTAGGAATCATGATTCTTTTCTTTAAATGATGTTGTAAAATATCTCCATATTTTATCCTTGGTTCTACTATTATATTGTGTGGCTCAGCAATAAAATGGATCATTGTTAAATTTCAGATTAGTGCTAGAAAATAAAACTATCAAGAGATAGTAAAAGCCTTGGTGATGATCTATCTTACCTAAAGTCAAAGGAAGAAATCAACAAGTGCCTCTAGAAGGCATGCATATATCTTTCTTTAGTCAAACCCATCATTAATGATTTGCTCTCAGTAAACACCATCTATCAGTTTAGTGATTTTTAACAAATCGTAGTGTGATGGTAGCTTTATTTGTCTTTATTTTGTAAATTTACTTTGTTATTGAGTTGCCTAATAGCTGTAAGCATAAGGAATTTATATTTAGTTAAATGTTTGCATGAGTTTTAAAAACTTTACAATAAAAATTATTAGAAGAGGTATTTGAGACTTTGATTAGGTTAAGGCTGTTGAACCTTAATCATAGAAATACAGGAGGCCCTCCATCTCTATGGGCTGGGTCCATATACTGAAATTGCACACACTTATTTTCTTTATCATTACTCCCCAGAGAATACAGTTATAGCACTATTTACATCACACTTACATTATGTATGAGGTATGTCAGTAATCGGGAGATGATTTAAAGTATATGGGAGGGTGATTATAGGTTCTATGCCAACACTATGTCCATTTCTGTAAGGGACGTGAGCATCATTTGATTCTGGTATTGGCAGGGAACCTTGGAACTAATCTCCCAAGGACACCAGGTTTGACCATCATTTGTTCGTAGGTTGATGAAGGAGAGAAGGGATAGGAAGCAGATGGCGAAGTGAAGATTTTCCTGAAGAAAAATGGGTGGTCAGATTTCCTGCTGCTGCTGTAACAGAATACCACAGACCAAGTGTTGGAATCACAACTCAGATTTATTCTCTACCAGTTTTGGAGACCAGAAATCCAAAATCTTACTGAGCTAAAGTTAAGGTGTCAGTTAGGCTGGCTCCTGCAGGACAGAATCTTTCCCCAGCCTCTGGAGGCCACCTGCATTCTGGAGATTGTGACCCTTTCATCCAATCTCTCCAACCTCCATGATCTGTAGTCACTACCCCAATTACTCCTTTACCCTCTTAGTCCCCTCTTATAAAGACCCTGGTGATTAAATTTGGGCCCATTTGGACAATCTAGGATGATCTTCCCATCTCAAGATCCTTAACCTAAGCTTATGTCTGCAAAGTCTCTTTTTTTCCTAATAAGGTAATAGTGCAAGGTCTCAGGGATTGCGATATAGATACCTGTGGGGCCTAATATTCAGCTTACTTCAGAAGGGCAGAGTCCTACGAAAACCCAGGTTAGAAGCAGGAGTTAGGGTTAGGGCAGGGATGGTGGATCCTCCATGGAAAAACACTAAATTTGAGACATGATCTTTTGATGGATGATGCCATATTTGCATGTAGACTCTTCAGAAAAAAACATTGAACACAACAAAGACTTGGAGAGTAAAATTTTGAGGGAAGAAAATATAAGAACCTTGTACTATTTTTGAGATGTAGAAAGAGATGTTAATGCTGGTAATCAGTCACTCTTAGAACAACAGCTGAGTGTTAGTAGCACTCACTGTTCACATAAATCACAGCAACATTGATAGTCATGCTTGGATAGACACGTCCACATTCACTCTGGAGAAAGCCCTTTTGGTTTCTAGATTGAACGAAATTCTTGGCTATTAGAAAAGCATTATAGGACTGAAACTTTGTGTTTCCCCAAATTCGTACATTGAATTCATATAATTCCCCAATGGGAATTGATCAGATCATGAGGATGGTACCCCCATTAATAGGATCTGTGTCCTATGGGGACTGAAGAGACCAGAGTGTCTCCTTCCACCAGGTGAAGTGACAGCCAGATGAGACTATTCTATGAACTAGAGAAGCCAGCCCTCATCAGAGGCTAGCTCTACTTGCACTTTGACCTATGACTTCCCAGTCTCCAAAACCATAAGAAATAAGTCTCTGGTGTTGATAAGCTTCCCATTCTGGGGTATTTGGTTATGGCAGCCTAAGAAAACTGAGACAGACTTTTAACAAATTTTGTAGAATCTTCTGGAAAATTTTAAAACTCACTATCCTATACTACTGAAAGTCATGGGAGATTCTTAAAAGAACCACAGGATAGGGTGAATTTAGAAATTTTTTGATGCAATGAGTCAAAGTTGGCTCTTTTTATAAACCCTCCACCTCCCTGCCCACTCCAGGAAAGTTTGTTTTCAAGACTTTCTGATTGTTCAGCTGACTTATAAGAACTTCCCGTCCAGAAGTGAGTGACTGCTACTAGCTTGCTGAAGCTTGGACGGCATTCACAGTAGCACAGCTAGATGGAGTTGCTGAGGTCTCTTTCAATGCAGATAGCATTGTTCCAGAGCCAGGGGCCCCTAGGGCTGCTGCATACACTGGTATCTACACAGTGCTGACTTCATGCATATGCTGCCTGGGCAATGCCACAGGGCCCTGTGCTTGGTAGGGTCCTGCATGTGGTTTCCTGCTCTACTGAAGCCATCCTGAAAATCTTTATAATAGTGAACAGGGAAGCTCTTTTACATTTCACACTGGGCATGCAGATTCTGTAAGTGGTCCTGCCACAAAACCTCACACGGCATCCCCTCCACTCACCTCTGCATGGCCAAGCCTGTCCAAGGCTTAAACAACTGCATGCACCTGAAAATCACGTAGTAAGGAAAGAAAAAATAACAATCACAATAGTCACTATGCACAAAATTAATAGAGTCCTCTTGTACTAAATTATTTTAGTCACTTCTGGGCAACATTTCCCTGTTTCCCTCATAGCAATACAAAAAAGTCCACGTTGTTTCTATTTTATAGAACTGGAAACTGAGTCATAGCTGCAAGAAAATTTGTCCCAGTTGATACAAAGCTGGTAGATGGCAGAGTCAAAAACCAGCAAAATTCATATTTCATCAAAATGAATTCTTTTCTCTGGCACTTTCCTGATAGGCGCTGTGTTTTAGGAAGGACAATTGCTTGCTTGTCTATTTCCACAAGGAAACTCAATTTAGTTTTAATTGAAAAAAGGTCTGACTCATTCTGGAGAGAAGAGAAAGCTTTGCAGACAGATGCTTGTCATAGCATTGTTTGAATACCCGTGTATAAAATATGTGGAAACAGTGTAAAGCGTCCACAAAATATGTAGTCACAAAGTGAACAGCTATATAGTGTGCAGGTTGCATTGTGAAGTTTTTCACAATATTATTTTCTAATGATTTTTATATGTAAATTAATTGTGTCATATAATTTTTTATTTGACCATGTGAAGGGCATAGAAGAAAGAGGAAGGACATATGCTAAGATGTTAATGGAGATTTATCTCAACACCAAAGGTAACTTTTATTTCTTCTTTGTGCTTTTCTGTGCTCTCCAGATTTTCTATAATCCGTGCAAATTCCACTTATAATTTTAAACTGGGAGGTGGAAATAAATATTTCCTGAGAATCCACTATGTGTCAAGCACTGTTCTTGCCCTCATTTTGCTTGTACCCCTCAATCGTCACTTCAGTGAAATCTCTTTTCACCATTAAGGCACCATATCAAACTAAGAGGTAATGTTGACCTCAGGGCAACCACAACTTTCTTTTTCTAAATGAACTAACTCCATCTTATTCTCAGAAAGTTGAACTTTTCATGAGTGAAGTTCAGTTTCTCGAGATGTTTATATTTCAGGAGTTTCAATTCTGGCAAAGTGCATACTAAATGTTCCTTCTAGCTTTGGAAAGTTGGTAAATAATTAAAGCATATTTTCTCAGGCTTCATTCAGGCCAACACTAGGAATGTGGACGGAACTGCACTAAGCATGGAGCTTCATGGCCGACCTCCAAGTCAAGTTCCTGACACTTGAACGAACTCCGCGGGACTGTTCAAACAGCAGGTTTACCTACTGTGTACATCTTCTAGGGAGTTGTGAAAGAATTCTCTGAAAGCCTTATGAGCAGTAGGATATATTTAGAGAATTTTCCTATTAAATCAGTTTAGCAAGTTTATCAAAAGAGATGAGATCACGCTGGCATATCCCATTCTTACTCATGCCACTTCTCAGAGTCTGCTGCCTGTATGCAAAGTAGTTTCTGAATACCTACAAACCATCTGTTAAGTGGTTCCTTATAGCATTTCCCTGGTGAATAATATCAACTTCATCTGGCTATGGTTGGGAATTTGCTTTTTTGTAAATCAGAACAATATTTTCCCATTGTAATGTTCTTGCTGGGCTGAATGAAGAATCACAAATACCTTGATAGGTGGTCCTTGAGATAGAAAATAGCCCCTCTAATCCTGACCAGCCCAGAGACCATGGACAGTCTTGGCCTTCTCTCTGTTGTCCCCAAGGCCCTCAGAGAGAGGTGAGTTCTGTTAATTAAACACTCTTCATCTAAAACAAAGCTTGCCAGCCCAGGGAGATTTCAGAAGGACCGTAAATGTGAATTTTATTTTGCATTTAAAAAGCCACACTTCACACAATTGACATGGTGGGGAAAAGATTGATAGGGGAACTTCTTAAGAATGGTAGAGGGGCTGGTAATTTGCATATTAATTTATGTACCCAAAATGAATGCAGACAGCCATAAAATGCACTTGTAATAATTATACTACCATTGAACTGTGGGCTTTTAATTAAATGGAATGTTTTTATCTTGTGTTTTCCACGTTACCCGTTACCCACGTTGCTATGGATGTCAAGCTGTTCTTGCAAATCAAAGCCTTGGAGATGCTTGATCCAGGGCTTTCATCACCCCGCCCTCAGTGGCCCGCATTCCAGGAGTGTGGCAGCTGGGTCTCGGTGCCCTGGGCCAGCTCTGGGCGCCTCAGCTTTATGCAAGCTTTCAAAGAGGGCCATGGCGATCCAGCTTGCTTGTGCTGGCCCAGGACAGGCACAGCAAACCCTGGCTTTGGAAATAAGAAAAGGACGATGCACGCAACCTGTGAGCCTTTCAAATGCATCAGAAAACGAAACCCTGGGTGTCCTTCTTGAGACGTGTCTGCATTATTTGTCGGCGCTAGTTATTTTGATCTCCATCTACATGGTGGGCATATCGGTGCTCCAGACACAAATGATCATTTTCACACTTTTCAATGTGGCAACAAGAATGCTCTCCCTGTTTTTCTTCAGAAAAAAAAGCTGTTAAGTAGAGCTACTTGTGGTGATATAAATGACTGCCTTTATGTTTTGATGATCTGGGCTGGGCGTGCTGAACCTCTTGCTTTTGATGTGCCTTCCTTGGTTTCCATCCATTATCTTCGTGGCAGACACTGGGCACATCCACGCTGGTGCCAGCCAGCTCTGTTTCCAGGCGGGGCTCAAGGGCACTAGAGTTGGGGTTGGAGAATATCTTTGTTGATGAAAAATGAGTGACATGCAGGCACCATTCACGTGTCCAAAGGAATGAAATGGGAAGGTGACATTGGACATATGCAGGGCATTATTGGTCATTTTGACATTTGACACACTTGCTTCCCCAGGGACTTTTATAATGGCTCTGCATTAGTTTCCTTTTAATTATAAGTAACAAAAATGATGTAAGCAAAACAAAGGGGTGTATAATAGGGACACAGGTACATATGTTTTGTAGAACTCAAGGGCAGGGATGGGGCTGGAATTCAGCCAGGTTCATTGCAGAAACTGGGAATTTATTGGCAGGTACCCAGGGAACCTTCTGCCCAGCTCTTAGCCTCAGTCTCGCTCTGTCATTTGAGCTTTGTCCTCTTGGCAGACTGCTCAGGGCAGGCAATGTGGAGACCATGAGACCTCCCAAGTACTAACTCTGCCTCAGAGCACGCCTGTCTCTGTCACTCTTCTGCTTTCAGTTCTGTATTTCCAGGGACAGGACCCTGGTCCAGCCTAGATCTATTGCCTGACCCTGGTCCAGTCACCTGTGGTCTGGGGTGGGGGTAGTGAGAGGGACAGCAGGAAACAGAATCTGCATGTAGAGGAGGGTAGTTTGACAAACAGGACCATGGACCAGTGGGGACAGCTGATGACACCCCAGGTACCCTCATCTCTTCCTCCTCGGTGTGACACAACCAACTTCACGTAACATTTTCCTAATCAGATGACCACAAAAACAAGGAATGGGGTAGAAGGACCTTGGTGCTTGGCATCTTCCTGAAGCTAAGGGAACTCTGATGGGCTCTTCTCATGAGCCACTGAGGAGAGCGAGAGTGTGGCGGAGCCTGACACCCAGAGTCGACAAGCCGGAAGGGAACTGAAAGGGGCCAGCCAGGGTGGCTCAGGCTGAGTCTGATGCCTCTGAGAGCTGCACGTGCCAACACACCCTTCCCTCTACACCAGAGAAGGACTGGGCCTGCAGGACTCTGGAGTCCCATCCTCAGAAAGGGCGTGGTCTGCAAGAAGACATTCTGGTGGGAGCTGTTACAAGCAGGGTGCTGTGGTTCAGGTGGCTTGTTCCCCAGGGGTTCGTGTGTCAGAGGCTCAGTCCTTACTGTGGCAATGTGGAGGTGGTGGGAGCTTCCAGAGGTGGGGCCTGGAGGGAGGTGGTTAGGTCAGTGGGGGCACTGCCTTCGGAAAGGGTTAGGTGGTTACAGTGGGACTCGAGTTGGCCCCCTTGACAGTAAGTTGTAATGAAAGAGCAAGACTGGCCCCTACCCACTTTTGTCTTCTCTTCTTACCATGTGATGTTTCTTTCTTGCACTTGCTTTTGCTGTGATGCCATCCACCATGACATGATGCAGAGAGGGGGTCACTGGCCAGAGCTGGTTCTGTTTGGATTTGAAGTCTCCAAACCAGTGAGCTAAATGATCCTCTTTTCTTTACAAACTATCCAATCTCGAGTATTTCTCTGTAGTAACCCCAAAAGGACAACACACAGGGCCATAGATTTCTCTGTGACTCTCTGCAATCTCCTAAATTCTAGTTTCTGCTTTGTCCTGTTAGTTCAATCTATTTGCCTTTTTCTTCAGAATCCCAAAATGCTACAACAAAGTTCCATGTGCTCTAGTTTTTGCACCATATTATCCTGCAAATCCTCAAAAGATGCAAACATTTTTTAAAGTGCAAAATTAAAAGCCAAAGAAGAGAAAAGCTGTAACTGTGAAGTTTTAATTGTTGCTGTTATGACATGAATTATCAGGGAATAATCAAAACATAAATTTCTGTCTAACTCAAGACACAAGATGAAATAAGAAGCCATCATAGTGCCAGGATTCTTGAAGGAACTTGGAGTTATTCTGACACCTCCATTGTCATAAATCCTGAGTGACATTGTTTTGGAGGGTGTGGAGGACTTGCCAAGGAAGCACACGAAAGGGGCACCAATCTCATGATTTGATTTCGGTGTAAACTTGTGTGTGACTTCCCTCCTGTGTCATAGTCCCATGTCCTTGCTGTAATGCCAAGTCCATTGTCTGTGGACACCACGTGGACTCAGGCCTTCTTTTCCTTACTAGATTGGAAGGCCTCGAAGGCAAGGAAGTGCCAAATGAGGTTGGTGTAACTGCACAATTAGGGGTTGACCTTCTCCCATCTCCTCTCTTCAGACTGTGCCGTGCCTTCCAGAGCAGCCTGTTAGGCAACACCCTCTTTCCATTTGCATTTTCCACTGGTTGGAAAATAAGTTAGAGTTGGTGCTGGGAAAGCCGCGCATCCCCTTGGCCAGTGGTGAAGGGGGGCTGGAGAGCTGGGAGGTGCGGGTGGGTGTGTGAGCCTAGGTGCAGGTATGGCTCTCTTTTCTTCTTTCTCCTTGGAAAAGGCCTCGGGAACACCTTGGGGTCGACAGGTGTCCACACCTAACCAGAAGGCTCTTTCCACTAGTCCAGGCGGAGAAGGGGCGGTGGGACAGATCCTACCCCTTCTGCAGAAAATCTTCGGTTGTTTAGTGGAGATTTGAGCCCAACTGCCCAGGTAAGTCATGTGTGAGGAGTCAGTGAGGGACAGGAGTCTTGGGGTACAGTTTCCTCGTGGAATCCAGAAGCAAGAAAACACATGTTCCCACAGACTGCGAGCTCTACAGTACAAAGCCAAGCCTCCAGTTCCCACTATTGGCCAGCACTGCCCATGGCACCTGACGCTCAGGAAGTACCCCAAAAGCAGTGCAGAAAGAAACCTTCAAATTCTAGTCCCCGCAGAATAGCAGGGGCCCCATCATGACTCATAGATTCAATCAACGCTTACGTGCTTCAAGCAACAGTTAAACCCAAGGAGAAGTGTAGGGGATAATGACAATGATACTTTGATATGGTCACAGTCTGCATTCTTCACAGTTCCCAAGAACGAGGACCCCCAGGGCCTGGCCTCTGATGAGGAAGGTGGATTTGGACTTTGGCGACTGTGGCAGGCAAAGAGCTCGCCAGTCTGTGTGTCCCTGGTTCTGTGTGGATCTGGATGGTGGCTGGCCAGTGACAGGGACCACGTGCTGCAGGAGTGAGGCCGCGTGTGAGGCAGCCATAGCAGAGGGCCTGGGTGGCTCGCTCAGCCTCTCCTCCCACTTGCTAAAGCCTAATTAACCACGTGCAGGGTTGCCATCCAGGGACTGGTGCCACGTTAGGAGATAATTAGCCTTGGCTCCAAGTGCCCGAAGTGGATTCTGTAGTTATCCTGAATAGGAGGGGGATTTGATACAATTAAATAGCATTAATTTGGTGCCTGGAGGTGTGATTTCAGTTTTTAATGCAGTTTATTGAAAAGATAAAGCTTTCTCCTTCGTGCATTTAGTGTATCAGTTAGGCTTCCTCATTTCCAAAAGCACCCTCCCAACACACAACCCCCCCCACACACGTACACACACAAACACACGCACAGGGATATTTCTAGAAATGTAAACTTTGGTAGGTCACACCATCTTCCTTTCTCAGTCTCTGGACAAAGATCTCATGGTTAAATGAGATGATACGTTTAACAGCTTTGACTCTGTCATGAAGGTTGCCCATAGAGTTACCTTTTGGAGCAGTTCTAGTTAGGTTTTGTTTTGATGCAGATGAGAGAGCAAAGTGGCCGGGTGGCTTGATCACTTGTGAAGGGAGGCACTGCCCCGAGGGTGTCTATGCTGGGGGTGGGATATGAAGTTGACTAGGTGGCAGTCTCATCATGAAGGAGCAACTGGAGTTAGATTACATGCAGTCTGGTTTAGCTCCACCCACTGCCCTCACCATGGATAATGACCACTTCCCCATTTGCTTGTGTCCAAGATTTAGGAACACTTGGGCCTGAGGTGACCGTCCTATTGATAAGGCAGTTTCCTGTTGTGCCTGAACTTACTGAATATGTTTATAACAAGCTGTTGGGGGTTGAATTGTGTTCATCTAAAAGATACGCTGAAATCCAAAGCCCCATGCTTAGAATGTGACCCTGTTTGGAAACGGGGTAGTTGGAGAATAGGGAGGCTCTGCTCCAAGATGCCTGGTGTCCTCATAAGAAGATGGCCACAGGAAGATGGAGACACACAGGGACAATGCCGGGGGTGGTGGAGGACTGGGAATAGCTAGGGACGAGGAGTGCTAGGGACTGCTAGGAGGAGCACAGAAGGATCCCACCTAGAGTCTCAGGGGGAGCTTGACCCTGCTGACATCTCATTTAGGACTCCAGCCTCCAGAGTGGAAGAGAATGGATTTCCATTGCTGTGAGTCACTTGGTTTATGACCCTTTGTTAGGTCAGCTCTAGGGAAGGAATAGAGAAGCCCCCCAGCCCTGGACAGCACCTCTGCAGGCTCTTCCTACTGTGAGACCCTCAGAATGTCAAGGAGGAGCCTGCAGAGGTCCCTGTGTTAGTTGGCCAAGGTCTTCAGAACAAAGCACCGCAGACAGGTGTGAGGGAGCTGAACAACAGAAATTAGTTTTCTTGTACTTCTGGAGGCTGGAAGTCCATGATCAAGGAGAGAGAAGGATTGTTTTTTGAGGGCCTCTGTCCTTGGCCTGGAGATTGCCTTAAAAGGATACTACTCCTATTGGACCAGTACCCGTCCCTATGATCTTGTTTTACCTTGATTGTCTCTTGTAAGTCCCTCTCTCTCCAAATCATCATATGCGGAGCTACAGGGGGTTAGGACTCTCACATACCACTGGGAGGGTGGTGGGGGGACCAGTTCAGCCCCTAACAGTCCCCCTGGGACCAGGCTAGATTTCTTCAGGGAGTGAACTGACCACGCTTCAACCATTTTGGTACCTCCAGAGTCTAAGAAAGAACCTGGTCCGAAGTCATCGCTCAGAACTCTTGTTGAAGGAACACGCTGATACTCGAGGGGAAAACAAAAACAGACAAATCTGGCTTTGGCTTCTGTGCTTGCTGTACAGAGACCCGAGTCCCAAACTGAAATCCAGACTCCAAGTGAAATGCACAGGCAGGAAGAGAAGGGTAAACAGGGAAAAGAGACAGACACGCCAGATGGGAAAAGGTACGCTGGTGCAGAACAATACCAGTAAGGCCATATGGCTTCTAGTTGTGGTTCTTGGAGCAATTCTCTCAACTGTATTGGAGTTACAAAATGGAAATGTGCCCACCCAAGTGCTGCGATCTTGTTTCATAATCAAGACCAGGAGGTGACAGAAAACAGAGGGTGAAGACATGGGCCCTGCCCGGATGGCCCCAGCTGTGCTGTGTTATTCGAAGCTGAGCTTCAGCACATCTCTGTTGCTTCTTCTGCCCACTCTATTGCTGGCTGTCCCAGCCCACCCAGGTGTACAGAGCCGCTAGACCAGCATGTGGCTATCCATCTCACTCTTAAAATAGCAAATTACTTACAAATTTGTATTCACTTTTCCACAAATAGATAAGAAGTAGGTGCAGATATGTTTGGAATAATTGATGAAAGTAGGCTAACGTCTGTCTACGTGAAAAAAGTGAATTCTTTATTCTTACCATTTTTTCTTTCATGTGTGTGTGCATTCAACATATCCGGAGCCTGCTTGGTGTCAGGTCAGAAGTTAGGCCCTATATGTCCCAAAGACTTGTCCTTCCTCTAACACTGTACCAACTCTTCCCTTAATTCGGTTTCCTTCTGTCTTGGTAAACTCTAAGTCAATGTTTTTCTAACCTTGTGTAAATGAGATTAGCCTTGGTTGCTTATTAAAAATGTAGATTGCTTGTTCATTATTCCCAGAGGGTCTAAGTCTGTGCTCTGGTGAGGGGCCTGGAATCTTTAACAGACATTCCGGGGGAGTCCCATGCCTGCAGTCCACGGGTGAATGCTCGTTGAGTGGTCTACTCTGGGGCTGGAAGAGCAGCTGTCCTTACTTGGGTCTTCTTAGCACATCACTCTTAAAACTGCAGTTGGGCAGCCAAGAGATGTGCTTGGGTGGGACCTGGGGGGTAAGTTCCTGGGAGGGCTGTGTGTGGGAGCATTGGGGGATGCAAGGGACCTCCTTCACCGGGACCTGCCTTGCCTGCTTTGGTTTTGCCGTTCAAGTTTTGGCTTCCAAAGGCCGGCCACAGGCCTCTTTCCTCCCTGGCTTCACTTTCCCCAGTGCAGTTCACCAGAGTTCAGAGTTAAATTGTTTTCTTTGGTAATGGAATTTGATTTCAGCTTGTGAAAACATAATCATGTTGCCCGGCCTTTGACTTGGGCTTTACCGCCGCTTCTTACTGATCTGCACTAACTCCTCAGTGATAAGATTCGAGCTGCACCTGGAATTCCCAGGAAGGTTTTATCCCCCCTCCCTGCTTTGACAAGCAATCGTTTTCACACCCGTTATTTCCAGCTTAATTTAAAATGTTTGCTGCTGAGGGAAATGGCCTCTGCTTATGCTGGGAGGCCTTTTGCTGAGATCCGAGATGTCTGTGTTTACAGAATGAATATTCTAGGTTGGGCGGCCGGTTATTTTTATCCCATTCCTATACTGAGAACTAAATGGGAAATAAACCCATGAAAACTAATAGGCAACCGCACCACCTATGGCAACTCATTTCAGCATATAAATTTGTTTTCTTTTACCTTCGACATAAAAATCCTTTGTAAGTCTCCCTTGGTAGTATCCAAAATTGCATGTCTGATCTTTTATGCACCAATCAGTCCTGAAAATACCTCTGCAATTCAGTGCTATTGGGAGCAGTTACTGTCCATATTCCGCGTGAAAGACTAATGGAGGAAGAGGAATAAATATTATGGCAATTATTACTATGAGCTTTTATTTTAAGCGGCCGAGCCCAAGATTTCTATGGAGATACAAGTACATCAAACTGTATTTTTTATGGTCACATCTAAACTGGGCAATAATAGTATATCAATAAACTTCAATTACACTCAAGAAAATACTAAAAGTGAACCTCTGGTGATGCTCAATAAAGTCTACAGGCACATTAGAGTTATATAGAGCAGTGACATCCATCTGGTATTTTTCGGTGACTTCTAGTCAATGACTGCATTTCATCCCGTGTAATCCCCTTTTATCTACAGTTCCTGCTGGTGCAGTAATTCTCACTCTGCTACATCTGCGGCTCCACTGTGAATTTTTATCACCTCCGAGTCAGTGCGTCCCTTCCTGCCCCTGGATGTTGCCGAACTGTATCTGTTGAGAAGATTTAATTGCTGTGTGGCATAAAATATGGATTCAGAGATGCCTGGGAAATATGTAAAATGATTGGCAACATTCTAAAAAAACAATAGGCATGCTTTGAAATAAAACAGTGCATTTTGGGCAAAGTATGGATCTAGAGTTCCCTGTGTTGATTTTAGAGGGTAAAAGGTAAACAAAAGGAGACAAAACAAAGGAGCAACGCCCTCCCTGTCTGTTGGTGATCTTTTGGAAAGGAGATTTTGTACACTTTACAGAGATGTATTAGATTTACAGAATTTTTGTGTTTTCTTCTATATAAAAATAGACATGTGCACAAATGTTATATGCATATTTTGTACATCTGTATAAATGCTGTAAAAGAATTTTACATTTTGGGAAAGTTGAATGTATTAAAAAAATACTTTTTAAAGCAGTTTCAAGTTCATAGCAAAATTGAAAGAAAGGTACAAAGATTCCCCATACACTCTGCCCACGCCTCCCACAGGTCTCCCCCTCTATCTCCACCCACCTCTACCCAGAGTGGTCCACTGGTGGCAATAGGGGAGTCTACACTGACACAGAACCACCACCCACGTCCAGAGTTTCCATTAGGGCTCGCTCTTGCTGCTGTGCATTCTGTGGGTTTGACACATAGGTAATGGCTCGTGTCCACCATTTCGGTATCACGCGGAACAGTTTCATCAAGGGTCCTCTGTGCTCCTATCCACTCCCCCCCACAAAGCCTGGTGACCATTAATCTTGCTTTATTCACTTGGGAATATGCACTTTAGAGTCCTCTGTGTCCTTTTATGCTTGATATTGCCTATATCATGAGTGGTAAAACTGAACATGCTAGTTTAGTTTTTGTGAAGGTTTACTTTACTAAACAGAATGGCCGGCAACCTGGAGGCAGACGTAGCCTCTCGGCACCTTCCTCCTAGGTTCCCTTTCCTCCAGCGTAGAACCCTTCCCAAGTCCACTTTCCTCCCTCTGGGTTTCGTCAGCACTGCACCATGACCGCTCACCACTCCTCTAACATTCCCCCCTCCCACCCTCCTGGCCTCCGCCAAAGCCCATTTTTAATTGCACAAGGAAGAGGTTCATGTGTTCACTTATTCGTTCTTTCCTCAGGTGGGCCAGGCAGTGTGGCCTGGTGGAAGGTGGCGGGAAGGAGGCGGGGGAGGAATCCTGCAGGGCCAGTCTCAACATTGCTGTTTTCTGTTCTCCCTGTGGGCAAACCTCGGTTTTACAGCAGCCTTGGTTGGATTTGGCTTGTTGCAAAACCTCCCTGACTCCTTAAATCCCAGCAGGGTGGAGAGGCTGGCCACGTCGCCTAAGGTGGCAGGAAGAAGGAGGACCGGTCCTGGCTCCACTGACGGCTCCACCAGCTCAGGCTGTGTATGGAGGGACCACGCTGCTCCACCCAGTCTGCTGAGGGAAGCAGGTGCTCAGAGTGGGTTGGGAGAGCTCACGGGTGCTCCTGTCCCACCACAGCAGGGACTGCTGGCCCTGGATATGGTCTCTGCTGCCTCTTCCATAGGCCATGCTCTGGTGGCTGCCACCCAGGGCTCTGATTGTCCTGACGCACTTTCCCTAATGGCACTAAGGTTTTCCATGTCCCTCAGGTTCATGCTGTGACTTCCTCTGTGCAGACCTGGATGAGACAGAATGTGCCACCTCCCTCTGTGTCAGGGCAGAGGACCACAGAGTCACAGCATCTTAGCACATGGCTCATGCCAGGGACCAAGGCAGGCTGGCAGGGACCCTGCTTCACACAGCATCTCAGGGTTCCAGGTTCCTTAGATTTAGGGGCTCTGCTGTGTTCTTGGCCCCTGAACCCCTTTAGTGGATGATCTGAACTCTCTGAGGGAAGAAGGAACATGGAGGATTTTATGAGAGTTTTTATGGGCCAAGTCTAGAAATAGCAAATATCAGTTTTACCTATAACCAACCTGTTAAGAAAGTTAACCCAGATAGCCATCCTGGGCAAACATGTATAACTATGTAACATATATGATATAATTATAATGACATATAATAGATACCATGCACACACATAAATTACTTTAACATACAAATGTGAAAATGGGTATTTGAATTTTTTTTCCTATATTATTTGCTTTTCTTTGTATAGATGCTGTAATTTAAATAAAATGATAGCAGGACTAGTTAAAGGTGGCAATTAGTATTTAATAGTTGGCCAAATTACAATATTCGTGAAAACTCTCAAATAAATGATGTCTCTCAAGGCCTTAAAAAACAGGAGCAAACCAAATACAAAATCAGCAGGAGGAAAGAAATACGAAGACCAGAGCAGAAACCAATGAAATAGAGGCTCTAAGACCCAAGCAGAGTATTAATGAAACAAAGAGCTGATTCTTTGAAAAGATAAAATTGATAAACCTTTATCTAAATTAACCAAAAGAAAGAGAAAGACCCAAATAAATAAAATTACAGATAAAAAGGGAAACATTATGGCAGATACCCTTGCAATTCAAAGGATCATCAGGGAAGAGTTTGAAAAATTTTATGCCAATAAATTGGAAATCTAGAAGAAATGGACAAATTTCTGGACACATATGACTTACCAAGACTGAACAAAGGGGATATAAATAATTCAAATAGATCCATAATGAGTAATGACGTTGAAATAAAAGTTACAAAGAAAAACCCAGGGCTGAATGGATTCACTGACAAATTTTAAAGAAGTAATATGCTCCTCAAACTATTCCATACTACAGAAAGGGAAGGAACTCCTTAAATTCATTCTGTGAAGCCAACATTATTACCCTACGGCTGAAACAAGGACACGACCAAAAAGATAACCATAGACTGATATCTTCAATGAACACAGATACAAGATTTCTCAATAAAATACTTGTAAATTGAATTCAACAGCACATTAAAAAGTTCATTTACCATGATCAACTTGTTTTCATTCTAGAGGTGGAAAGGATAGTTCAACAGACATAAATCAATAAATATAATATAGCACATAAATAAAATTAAGGGTAGAAATCACATATCAACTCAATAGATGCAGAAAAAGCCTTTGATAAAAATTCAGTATCCTTCATGATAAAAGTCCTGAATAAATAAATATGAAATGATGTACCTCAACATAATAAAGGCTATCTATGACAAATCTGCCAAAATTAGTTGGGGGAAAAACTGAAAACCTTTTTTAAAACAAAAAATAACCAATACTGTTAAGGATGTGGAGAAAAAGAAACAATTATATGCTGGTGACGAGAATGTAATTTAGCATAGCCACATGGAAAATAGTATGAATGCTCCTCAACAAACAAACAAACAAACAGAAGTGGAACTACCATATGATTCAGATATACCACTCTTGGGTACTTATCCCAAGAAAATGAAGTCAGCAAACAAAAGATGCACCTGCACAGCCTGTTTATTACCGAACAGTTCACACAGCCATGCTGTGGAACCCACCCAGGTGCCATCAACAGATGAATGGATAAGAGAATAGGGTCTATATACACAGTGGAGTGTTACGCAGGCACAGAGAGGAATGAAATCCTGTCCTTCAGGGGGATAGGGGAGAGGAAGGGAGAGAAGTAGGGAGGGCGGTCACCATGGGGGCGTGATATAGGCAAGTATGGAAAAGTCACCGTGAACCCATTAATTGTACAAGTAATACATGTTAAAAGAATAATGGCAACTAGTATCTAATAGTTGCGTTGACTAAATAAATATATGTGAAAAAATATAACATTGAAAAATGTAAGACTTTAAAAAAATAAAAATACAATAGGATCAGTCAAATAGCTGTTACCAACATTTAATTAAAGCAGACACGTTCTTCTGATCTGCCTGCAGCCTTTAGGACATCCCTCCTGCCTTTGATGCTGTGGTAAAATGGCATCAGGCAAGTGTCAATTTCACTGACTTTTGGCTTGGCCCTCAATGGGCCTACATGACACCAATTTCTGGTGTCAATTTGATGTGGTGACATTGAGTTAAGAATCTTAATAGAAGCATCAGAGCATGAAATACTTAGGACTTTATTTGCTAGAAATGCTAGATCTGAGATTTAGAATCAATTTTTAGCTCTTCCCAAATGGCCATTCCTTTGTGTCTACAGAGTTGTTTTGGTAGAGCAGTTCTTTGTCACTCAGGCTCTTTACAGCACAGAGGTGATTTGCACTTGTGAAATCAAAGTTAAATTCTGAATAGTTATAGTAATGTAATTGAGAAGGTCTCAATTTTTTAACTTAGCTACCCTTTTCTGGTGACCTTTTGAATCCTGAAACAGTCTTATTTAAAAAAAAATAAAGACTTTTTCTTATTGACTGTGTTAGTCAGTTTTTCATTGCTGTGACAAGTTAAAGGATGAAAAATTTATTTGGGCTCATGGTTTCAGAGGTTCAGCCTATGGTCAGCTGACTCCCATGCTCTAGGCCTGAGATGAGGCAGAACATCATGGTGGAAGGTGTGGCAGAGGCAAACAGCTCAGCTCATGGAAGCTGGAGGTGGAGGGGGAGAGAATGCCAGGGACAAAATACAATCCCTAAGGCATGCTCCCACCGACCTACTGATTTCAGCCACACCCTGCCCGCCTCCATTTATCATCTAGTATAGTAGTTCTTCCAAGTTATTAATACATAAAGTGGATTAATCCACTGATTGGGTTACAGATCACATAATCACAGTTCACCTCTGGTCATTCCTGCATTAACACAGGAGCTTGTGGAGGGGGGGATATTTCATATCTAAACCATAAGAGTGACTTTTTGTTTGAACCTACACAGAACAGTTATCAACTGGACACAGACAGTCCACCCCTTTCTGGGCTGCAATGGCTCTTTCCAAGGCCACCAGACAATCTTGGAGCACTCTCATCCTTGACGTATTTCCAAGTACTCCTTGAAGATCGGCTTTGACGGCAGGCCAACATCTTAACATCTTTTTTATGACTGCCATCAGTAACAACTGTTCTTGTCAGACATGTTTTAGGAGGTGATCCTCCACTTCCACCAAGTCAAAAATCATCTGAAATGTTTCTTCTGTATATTTTGAGTCAGTTGAAAAGAGATAAAAAAAAAAACCCTTTTATTATGAATACCTCAACATCAAGGGAAACAATCCCTCCTCTTTCTAGCAAGGTTGTGTACAGGTTTGCAAGAACTTTGTGGTAAAATCTTTCCTGGATTTTTAAAATTTTGATAATAAGATTATAGACTAAATGAGATTTTCCAAATTTTACATTTGTGTCGTCTCCTGAAAATGCAGGACAGATAAGAGCAAAGTCTAGTTTGTATTTGGGCAAGATATCAATGACCTGCTCTTTTCTATGTCTTGCAGCTTCATTAACATTTTCATAGGAATCAGGAAGTCTATTTGAAACTCTGTTTTTGAAATAAAAATATCTAAGATGTAAGAGGACATCTTTGTGTTGTTGTGATTCCACACATCACTTGATTTACTGTAGAAAACATGATAACTGGAAATATCTGACAATTGACTCTTTGCCATAAGAGGCCAACACATCTGTTATCAAAATTCTCCACTTGGCCCATCCACGGAACATCGTGGTTGCAAAATCGTGTACCCAATTTCAAAGAGAACAGGGAACTGCACAGAGATGTGTGACCCTTTCTATAGGAAGTCCCACCTCATTTAGTGACTGCAATTTCGACTGAGCATTGGTGTCTTTGGGGAGGCTGAGAAAACTTGTGATTGATTTAGAAATTCTAGTCCATCTTGCTCCAAAGCAGTGAGAGTTCAGTCTCCACGTTTGCGATCATGTCCCCTCCTCTGCCAGGTCCAGTGCCGAACTCCTTTCTACAGACCGAGCATCATGCTGTCTTTTGGTTATTTTTCTCTCCAATCCAGTTGCACAGGTCCTTCCAACTGATGTTCAACTGACAGTGCGTTCAGCCTTCTGTCAGTGTGGGTACTGGAATCATTTCATGATCTGACTCTTAGAAAACATGGGTACACAATAGAACAAGCCAATTCTAATAAAAATTATGTCAAATATTAAACTAGCGCCATCTTGATCCAAGGCCCAAAGTAACCCAGAGGCAAAGTGGGACTCTGCAGGCTCACAGTTACAACACACTCAAACTGCACTGGATGTCATGAGGAGGGATGGCAGGAATCAGGCTGTCAGGTGGTCAGGGGAAGACAGTGACAGCAGCTATCAAGGTCATAAATGGTGCCTTTTCCATTTGGCACTAAATGGTGCTGCTTTCAGCCCCTCTCTGTGGCTCAACAGAGAGGGTTTGCACTTTTCTTCTCCACATTTCTGTACTCATTGCCAAAGACCAGGACTTTGTGTTCCTGAAGAGAGGTTTCCTGGAAACAGGATGTTCATTGTAAGAGTCAGAAAATTCCTGGGCAAACCAGGGTGGCAGCTCAAACCAGGAGCCACGCCCACTCAGTCATGTGACTTGGTTATAAACTGCAAGTGAGCGTGCCCCTCTGAGCACCAGGGAGAAGAGTCTTCAGTGAGCACCTGGGGAGACTGCTGGGTACACTTTACTCACTTAGCTGACCATGGTTTTTACTCTTAGCTCTGATGTAACTTTGTTTTCTGAGAACGTGAACTGGCATGGTTGGGTCCTCCTCAGCCTATGACAGTTGCTGTATTCCCTTCTTCCCTCCTTCATCTCCTCATTTCTTCCCATCTTCCTCAATCTCTTCCCTTCCTGACTTCACTCCTATCTCTTTCCTTCCTCCTTCCCCTCCCCCCCCCCATAAGTGTTTGTTGTGCATCGTATAGGCCAGATTTACAGCTGGGTATCTTCTAGGTGAATGCCGTTTACCTTTGTAGGAAACTGCCAAACTGGCTTCTAAAGTGACCGTAACATTTTGAATTTCCACCAGCCAGGAGTGAGCGTGTCTCTTGCTCCCATCTTTGCCAGCATTTGGCATGGTCAGTTAGATGTTAGCCATCCTACTAGACGTACAATAGTGTCTTCAAAGGCTCCAGTCACCTTTGTGGACTCAGTGACTGCCATGGGCATGGGCATGTCATTAGTGGAATGGGTCAATGAATAAACTATAGAGAACGAGGAAGTGGGACTTGATCATTTGTGTCTCCGGGGATCCTTTGTTATCTAAGGGGATTAATTTGGAAAAGGATTGCAAGCTCAGCTGAGGACAATAGGGAGTGACAGGGATGATGGCAATGTGAATACTCCAAAAGACTCAGTGAACCCAGTGTTTCCAGTTTTCTAAAGTTTTAGGTTAAGCCAGCAAATTTATAGGAACCTTCCCAATTTGTAAATGTTAGTACCTCCCAATTTACAAATGTTAGCGATCAACTAAAAATTTTAACACTGCACAGCATAGACAATATCTGTCTGTAGGCTAGGTTGGAACGGTGGGCTACTGGTTTTTAGCCTATGTATTTCTTAATCTCTTACAGTATAGCATCCTGACAATGCATCCTTTATAGATTAGAATTTAGGTCATTATTTGATTATCATTTCTGATTCCAGATTAATTTTGATTATTTGACATGATCACAATGAGTTTGAAATGTTGGGCAAAGGACTGAGGAGAAGAGGAAAATCTGTATTGGAGGAGGAGCTAGGAAATGCAGTTTTCTACCCATTTTAAAGCACACCACAGGGCACAGTATTCAATGGGTGATGATTGGAGTCTTTGTGAGTGTGAGAACCTGAGTTAGGATGCTACCAACCAATCAGCTTCATCTTGGAATGTGGACTTTAATGGAGGCTACTGTCTTTCAGAGCTTGAAGAATCTTTCTTTTTCCACGGTGGGTGTTTGTGGGGAAAAAGGCATTAGGAAGGCCACCAACGTGGGGACAGCCATTTCAGTGATGTCCTTTATTTGTTGACTTCCTACACTCTTTTCCCTGCTAGCAATGTATCATATGTGTTCATAATTTATGGAGAGAGAAGAAATTATATGCCACATGCAACAATCTGGTAAATATTTATGAATTTTCCACTTCTTAATATGAAGGTGCGAAAATAACTTAGCTGCTGGTTGCATATTAGCAATTAATAGGAGCCTGGAGAAGAAGACAGGAGACCCACAGTCCTAAAAACAGTTTTAGTTTCTTCCCAGAGATGTTCCTATTAATTCTCTCTCCTCATTGACATGCTTGACTTCCTTGGGTTTCATTACTTTCCTAATAAATTCCAAAGCTGTGCTTCCACTGAACTCTTTTGCTCTCTCATCAGGGACAATGGGATACATGGTAAAAATGGTTTCTAAATCCCACAGGGAAAGGACAACAAGCAAGAAAAGCACCCCTGTATAATGTTAATTAGAACTGGAAGGCTCCCCATGCTGATTAGCTGAGTTAGTGAGAGTCCTGAAGAGGCCACGTCTGACCCTCCTATGGGCCAGTTAATTTTGCTGAGATGGGTCACACAGCATGTGCCACTGGCTCTGTAGAGTCATCCGTGCAGCTGGGAGCACACGTTCCCCTTAATCATTAGGGGATCTGAGTGCAGGAGCCTGGCCACTTCTGGCCAAAGGGCTGTCTGTGGTCCGTACTGTTCTCTTGATAGTCAAAGAGAGAATCATGCAGAGAGGGGCCCATTAACTATCTGTGTGGAAACTGACCTTTGACTTTGACCTCCAGAACCTTATTTTATATTAGGAGGTCAGCAGTTTGGATTTTAATGATATTTTGTCTGAATACGCTTGAGATGCAAACATCTTACAAATCCCAAATAGTATGGCTACCTATGGTTCCTCTCTGTGAAATAATCTCTGGTCATGGAAATAGCTTGAAATGGAAATCTGCATCAAGAAATAATATTTTGGTTTCATTCTAACTCTGTGCCATACCAAGTGCAGGTGTTCAAAAGCTCAACTTTAGCAGAAATCCACACACCTCTACAACTTCTCTGCCCTGGAATTGTTCAGGTCCTAGGCCCTATAGCTATGGTGAATGTAGCCTCTGGGTCTTGTTTGGGCTCTTCTAACTGGCCCCACTCCAGCATCTTCCTGGGCTTTATCTATTGTGCTTTTACATACTATTTTCTTTAAAGAAAGAGCTTGGCTATTAAAATGTTATTTTTAGAAATCCCTGGGGACATTCTAAGCTGTACCATAGATATTCGGTGAATAACAACCAGACTGTGGAAACCTGCAGGATAAATGATGTGGTTTCTCCAACAAGTGCATTGTCAGGGTGAAAGAAATGTGCTCTGTGTTCTATCTTCTCTCCATCCGTAATTTTCTTTCTCCTCTGCAAAAGTCAGTCATTTTCTCTCAAATTTTCTTTGTCATGGACACACGAACACATTGTTATTTTTCCCATTAAAAAAAACATCCTCCTAGCCTGACTGAAGCTACCAATGGGCTCCCTTCCTTGTTCCTCTTTGCAGCAAAACTCTTCCAAAGTATTGACGCTAACAGCCTCTAACTTGTCATTTTCTCTAGAAAACAATTCCCAACAGTTTTCTTTATTCTGTTGAAACTATCGTATGAGGTGGTTTGTTGACATTAAAAGATCCACCGTCCATCTCTGGCCTCCTCCTAGATGAACCAGCAGAAATGGACATGTCTTTCAGGAAGCCCTGTTTTTAGTGGGCTTCCAGGACAAGCCTTCAGCTGATCTTCCTGCTCTCCTTCTGGCTGTTTTCTCTTTCATTCTTATGATATTTTTCCTGGTCTCTCTCCTTCTTCCTGACTGCCATATGGCCTCTGCCCCAAGCCTCCCTCCTTTGTTCTCGTCTGTTGTCTACACTGCCCATGTGAATTCAACCACATTTCTGTCTTTATGTAATGTCCCTATGCTGAGGACTCCTGGGTGTCCTACTACCTTACTGTAGCTGCACACTTTTCATTTCCTTGAGTGTATAGTTAGATATCTCAAAATTAAACATGTCCTCAGCCTGGTCCCTGTACCCTGCATTGACAACTCTTCCTCTCCTTGATGGCAGCTCCCGTCTTCCAACTGTTCAGATGAAAAAGACACCCTGCTCTTATCCTATCAATCTGGTCTCCTAGTGTGCGTGTGTGTGTGTGTTTGTGTGTGTGTGTGTTTATTTGGCTCTACATTTAAAATATACCCATCATGTAACCTTTTAATTGTCAGCTGCCGCTGCACTGGTCCAAGCCACCGTTCTACTTCCCCTGGATGTTTGCGGTAGCATCCTGTTTCTGCCTTGGCAAGAACGTAAGGTGATCCTGCTGCAACTCAAGTCAGCTGGGTTCTCTCCTCTGAGTAAAGCCCTCCATTGATTCTCAGTTCACTCCACCCTCAGACCTGAGTGACTCCTGGTGACCTTCCTGGCTTCTGTTGACCACACCTCCCACTGTACTCCCGCCTTGCTCTCCCATAAACCCCTGCAGGTGGTCCTCACTGTGCTCACTGCCCTTCTTCCCCTATCAGGATGGAAATCACATGAGGTTATTGTCTGCTTCCAGCTTGGTGGAATCCCTGCTCTAGGACAGCGTCTCACACAGGGTAGGCAGTCTTGAATATCTGTTAAATAAACATATAAATTTGTTTTCAGCTTTGCATTTATCTTTAAAGAGGCATGTTAAAAATTTAAAGGTAAGTCTTTAAGAGTAGAAGCAATAGATGTAAATTCCAAGTAATCAGAATAAAGATGGAATAAAGAGACAGGAAAAAAAAAATAAAAGTAAAACAGGTGAACAATGAACTGAAAACCAAAACAGAACACCAGAGAGGAAAACATGTCAGGAATCACAATCTATGTGAATGAAATGACTCTCAGATGGAATTTTTAAAAAAATCCTACTTATGAGCTGTTTACACGAGACAAATATAAAATCAAATAATACCGGAAGGTTGAAAATAAAAGAAAGAAAATTATATATTAGGCAAATCTTAATACAAAGGAAATAGCTACAATAACGCTAAAATGACAAAATATAACACAAAGGTAAAGGCATTAGGTAAGGAAAAAGAAAAGATGCATTCTATTAATAAAAACCTACCAAGAAGGTAGAAGAATCATAAAACAATTTGCAATTTTTATCATAGCTTTGACATATAAAAATATAAGAATAAATTGAAAATCTACATTCATAGTCAGAGATTTAACACTGTTTTCTCAGATACTGACAGACCAGTATAAAAAACAAGGACAAAGAGTATTTTGGTACGTGTAGCAGGTTTTCTTGGACAGTGGGTGAAAATTGTGCTCCAAATATTTATCTAGAAGCTCAGGAGGATTTTAAAAACAAGGAGACAAAATCGAGGATATAAAAACAATCACACATTGTTTATATGCCATCTAAACATAAGGAGCTGCCTGAGAAACACCGTCCATTTTCCAATCTTTCAAAACATCTAAATCCTGACATTGCACAGATTCTCATAGTGGTTCTCATTGTAAAAGACCTGGGTCAGTTGCTTCAAAATCCCATGGGGAACTTCCTAGAAATGCAGATGGTGGGTGCCAGCTCCAGGCCTACTGAGTCTGCAACATGGGATGGGCCCAGCCCTAACAAGCCCTTGTAGGGACTTAAGGGTGCCTGCTCAAGTGTGAGCACCTCTGGCATAGGTCAAACCTCAGAAGCCCACCTGGTTTCCTCAGTTTGGAAGTTCTCCAGGCAACAGAGAAAGAAACGTTCACACATGGTTTAAATTTCTATTTCATAATCTCCAAGATAGTTGGCTTCATGGGGAAGCTCTGGCCTGGTACTTGGGGTCTTAGATCAGAATGACATTTTTCTGTTTAATTATGACCTGAGTCTTCATAATTGGATTTTATTTAGGCAAAAAATAAAAATAAAAATAAAAAGTAGCTCTCATGCTGTGGCTATTAGGAGTGTAAAAATTGAGAAAAGAAGAAATACATTGAGGAAAATCAATTTGTTATGATAATTTGTCATGCTTGACTTATATTACTATGTACATGGATTATGGGCAAAAGTTTCACCTGTCCACATCTCAGGTTTTCCATTTGGCCTGTCTATGCCATGGCCATCTGTAGAGGTCTTGACAAGACATTGAGGACCAGGCAGAACTGGGTACGGAGGACCATTAATCCCCCTTCATCCCTCCTGTTCTTCATTTCCAAATGGCCGCCTTTCCCCGCTTCCTTTCGGGTACATTCTGCCCAACAACAATGGCTAAAACTTGCTGGGAGCATTTGCAATATTAAGTGGGGCATCTTCTTTGTCTCCAAGAATCTGTATGATAAAATAGAACAGAATCATTCATGCAAATGACAATTTGCATATATCCATAAAATTATCCAAAGATGCATATCCAACACATCACAGTGGGAGCCTGTGGAGAGGAGGGAAATAGGAACAAGGGTGGTGGGGGATGGAAGAAAAGAAAACAAGAGCAGGTCCTTACACAAAACGATGATTATAATATGCCCTACGTCCAGAGGTAGAATTAATTCAAATATCTGTACTTACGGTCCTGGTCCTAAATTTAAAAATAGTTAACGAATGCCCTTAAGCAACCCCCACCCCTCCCATCCTACTGAGACCCCTAAGATTCAGAGTTCTGGTCTCACTGGAATTGTGCACATGACTGAATCCTTTCTGTTGTCTCAGTACTTCCACTGAGTACTTCTACTCAGTACTTGCACCAGGAAGTGTTGGAGAGGGCAGGAGAGGAAATAAGTGTCACTCTCTGCATTGGCTTTCGCCACAAAGTCCCACTTGGCTCTCGGGTAATGTAAGCTGACACATATCTGCCACTGCTTTCACTAAACACGTGTCTCTGACTTGCCCAAGTTTTCTCATCAAGGGCCCTACATTTTCACACATGCTTTCTCTTTTCTGGGTGAAAAGGAGGAGAAAGCTACTCTATCTTGGTCTACTGGATTTCTAGAAATAGATTCAGTCATCACATATTCATTTGATGGTGACTCTGGTGAGTTTAAATTTTTCAACTATCTCAAAAAAGTTAATTATACCTCAAGTGTGAGGAAACTTGTGGGCAGAGAGTTTGGAAGGTGGACTTGGGCTACTTTTTACCTTTTAAAAATCCTAGCTCTACAAGCTGATAAAAGGTGGGTTAACAGGTGGGTCAAGAAATTTCTTTTAGAAATAGCTCTAGTACTCAAGAATGAAACACACCTTATATTAGAGATGAATTACAATTCATTTATGTTTTGGGCCTGATATAATTTTAGAATTAAAAAAAAAAAGAAATTGTTCAGGGTTTGGAGTTAGCAGCCAGAACTCTGAATCTTAGCTGAGCTGCTAACTGTCTCTCTGACCAATAGCTTGGTACTGATTCATTCTCAAATTCATTTTCTCATCTAAGAAACAGAGCTAGCCCTATCCATTTTACAGGTTTGTTACAAGAATTGAATGTGAATATGAGGTAACTAGCCATGTGTCAGGTACAGAGCAGGTGCTATTTAAAGTCTGCATCTCTTCTCCTGGGAACAGAAAAATAAGACTTTAGCTACATAGTAAAGATGGGATCCAAGCCATCTTACCTGACTTTTTAGAATGCGATGGTATTGATTACAAGAAGTGTGGACAGAGATGAGAAAATCTGCTGGGTTGATCAATTTTATCGGGGCGTTGTTGACCATTTCACTCTTTTGAAGTTGTAGATTAGGCTTTTTGTCTAACTCAGTTATGCAAATATGTGAGAAACCCATCCCCCTTTAATGTCTTTATCCCACCTTCTCTTTCACGGTGAACATACTTTCCCTACTGTGCAGGACTTGAGATCTGTGCTAGGGTTGCTGTTAAAAGGAAGCCAGACTCAGGAACTGCACTTCTTGGGGTGAGTCCCTCAATCATCCTTAGAAATGACAGAGATGTATTCTTGACAGTCTCTTAGGCCCCATGTCACGCTAACACTTTACAACTCAGCACTTAAAGAATAATTTCTTCCATCACTTCTAAGCCTGAAGACATTCTTTGCTCATGGAGGGAGCATTAGTATCTACTAGCTTTGCCACTGCCAAGTGTGGTTCACGAACCAGCATTATTACCAGCCCTTGGGAGCTGGTTAGAAGTGCAGAATCTCGGGTCTCACCCGGGGATCCTGAATCCTAATTTTAAAGGATCCCTAGACAGTGCATATCCCATTAAAATTTGAGAATCACTATTCTAGAAAAAGAAAACACAATTCAATTTTGTTTGTATTAAATTAACGACCTTCATCTTCAAAGTGTGTCTAATAGAAGCCGCATCAAATCCTGTAAGATCCCCATGAAAAGGCTCCTATTTTGACCATGCTGGGGAAGAGCTGGAGAATACAAGGGGCTTGCTGAAGGACTGGGGACAGTGACGGTTGCATAGGGTAGGCCCCAGTCATGTTGAGGCAGCTGTCACTGTGTGCAACGTTGGACTCCCATGGGAACCGCATCTGCCTTTTGCTATCAGAGCTAATAAAACAGTTATAATAGATTGTGTCATTTGCCCAAGATGATGTCCATTGGAAATTGTTGAAATTTCTTTGAAATGAGACAGATTGATTTGTACTCTAGTATTTTAAAGACTTGGTTAATGTTACATCCTTGCCAATGCTTATTGTTTTATGATTTCATTTTTATTCATTTGGGGTGGTGTGTTTGGATAGCAGGTATTTTAATGAGCATGATCTCAGGAGGCAACTTTTAAAATGCAGACCCTCTTACCTGTTACAGGTGTTAATGTGATACTCCCTGATAACAGGGTTCTGAGCTGAGCTGATGGGGAAGGAAGTTCCTGGATATGTTTCCAGGCTGCATGGAGGATTTTAGTCAGCTTTGCATTGCTGTGACCAAAAAAAAACTTGACAAGAACAATTAGAGGAAGAAAAGTCCATTCTGACTCATGGTTTCAGAGGTTCAGTCTACGATCAGTTGATTCCATAGCTCTGGGCCCAAGGTGAGACAGAACATCATGGTGGAAGAGCACAGAGAAGGAAAGCAGCTCAGGACTTCACAACTAGTAAGTAGAGAAAGAGCTTCCCTCACTAGGGACAACATATATACCCAAAGGCCAGCCCCCACTGAACTAAGTCCTGCAATCATATACCTTACTTGCCTACAGTTACCACCCTAGTCAGAGGATTAGGTTACAACTCTCACAATATAATCATTTCACCTCTGAAAATTTTTGCATTGTTTCACACGTGAGCTTTTAGGGGACATCTTACATCTAAACCATAACGAACTCCTACTCCTTATTTTTTCATGTCTTGTTTAGTTTTGCAAGCTTCCTTGTCCTTATTTGGTGGTTCTTGTGGCTCATGATTTTATGTCAAGCTGGGCATGGTAGCGTGGGCCCATAGTCTCAGCAGTTAGAAAGCTGAGATAGGAGGATTGCTTGAGCCCAATCAATCAAATAGTAAAATGGAAAGGAAACACCTTTCTCCCATCTCGCATCCACCTCTGACTCTTGAGCTCTAAGTAGGGGGAAAGTTCTTGGGGTAGAAGTGTGGTCATATCCTGGGAAGTTGTAGTGAACAAAGTCCCTCTCATACTTCCGAGACTAGATGGTAGTTTTAAATGATGCATTTCTTAGACATGGTTGCATTGAACATATTTATGTCTTGCCTTTTTCCTCCTCCCCATCGTTTTTGTGTACATTTAAAGTTATTGTATTTGGCCTTCAGTTTCATATTTTAAAAAAAAGATAAATTAAGGCCTAGCTCATAATCTTTACTGTATGGATATTGTTAGTTTTCCATTCTTAAGTCTTCTAAATAAAATTCCCACATACTTTTTAACACCTCATCTCTGGTGAAAATTAAAATGTTGCTTAAAAATCACACCACGGCAATTTTGTGCAGAATATGAAACTTTCGCATTACTTGATGCTATTATAGATCACTCATATTGAGTAAGTGTCAAAAACAACTAGGATTTAGTAGCTTAGAAAATAAAATGTTTTCTACCCACTCTTTATCCAAAGAATTTTAAAGTAGTCCTGAGATCCTGAGGGATGAGTTTAAGTATTCTGGGATAATGGAAATGTCCTGGGTTTGTGCTGTCAATTGTGGTAGCCATTAGCTAAGCACCTGAAATTTTGCCACTGAGGAATTGAGTTTAAATTTTCATTTAGTTTTAATTTAAAATTAAAAGGCCATGTAAGACTTGTGGTTATACTACTAGATCTGGGGTTGATCATTTATGGTCCATAGGCCAAATTAGGCCTGATGCTTGTTTTCACAAAGAAAATTTATTTGAACGTAATTGATTTGTTTTCATAGTTTATGCTGCTTTTAACTATGACAACAGATTTGCATAGTAGCAAAATATTTTCATCTACAAAGGCTAAAATATTTACCATCTATCCCTTGAGAAAAAAACCAAAAAACAACAACAACAAAAAAAACCTTCTGTCAACCCTGGTTTAGACCAATGGTCAATGGACCAAAACCCGTAAGGTATAAGGAAACTTGTCTTGCCGGTTCAGAGGTACCTAACATTTGGCATGTATATAAGGCTGTAGTCTTGAATATTCTATGAAGAGATTGCTAATTTTTCAAGTAGTACTTTTTACTGTAAAATGTAGTTCATAGTCAAGGTAAAATTTTAGAAAACAATGAAATTGCAAAGTCAGCCATAATTCGTGTATTTATAAGCACATGCATGTGTGTTTGTGTGTATTGTTATAGAAAAATGTACTCTCCTAAAAACTTGAAGCTACTCCCATGTAACACTTTATCTCATCATTTTGATCTCAAATATTAATCTATCCCACTGCCAAGGTGAGCTCTCACTACAACGATCATCTCCAGTTGTATTTTTTGTTGTTGTTGTTGTTAAAGATGAACAGTCTTACTTGCTGAATAATTTCTGTAGTGATCTGTGTTGAATAATTTCTGTTGTTACAAGTGTAGAAATGGGAGTTTCAAATATTTGAAACAGTGTGGTCTCAAGCAGTTTTGGACACGTATATATGGGTACTCTAAATTTCAAAGACAAGAATTGGGATGCTATTTCTTATCAGTAAGGGTTAAATGTGAGAGATGATTTAAACTTCCTCTTTATTCTTCTATCCAGGAACAAAGTAAGAAAATGTAGGTGATGAGGGATTTTATTTGAACTTTCAGTAAAAATCATGCAGGGTTGTTTTCATATTCTGAGAATGGGGGGAACTGTGTTTGAAAGACATTGATTCCACCAAATTCTTTGGATGCTGCCTTGGCTAGGACAAAAGGGCCATAACAAGATATGATAGTGTCTAAGATTATGGTCTCTTGGTGTATAAATCTAATCAGGGTCACAATGCAAAATGCAAGACAAGATGTAATTAGAACTCACCTGAGTAACTTAGTAAATATATTTTCACCCATCCTCTGCGAAACTCTTTAGTATGAAGTGCAAGAATAGGAAATGAGCCTCATGTTCCAGGTGGCCTCATGTTCCAGTTTGGTACACAGGAAAGATGAAAGAGCTGGTGAGTTCAGTGGAGGATCATGAGCAAGGGAAAGGAGCCTCTCTAGAGACTGGTGGGAAAAGTAAATACAAACCTTGAGCTGATGGAAATATTGCAGAAGTTTCATGTTTCCTGCCATAGTCAGCCTTTGCCAAGAATGCACAGGACTGATTGAAGCGACATTGAAAGAAGAGCACTCTGAAGTTGTATGGGACACAACCCATTGGACAGAGGCTAAGGGACCTATGTCCAGTTGGGGAGATGAGGAACTTGCGGGAGGTGATTGCACATCCTCAGTGAGCTGTATTAAAAGGGTGCTGGTGAGAATTAGGGTGCTGCTTCTCCAGGGACAGAGGAAGATATTTCAGTAAACACCAAAGTTGGTTTGTGAAGATCGCATACATATCATGTTCCTTTGGCTGGAAATGACTTGATGATTTCTCTTCCAACCCTACCACGTCAGCAAGAGGCTGTGGAGGAAACTCACTGAAGGTTCTTCGGGATTAAGGTGAGCAGGTAAAGAGAGTAGAGAATGCTCTTCCTTGAGGACAAGAGGACCCCAGGAGTGTAAGGGAAGAAACCAATGAAGGAGGGAGGAGAGGTGGCTCAAGAATAGCACAGGTTTATTCTGGACAAACCTATGGAGGGGGCCCAGTGGAGGCCAAAACGCGTCTTCTGCTCACAGCCTGAGTAGATATGGGTACATGAGTGAGGGGATTAGGCCTTGGTTAGGGGGTTGTCAGGCAAGGGTCCTTGTGGTGCCGCCTTCATAAGGAACTATAGATGTTTTCTGGATTTCGGTCCCAGATTACAATTTCCTTTCTAATGATGATGGAGTGTCTGGGTTTCTTTGCTTAATGATGGAATATTGTCTGAGGTTTAGGTCAGGCTGAGTCAGCGTGACCTTGAGGGGACTCTGGTTCTAACATGGAGGATATGTTTCAAAATGGCATTGCCTGTGTCAAGTTCTACCTAACAATGAGCCAGATGTGGGCTGGTGTCTAAGTCTGTTTTGTGTTGCTATAACAGAATACCTGATGCTGGGCATTATAGTTTGGGTATGAATTGTCCCCCAGTATCTCTTGTGTCAATGCAGGAATGTTCAGAGGTGAAAAAGATTAGATTGTGAGACCTGTAACCTAATCAGTCCATCCTAGTCTGAGTGGACTGACTAGGTGGTCACTGTAGGCAGATGGGGCATGGCTAGGGAGGTGGGTCACTGGGGTTGTGTCCTAAAAGGGTGCATCTTCCATGAGGCCCCTTCCCTCACCCCCTCTCTACTTCCTGGCTGTCAGGAAAGGAGCAGCTTCCCTCCACCATGCTCTTCCACCAGGATGCGCTTCCTCCCCTCAGACTCAGAGCAATGGAGTCAGCCATCTATGAACTGAGGCCTCTGGAATCGAGGGCCCCAAATGAACTTTTCCTTCTCTAGTTCTTCTTGTCAGGTATTTCAGTCACAGCAACACAAGGCTGACTCCCACACTGGGCAACGTATACAGAAAAGAGGTTTATTTGCCTCACAATTCCGATGGCTGGGAAGTCCCAACATCATGGAACCATCCTTTGGCAAGGGCCTCCCCGCAGATGGCGTCACAGTGTGGAAGTGTGTGTGAGACAGGTCATGTGGAGAGAGGGGACGCAAGAGAGCAAGGGGGCCAGTTTCATTCTTTTAAGACAACCACTGTCTTTGAATCTACCCACTCCTCTGAGATCTGACTGTGCCAGACCATCCTTAACCCCTCCACGAGGGTGGTCCTGACCCAGTCACCCCCTACTAGGCTTTCAATACTGTTACGTTGGGGCCAAGCTTCTGGCACATGGACCCATTGGGGAAAAACATATCCAAAGGCTCCCAGTTGGCAATGTGATGACCTCAATGCCCCAGGATCCTGCCATTGGGGATAATAATTTGCCAAGTTGGAATGCCGGACTGGGTTATGTGACCTTGAGTAAGCCATGCCACCTCTATGAAGGTCAGTGTTTTCTTATTTCTCTGTCCCATGATCTCACATGCAATAAGAGGATGTGATAATAGTGTTTTGCAAAAATAAACAAACAATAGTAACAATGAAACCCCGTATACCTAATTAAGAATTCACCATTACTCTAGAGCCAATCCAAGGGTGAAGATCAGACTTTGATTTAATTTTGGTGGGGGAAAGGAGACATGTTTAGGATATTGATACTAGATCTGATTTAGATCCTCACCCTAGAGGCCACTTTGGGATGAAGATGCACTCCATGATCTCACTATTGTATTAACTCCCGTACTAGTTACTGTTGCTTAGATGCTAAGTGTCCCCCAAGGTTCATATGTATAAAGCATGGTCCCCAGGTGGCCATATTGGGAGGTGGTGGGACCTTTGGGAGCTGGAGACTAGTGGGAGATTCTTAGGCCATCAGGGTCATGCTTTCAGAAGGTAGTTTGTATGTGACCCCTTTGTAATTCTGGTGTGAACCCCTAAATTCTAGTGAGAAGGTTGTTTAAAAAAGACCAACACCAGCCCTGGAACACTATTTTTCTTTCTGCTCCGCCGTGGTGTACTATCATCTGTTACCCTCACCAGAGGCCAGAGTAGTGGCGCTTTTTTGATTTTAGTCTTTGAACCTCCAAAGCTGGGAGCTAAAAAATCTTTATATGTTCGCTGCCTCAAGTATTTTGTTGCAGTAAGGCAAAACTGACTCATATGTTGGAATAATCTATAGAAAGTTCTCTGGGGAAAACCTAAACTGAAATAACTTGAAAAAAGATCATCCTGTCAGTGTATTAGTATGAAGATAATGTCCCATGTTTAGCCACTAGTGATATTCGTTGCTTTTGAAATCACAAAGGGCAAGCTTATAACAATAGCTGTAGAAATAAAGGAAGACCAACCAATGAGAAAAGCAAAGACTATTTATTCTGAGTTTTATGCAGCAAAAGAGTCAGTGGTGATAAAAACCTAGTTTCTGCTTTTATGCAGAAACTCAAAGGCAGACAAAGAAATGGGCAAGCTTTGTAGTGGTACGAAGAGGTGACTTTATGTATTTGAGGCTGTTGGGGTGGGGAAATTGGGGGAGGTTAACTAGAGCAGGGTGTGGTTAGGGGACTACATTTGACTTTCTCTGGTCGGTCTTAACTTGAAAGTAGAAACAAAAATTAGGTAAGCTGTCAGTTGGTAAGTGAGTCCTGGCCATTTGAGACTGATTATTATAGAAGTTGTCATTTAACTTCCTGGATTATTGCTAGAGATTGTGTGCCCTGGCCTAGCTCATGGGGTTTCATGGGCATCAAATGAGAAAAATACATCCCCAAAGTGGTAGCCTGTTCCCTAGGGTGTTGGATAAACTCTAACAGTGACAATGGTCGAGATTAGTGTACTCTCTTTCCCTGTGTACTCTAAGATACATGAAGCCTTATTAATATAGTAGAAAAGTTTAATTAATATCACTTTGGCATCTTTGGCACTCATTAATATTTGTACTACCTTCTCCATGTATATTTGAAATATTAATTTCTCATTAATATTTGTACTACCTTCTCCATTTGTACTACCTTTTCCTGGTTAGTGAGGAAATAGGAGGAAATGTAGTCTCTCCTTCAAACCTTTGCATTATTAACTACTTTGGGGATAAGAGACCCTTTGAGAATCTGTTGAAAGCTCCCAGAAACACACACATATGCACACATATCCAATTTTACATGAAATTTCAAGGGGTTTGTAAATGAGGAGTTCATTTGTATCAATTTTAAGAGGCAGAGCTTCTCAACTGGGGCTGCATATTAAAAAGATTTGGGTGGTGTTTAAAAACCCCATTAGACAGGCTGCACTCTGTGGGTGGGACCTAGACATCTCTGGTCCTTCTGAGAGAGTTTCCTGTTTAAACCATTGCTCGGAGGCAGTGTGTCCTGAACTTCAATGAATGTCAGGATCACCGGAGGGTCGGTTAACCCTGGGCTTGTCATCCCGTAGGTCTGGGGTGGGAAGCAGACCTCCGCACGCTGAACAGCTCCTCAGTGCTGCTGTCGTGGTCTCTGATTGACACTCAGCCCTGGAGGAGGGAAATCAGGATCCCATCTGACACGTGGTGTCACGCATCCGCAGAGGAGAGACTGAAGCATCGCTTTGCTGCTCGGCTCCTCGCTGTGCATAGCAACATCTGGCTGCGCACTCCCTAGTAATAACCAAACACGTGTGTTTCTTTAGGGCTCACCGACCTGGAAATGCCGACAGAAGACAGCAGCTCAGGGATTCAAAATGCTCTGAGCAGAGCTGGGACAGACTTTCCTGAACCCCATCCCACGTGAGTTTTGGGGTTCTTGTTGTGCAGTCTTCTCCATCTGAGCCTCCAGTGAAAGTTCGTTCCTGTGCACTGTACCGTGAGCTCCTTCCATCAGCCCTGCTCTTTGGATTGCTGCCCCTGTCTCTGCATTAAGCAGGAGGTCAGACAGGCCGTTCTTGCCCTATCCATTGGCTCCAGGGACCAGACACATAGGGAAGTTTGGGCCAGGCATCTAGTATAACCTTAAGCAGAGAGATTGGTGTGACTGCGGCTGCACTCAGGAAATGCCCTCTCTGCTGGGTGTAATTGAGCACATCTAAGGAAAGGTGAGGGCATCGGCACCTGGCCAAGGCCCCTGACGGTTTACATAAAGGAGGCTCGTGCCCTTACTTTTCTTCTTTTTGTAACAACATACACTCCTGTCTTTTGATCGTCTCGTGTGCTGGACTGCGTCATGTAGGGTAGTAAAAAGAGAGCAGGGCCAGACAATCCGTAAGGTAAAGAAAAAGTCTAGGACAAGAACTTCCCCTTTGAGAGGGGAAAGAATTCCCCATCTTTGGTAGAGGAAGCCAAAAAGAAATCTAATTTTATCCATTAAACTGTGAGTCAGAAACCAAGAAGTCATGATAGCTGGTTCAGGTGCTATGGGTCTAGGACCTAAACGGTTTTGCAATTAAAGGGCTGTCTCTGGATTTTCAACACCTCTTGGAGACGTTGTAACCATTTACTGAATCCATCACACTAATTTATTCCTGAAAGCATCATATTTGACTTACGAGTCTATCATCATCAGAACCGCTAATGATGCATCCAGGATGCCTTCAACGTGTGATAGCTGGTGTTCCTGTGATGTTAAATGCTTATGAACTACGAGAGTTGACATCTGGAGCACCCAGGAAGTTATTTCTTTGGTGTCATTACTGTTTTTGTTCACATTCTGTCAAGGTCAGAGGCTTATGCAGACATCAATGCCGAGTTCTCCTTGAGCACTTAGTGTGGTCTGTGAAGTGCCCATCGCTTCATGTGCACTTCCTTGCTTAATCCCCTCAAGAGCTCTCAGAGACAGGCCAGACAATCCACACTTGACAGAGCAAGAAACTGGTCTCAGGAAGGGGAAGTGCCTTGCTTGACTTCATACGAGAGAATGTGTTGGCCTTATAAATTCCTTGTGTGAAACAGACCAGGGCACATGATATAGATACTGGGGGCAAAAAGAGATCTGGGGTATTTTAGTTTATGGACTATCTGGTCACTGCTCTTTCCTGCCTCAAAGGACTATTTAGAGGTTAATTGAAATTAATTAATTAAATAATTGAAATCTTGAGAATTTTAATGTGATTGGGTGGTTGGGAATTGGAGGCAGTGATTCACACTGATTTTGAGCAGGTAAAGAGTAAAGGATTTGGAGCAGGCTGTGGGGCCTGTGTGTGATAATGTGTCCATATGGTGGCAGTGGGGAGGACACGTTTGAGATGGTACAATGGCTGATCCCGGTGGCCAACTTGACTGGATTGAGACACGCCTAGAAAATTGGCACCACACACTTCTGGGCATGGTTGTAAGTGTGTTCTCAAAGAGGATTGGCCCGTGGGTCAACAACTGAGTGGGAATGACCCACCCTGATGGTGGGGTGGCACTGTCCAATGGGCCAGGGACCTTGGTGAAACAAAAAAGGAAAGAAGGGAAAGTTCATGTGTGCATCACTCAACTCTTCTTCAGTGAGTATGTTTCTCCATGTTGCATTATCTGTGGGCATGACTCCAGGCTCTTCAGCCTTTGAACTTATTCTTGTACCAGTGAATCTCCAGGGAGCATCCAGGCCTTCAGCCTCAGACCGGAGCCATATCATTGTCCCTCTTGTCCTGAGGCTTCCAGTTTCTTGGACTGAACAGCTACTGGTTTCCCTGGCTCAGCCTGCAGACAGCCATGGTGGGACTATGCAGCCTCCTCTCATGGGAGCCAATCTAATAAATCCCCTCCATAATTACAGATATTCTATAGGTTCCATTTCTTTGGAGAATCCTGCCTATTTTTACAGATTTGCTGTTATAAAACACAGGTAACAAATGGCTTCTGAGGAATACCAAGTCTTATTTGGGTGAGAAAAGAGCTATCGTTAAAGGAACACCAAAGGCCATCTTTGTTGGCCTTGTTTACCTCAGAGATCTCAGAGACAGGCTCATAGAAGACCAGGGTCTCAAGTTGGCTTCTTCCTTCATTTTTCCTAAGGATGGAATTTCGGAATATTGTGAGGCCTGGGTCCTGCTGCCTGCTTGTCTCAGATCTTGCAAAGCAGAGTTTGAGAGGAGTGGCTCATTGTCTCTGTGCCTGTTGGAGAAATGGCCTTGCATTGTGGAAAGGGCTGTATCAGCTTTTCTTCACCCACTGGACCTGTGGTCCAGGACAGTCTGGCTGGCTCTTTCTTGGTTGACTCTGTTGCCCTTTGTTTTCCCATAAAACATCATGTCTGACAAAAATCACAAAATGATCACCTTGTTGAGGGCAGAGCTGCCTCAGCTATCTCATGAGAATGCAGTGCAAGGGATGGAAAAATTCTGTCCCACACCAATTTTAGAGTCCTTATCTTCTCACTCTTATGGATGGCTACCAACAGCCTGGGATATGGAACCAGAGTCTTTAGAATCATGATCATCAGGTGAAAGACATTCAGTTCCCCAAAGGGAATCTTATTTTCCTCTGTGTAATTCTGCTCTTACATAAGAGAATCAAAGGTTATTCTTCTTGTGCTCTCTTGAAGAACATTCTGCGTTATGACCTCTGTGTGAGGAGGTTGAGTTTAAGGTGTGATAAGATCTCAGCTTTTCCCTCTATCAGAGGCAGGATTTGTAGAACAAGACACTAATGGATGCAGAAATACTTACAGGGTTGGTAAATTGTTCTGGAAAGGAGAACAAGATTCAATGATCATGACAGAACTTGGTCTAGACTGTAGGATGAACCCGCCAACCCTGAAGTGCCAGTAACATACATGCCTACACCTTCTAGCCATGCTCTTCCCAAGGTGCTATCTCTCTGCAGTTCACTGTTTTCTCATTGTTATGAAGGTCTTTGGCCTTTTTAATTAATTAATTAATTTCTAAAATTAACCCCTGAATGAAAACAATGGTAGCCTCCTAAGGTCCTTGGTTTTGTATTTACCAGGGTTGGCGGGTTTCCTACTACAGTCTAGACCAAGTTCTGTCTTGATCATTGAATCTTGTTCTCCTTTCCAGAGCAATTCCTTACCAACCCTGTAAGTGTTTCTGCATCCATTAGTGTCTTGTTCTGAAAAGCCTGTCCATGATAGAGGGAAAAGCTGAGATCTTATCACACCCCAAACTCAACCTATGCAGACAGAGATCACAACACTGAATGTTCTTCAAGAGAGCACAAGAAGAATAACCTTTGATTCTCTTTGTAAGAGCAGAATTACACAGAGGAAAGTAAGATTCCCTTTTGGGAATTGAATGTCTTTCACCTGATGATCATAAATGATTCTAAAGACTCTGGTTCCATATCCCAGGCTCGTCCTAGACAAAGCTTTTGATAGCCATCCATAAGAGTGTATGAGTACTAGGAGACAAGATCATCAGAACCATCCTGGAGGATTCCCACCATATCAAGGCAGAACAGGACAGCAACAGCAGAGATCAGGCCACATGAGCAGAGATAAGGGAATTCAAAGCCCAATAAGAAAACTAATCTCACAGGAACTTAGGCTTTGAATGCAATTGGAAAGAAAGACATGAGACAAGCTCTTGAGAATTAAGATAAATTTTGCTAGACTCATAAAAAAAGACAGCAATATAGTCTTCCACATCTTCATATCCCCTTTAAGCCTCATTACTATGCCTTATAAATAAATGTCGTGTGCAGAAACAGCATTTGTATATTTTTCTTAGTTACAATGAACAGTCTTTCAGGTTTCTTATAATAGACTTTGAAGCTCTTGTAGGACCACCCAGGTAGAATTAGTGTCTCTATAATTATTAGGGTGGCTCTATAAGATATTGTCTGAATACTTTGACAGTGTTCACTTTTGAGAGTGAAAGGGGGATTATTAATGACGAGGGTGAAGGAAGATTCTTGCAGGCAGCTGGGATGGACGGGGATCCTGTGACCCAAGCATCCTCACGGAGCATCCAAGGCCCAGGCCTGCCCCACAGTGACTCCAGAGACCTCTGCTTTGGGGAAGACTCAGAAATCCTGAGCCAGAAAACTGTCAGGACCCTGCAGGAAACCAGAATGTTACCCCAATATGTTCCTCTTCATCCTAAAAATGATTTTTGAGCTAAAAGCAATAAGAAGCAGCACACAGAGGAAAAAAGGAATTCTCTGTAACTAATTACAGAATATAAATTCTCCTTCACTGGAGACACTTAGCCATCCATACATCCATGCATCACTGGAGGAATCTACAAACACCTTATTTCATTAGTTTCCTCTAATTTTTCCACAAATTTATTGTTGTTCTTTGAAGATGCGATTCAAGTCAGGGGACCAAGTCTCTGCTTTGAGCTCCTTTTCATCGAGGTTTCTTGGGCATGCATGTTGCATGTGCTAATAAGCTTGTCTGTTTTTCTCTTGTTATTCTGTATATTGTTACAGGGGGTCCCCCCATGGGCTAAGATGAGTAGCAGTGAGATTTACCTTCCTCTCCAACCATCTTCCTCCTGTCTGGGTCACAGGGACCTGATCTGTGAGATCAGAAGAGGGTGAGACCATGCCCTGTTTCTCCTGGAAATTGGCCTTTCCCACCACTCCAGGGTTAGTCTGATTTTGAGCAGCCTCTGGGAACATTGGGTAGCTTGAGTACTGATCAACCAATGATTGTGTGGGTGAGCAACTGAGTCCTAAGCTAAGCCCCAGTGCTGACTTTGAAAACTACCCTCCCCGCTGAGTTTCCATTTTCCTTTCCCCATGAAACTTAAAGGAAATTTCCTTCTTCTGTAAATGAAAGTAAACAACTCATGTCCTATGGTGATGGGAAGAAAGATTTTATTTGGTTCCAAACTATTTTGTAAATAAAAGATATGGCAAAAATGACAATTTACCCTGAGTGTTTATCACAATAGTCACAAAGAGACCTACGTCCTCATCTCAGAATCAATACCTTTGGGTAATCAATCACTGAAAGCTGTAGGGTTCCTTTCCAGCTAAGGTTCATGTTGGTGCCAGAAATGCTTCTGATAAGGGAAAGCATCATGTAAGTCACCCTTCACAGTGAGCTGAGGTAACTGAAGCTGAGGTCTGGAGTGTGTAGTGTGTATTGAAGACAAGTTGCTCTCAGCTGCTGTAGCAGGTGGGGCTCTGAACTATCCCACAGTCTTTGGCCAATGGCTCCTAGAACTTCCTGGGAACTCTAAGGTTGAATCTGGTCATATATCTTGTAAATCAGGGATTTCTTTTCTTCACCCCAAACCTAGCTCACCTTAATGGGAAGAGAAATATCTTTAATTGCTGTCTTAGCTTTTATTCCTTATCCAAAGGTATAAAGTTATAAGTTATGCTACTGATCTAACCCCACTGATATTTGTATGAAAAGTCTGTCTTATTTGCAAAGTGGAAAGGAAAGATGGACATAGAAAGGAAAAGACAATAGATTTTATGGTCTTCTCATAGCAAAAATGACAAATTTTACAATCTGAAAATGTAAAAGGAAGAGACTCTTGAATAAAGAATGTGAATAGAGACATTTACCCAGACTTGTGTGCAGATAGAAAAGTAGCACATCTTTAATGAACAGAAGCAGAGTCCCTATTATCCTGTGATGTCATGTTCATTGTGGTTGATATGGAGGTGAAATTGGTGGGCCGAGAACACAAAGCTTCCCTTGGAAGTTCTGCTGGATTTGGCTGCTTTCTTTTGACATGCATCAGGAGTTGTATTTCCATGGCAGGTTCAGAATTTCACAGTTTTTCTGGCTTGTGACATTGCGATTTATGTGGGGATTAAAGAGGAGTGACACACACCAGACCAGAAGGTGCGATCTCAGAATGGATGCGACATGGTGGAAACTGAGGATGCTTCCTTTAGAGGTGCCACAGAATCCCAATGGCTTACGCATCATGTCTAGGTCTTAACCAGCCCACAGGTCTTTACTAGTGTTTCTGTTTCTCCATAAACAAGGCTGTACAGTTGTACCAGAGTTGGGGACTGGTGGTGGCTTCATGCAAACAGTCACATCTTGAAAAGTAGCCTGACAGTGGGCACAGAGTTTGGAAGGGAGATTCTTACAGGGTGGAGGTAGTGGAGTGAAGTGAAAAGGAGCAGGACATAGCTACAGGGTCAGGGAACAGGGATTGACAGCCAGCCCTGGCCATCCTGGTGTGTGTCCTTGGGCAAGTCAGTTGGCACCTCTAGAGATAGCTTTTATTATCTGTAAACAGGAACAATAATTAAACCAATTCCCAGGATGTGATGGGTAAATGAAAGAGTACTCATAAAACATGGCAATTAGATGAAAGAGCACTGGGAAGCACAGGCATGGGGCAGTTACAGTAGGGAGTCCTGGAGCATTCAAGGGAGCGGCCTCCAGATGGCTTGGAGTTGGTCTTTTGAAGTATTAATATTTTCAATATAATATTTTTGTCTTTTTTTCCCAGGCTTAGGATTTATATCACATCAGAATCATGAATATTATTTTCATTAATACTTCTGAAATTCTTTTGGGTGCAGGTGGGAGTGGGAAGGATGGAGGAGTCAATGGAGATCTCTGTTGTGGACATCTCTGTGCATTCAAATAATTCCCGGGGTCATCACCTGGCTTCCTTTGGAATTGGTGCCACAATCCCCTGAAACCCACACTGTAGGTTGCTGGGCCCATGTGGAGGTTGCGGAAGGCCGTGATCGCTTCCTGTGCTCAGGAGGGAGGAGATGAAACAAGCCCTCCCCTACTGCCTTTCAAAGTGTTTTCTTGATACACGAAGTTTCAAAGACTTCCCTCCACCAAAATAGTAAATGAGGAAAGAATTGCTCATTCATTTCTACCAAAAGTCAACTGTCAACCTCCCTCACCCTCCTGGCTGAAGTCACAGGTGTCCTTCCTTTACTTTTGGCTTTAGTCACACCTCCTGCCTGAGTCAGCTCTGGCCAGAGGGAGGGAGCTACAGGCCTACTGCAGTCCCAGTCAGAGATAGATGCAGTCACAAAACCAGGCTCCTTCTCTTTCCCCATGAGCTCTTCTGATCTCCCAGTACCTTGTGGGGGGCTGGTCCAGCTAGGTCGTGGTTTCTTCTCCTTTCTAACTCATAGTTCAGGAGTCCTAGGATGTCTCATGTTGAAAAATGTCCTAATAACTGAAAAGAATGAAAAGTGGAGACTTTTTCTATCTAGAGAGGCCAAGGTTCCCTAACCAGACCTTCGTGTAATAGAAGATGTGCAGACTCAGGTTAGTGCCCTGGAGTTAGTCATGCAGGCTCTCTCAGGCACTGACTCCCTGTCCTCAGATGTGGGATGAGGATATTAAATTTATAGGTCTGTCATACAGGATAAATGAGACAACAAACGCATCGAAGTTAGATGGTGCATAGTAAATACATGGAAAATGTCAGATACATCATTATGGCAAATGTCAGATACCTGTTATTGCCGTACTGATAATCGCTGCTGAAAAGAACCTAATGTCACTGCCTAAATAGAGTTCTGTATAACATAGCCTGAGATCAGGGGCCCATCGAAAATTTTCTTAGTAACATTTAGGAAACTTTTAATTCTTTTCTGAAGGACAAAGAACTTTTCATTTTACAGGGGAAAGAACCCCCTTGAAATTCTCTCCTTGAGCCACGTCACCAAGCCCTGATAAAAACAGGAAGGAATATTATAAACTACTCTAGGACAGCAAATGATGGATTCCGACTAACACTCAACAGATGTTTGGCAAATCTGTGACTCATTTAAAAGATTGCCTGATTGTGTTGTCACTATAGCTCACCTAGACTCAGTAAACCAGTCAAGGGGGAAAAAAAACCCTCACGTGCCTAATTTATCTTCGAGACACCTTTGTGTCTAATAAGTACACAATATCTGGGGTCTTAATGATGGAGATTTTTTTTTCCCTCAAAAAGTAGACAGCTCAGTGTCATGACTACTAAAGAAATATGAGACAAGACCTGGAAGCCGTATTGATCTGGCGGAGACGTCTGGCAAGGACACCATAGAGCAGGAATGAGGAATGGGGCCAGGTTTCCACAGCCTTGTCTCCTGCTTCAGGAAAGATGCCACCCACTCAAGGACATTGCCATCCCTGAGCTGAATGGAATGGTCTGATTTGGCTGCTCACAGTCAGATGATGTCAGCAAAGGAAGAAGGCATTGCTCTTTGGGAGCATCACACAGTCCATGAATTCACCAGAAACTTTTGAGATGTCACCATATTTGGGTGTCTGCTTTAGACAAGCTTATGCTGATCTTGACCTCTCTTTGTGAAGACAACATAATTCACTTATATAATCAATATACCTCAATGTGAGGGTATAATGAAACATTTATGTAGAGATAAAAAATAACAATAAAGTGAACACAGCACCTTAGAAGCTTCCTGTTGTTGTAGTCCATTTGATGTTGCCATGACAAAATGTTTGAGACTGGGTAATTTATAAAGAAAAGAGTTTGATTTTTGGATTATGGTTCTGGATGCTGGAAGTCCAAAATCAGGCAGTCACATTGGATGATTTGTGTCAACACATGGCAGAAGAGCAGACGGGCAAGCGGTGTGTGTGAGAAGCAGCACCTGTTCAAGAGAGTAAGGGGAGGTGCCAGGCTCCCTTTGAAACCTCCTGCTCTCACAAGAACTAATCCATGTCGTCGAGAACTAATCCAGTCCTGAGAGAACTAACCTAGTCTTTCCAGAAAAAGATTAATCCATTCATAGGACAGTTGACCCAGTCACTTTCCAAACTGCTCCCCCTCCCACACACACACTGTGATTGGCAACCCATTTTGAACATGAGTTTTGGCAGAGACAAACCATAAGCAAACCACAGCACTTGGAATCTGACCAAGCAAAGTTCATGACCCATCACACCAAGGAAAGACACAAGAACCATAAGATGTCTCATCAAAGAAAGAAAAAGAGATCCCCCCCATCCCATCACCCCAGATCAATCATGAGAAAGACATCAGATGAATGTCCAGTACAGACTGTTCCGCTAACTGTTGACCAGCATTCCTCAAAGTTGTCACCATCTTATAAAACCAGGGAAGTGTAAGAAACTGTCAGTCAAGTGGAGGCTAAGGAGATGTGGAAACTAAAGGTAGTGATATTCTGGATGGGATCCTTGGAGAGAAAAGGTCATTGAAGGGTGTTGTTGTGTGGTTTTGAGTGGTGTGTGTTTTGGAAGTTGGCTGGAAAGGGAGTGACCGAAGTATGGCATCTATCCTGGCAGCCTGGGTAGGATTTAATGGTGGCATGGCCAAAGTGTGCCAGATAATATAAATCCACGTTAGGCAGGGAGAGGCTTTGTTGGAAAGGATTGTTACCATAGGGGCAGAGGAGGTCTATTGTAATAGGAACAGCTCTCGACCACGAGATCCTCAAGTGTGCCCAAGGTTGGTGGGGGTAGGGAGAACAGAGTGTGATACAGGGGGGTGAACTGGTGGAGGTGGAGTGGTCAGACCTTATATTAGGCCTGAGTCCAGCCTGTTCCCAGGAAAGCCACGAAGCAGGGGCCTCCTGCTGCTCAGGCTGAGGGCAATTCAAAGGTCAGGGACCTGGAGGAAGCAAAGAAGCTTAACTACAGTTTGACCAAGTCAGATTTGTCATCATTTTATTCTAATTTATCAGTGAGGACAGTTCATCCAATGTTTTATGAGGTTAAGAATGGGGCTGGAGGTCCTGAGCTTGGCCTTGTCACAGGTGGACAGGGGGATATCCATGAGCCCTGTCTAGTTATGTGGGGAGGGGAATTCTTTGCAGTAGGCCGTTTTCTGTCACATAGAAGAGCAGAGCATTTCTGAACAGTCACTATTTTCTAAGAGCAGAGGCTCAAGTAAAATTCGGTTCTGTCAAGAGGGTTGGAAAGAGTAAACATGTTCAAGAAAATAATCAGCAGTAGGCTTTAAAGCTTTTGCTGATAGATTGAATGTCAGGATAAGGAAAATAGAAGAATTAAGAATGTCTCCAAAGCCTCTGGCTTGGGGCTGTGTGACTGATGGTTTATAAATGAAGACAATGGCAGAAAAAAAAAATAAAAAGCTATTCAGTGTGATGGGAAGATAAGATGCGCATGGAGGCCTTCTGATTTCTCTTCCGCCCATGCCCTTGAATCATCACATTCTTTCCCTCTTGTCTCTTGGTCAGTTTTTAAGCCATTTCCCCTGCTTCTGCCTCAGGCCAGACTTCCACCATATGTTGCTATACTATCCCAATCAGCTTTCTAACAAAGTCCCCTGCACCCATTTTTGCTTTCCCTCTCCCAAATTCATACTCAGCAATCCACTGGGATGACGTATCTAGATGAATTACAACATGCCACTCCTGCTTACAAAAGCCTCCCTGTCGTGCATGTGTTTGGATCTGCAGTGCACTTTCTTTCCTAGTCAGCGGAAAAACCTTTATTTCTCATTTAAAGCTTTCTTTGAACATTACTCCTTTGGGAAGACGTATCTTCCTTTGTTCTCTCCCCATCTGAGTCAGTTGGTTCCTTTTTAGAAATACAACTGTATTAGTTATGTTTTGTTGCTGTGACAAAAATACCTGACCATAACAACTTGAAGTAGGAAAAGTTTCCTTCAAGCTCACAGTTTTAGAGGTATAGTCCAAGGTCAGCTAACTCACTGCTCTGGCCCCAAGGTGAGACAGAGCCATTCTGCCATATGGAAGAAAACTGCTGCTCAGTTCATGGTGGTAAGAAAGGGGGGGGGAGAGAGAGAGAGAGAGAGAGAGGAGCAAGCGTGCGAGAGGGCAAAACCTGAGATCCACCACCTGCGACCCACTTTCTCCAGTCATGTACACCCCATCTGCCTGCAGTTATCATCAAGTTAGTCTAATTAAATTATTAGTCCATCAAATAGATTAAGCCACTGATTAGGTTATAGCTCCCATAATCTAATCATTGGACCTCTGAACTTTGCTGCATTAACACAGGAACTCTTGGGGGACAGCTCACATCCATTTGTCGTTTCTTCTAGTGGATTTGAAACTTCTTTAAGGAAGAACCCAGTTTCCTTCTGTCTCCCTAATGCTGACAGAAGGGCCTTACATCTAGCGGTTGCTCCATAAATGTTTGCTGAGCTGCTGATTAAACTGTAGGTGCCCAGAGATCTATTTGCATGGGGTCTCCTGAGGCTGCTTCGTAAACTCCACCTTACCCATGGGTGAGGTCTCTCCTCCGGTTGTGATTTAAGGGGACTGTGACTTGCTCCCTGATGTTTGCAGAGTCTCCCTAGACCCCGTACTGCCTTGTTTGCAGTTTTCCCCTCCTCCCTTTCTCTCTAACATTTGACCAGGAACTGCATGTGTCTGCCCCGTACCTTAGTGGGTCTGGGTTGAGCTGGTGGCTTTCCCTCATGGCAGGGGGTGAAGATTGCTGGGGACAGGCTTGGTTTGCGTTGCTGGGGTTAGCCATGGAGAGCGGGCATGCCTTGCTCTGAGTCACTATGATGTACAGACCAGCACTTCTCAGACTGTGCCCAACCTGGAGGTACTCCACTTTGTACAGCTGTTCTGTGCCAGAGGCTATTCCATTGTGAGTTGAAGTGCTGAGGTAGAAGGACTCTGGGCCTTGTTTGTACAAGTAAACAACCGCCATCTGCCTGGCACAATCATGAGACACAAACTGATAAGATAAATTGTGCTAATAATAATGACCACCTGTGGACTTGTCGAATTAATCAGCAGCACACGGATGCAGGGGTGTATCCAAATCACATTGGGAAAACCAGGCCCATGAGCTTATCGTGTGCATCACACCACTGAATAAAGCAGCCCCCTCCCTGGAGGCCTACAAAAGAAGGAGCATCCCCATATTGGACATGACAGCACCCTGATCCTGTCACCTGGTCACTTGTCATGAGTCTTGCTCAGCAATTTCTGAACAGGGTCCCAGGCTTCTTACCCCCTTCCTTCAGCCAGGGTACCCACTGGGTTCACACCGGTCAGCCAATAATCCATTGGTATGATTTTATTTTAATTTTTTGATGTTCATCTTCTCTCTGGGGAGACAGATTTTACTTTTCCCTTCAACTACTTTAGCACGCAGCTTTCACAACTCATTTCAGCTAAGAAGGAAATTTTTGGTCTTAATTCTTCTGTACCGTCTTCCTCCTAGACTCTTGATTCTAAAGACTGGCAGGTATCAAGAGCTGACCTCATTCTACTTCCCAAGATGCACAAGGAGTCAAAAGAGGCTCAAGAATTCTCAGAAACAGACCAAAGAGCATTTCCAAACCAGCCTCTTTGGAGAGCTAGGCTATTTTTTGCAAAGACACTTAGGGCCTCCCTGGGGGCTAATCCCCGGCCTGCATCTGTGTGTTAGCGAAGCAGCATGACTTTTATCTCTTAGTCACTGGAACTTTGTGGAGTATTTCACTGAAAACAGGGTTATGCTAACAGGAGTTAAACACCACTGACCTGAGAGATTATGAAATCTCCTTTCACCTTGATTTCTCCATGCTCTTTCTCATGAGGCACTAAGGGAGTGGAAAGTATCATAGTCTTTTCATTATATGGGACATAAACTATGGCTCACGAAGCACAGCAGCCTGCACCCTGGGTGGCCTCCTAACAGCAGATTGGAGTCTCATACACAAGAGGAAGAAGAATCTTACTCACCAGGGAAGTTGGTGCGCCTACTTTAGAGAACATTTTAATGCCAAATGTCAGGGCAAACTTCCACCAGCTGTCTAAACATTTATGGAACCAAATAATAGTATGCAGGAGATGTGGGGTTCGGCTCCTTGCCTTCGCAGAACAGCACTAGTCATTAACTTATCGCAGCTGCTATGCACCAGCCACTGTATCTTGTTTGTAAACAAGGCATCTGCGGCAGTGAGCGTCCACGGCTGTGCTGCAGTCAGGGAGAATAGACTGCTCCACACAGAGATGAGCATCCCGAGGGCCCGAAATGAATGAGCCAGCTCTGCTGACCTTAGAGGGGAAACACAAAAGTGTTTTCCAAAGTGGATTTTCTATCTTTCATTCCCATCACAATGGATAAGTTCTCAGTGGCTTCCCGGGTTTGCCTGCACTTGGTGTTGTCCATCTTAACTCACTCAGCCATTCTTTACATGCTGAGTGGCATCTCATCACCCTTTTTAGTAGCATTTCCCTAATGATGGCCACCACTTCTTTAGGTGACCGTGTGTGTATTTCTTGTGTGAGGTACCACCAGCTCAAGTCTTCTGTGAGTTAAAAAGAATTGTGTGGTCTTTCTGTTACCGAGTTGTGGGGATCCGTTACACCTTGGGGACAGAAGGCGTTATCTGATATACCCGTGGAAGATCTTCTCCTAGCTGGCAGTTTGTGTGAGCTGTTTCCCCGCTCACACATTTCCTGCTGTGCCCTAATGTCTGCCGACAAATCTATGAACTCTCAGACTGGTGTGTCTTCTCCCCCACCTGCTCCTCCACTGAACTGCCTCCTCCTCAGCTTCACAAGGTGCTTGCTCACACCCGACCAGTGCCTCCTTGAGCAGACCTGATGAGGCTCCCCTGAACCCTGACTTGGGGCGTTTTCATGTTCCCTTCTGTATTGTCCAACTTCATCAAGATCCTGCAAACTCAGCGCAGCCAGAGCCCCTCACCCTCGGCAGCTGACTGTCCTCTGTATCTGGTGGAGTCCTCATTCACCATCTTTGCTCATGTGCTGCTGCCACCCTGGCCTGCTTAGCAGATGTCCTGCTGGGGTGGCTTAGCCAGTCCCTCTGACCCCTGAAGGCTTCCTCTTGGTAATTTCCACCTACTGCCCCCTGCCCGCCACTTCTCCCTGGCTGGAAATTCCTACTTCTCCTTATATTCAGAGCTGAGCTCCATCTTTCTCCCACCTCAACTCTGTTGCAGGGCTCCTCCCATCGATTCCAACTGATCTGGATGAACTCTGCCTCACCGTCCCTTGACAAGCACAGTGAATGGCTTTCCCCTTAGCACTCCATGCCTTCCCCTGGGCTCTGCCTACTGACTGGATGGCTGCTGAGTGGAGGTGGCATTTGTACCTTACCACACTTTTCTGAATGTGCTGTCAGACGTGTCCTTTGGATTAGTGCTCTATCCCCGTAGGTAGAAACTTACGCCCTGATTGTCATCTCTTTGAGCACAGGGGACACGTCTTATTGTTCCCCTTACTCTAATGAAAGGACTATTGTGTACGCACCCTTGAAGTCCTACTTATATGAAGATTTCAGTGTCGTGATCTTCTATCTGGAAACTTGAGAGAAGCTCTTCTTTCAACTTCTGAGCCCAGTACAGTTAGTGGTGATTTGCCATTTCTTTCTTCCATTTTAGGTGAGAAATTGAGTCCATTTTGTACACTTGCCCAGTTTTTCCGCCAATCCATGAGGCCTTTTTATTTCACAGTTCCAAACAGTTCATTGTGTGTGCACAGAATTGGAAGTGCAGATCACCTTTTATGAATGAAGAACATTAGACCATAATAACCTGGCTTCAGGGAAATGAAAAAATTGCATACTTTCAAAATCAGTTTCCAGAATATCACTATAGTAAATTTGGGGTAAGTAATGAGAAGGGAAACATCTAATTTCTGTCTCACCTTTTAGTTATTAGTGTCAAGTGTCCAAGAGTGCTGGGTCAGGTTCCTAGAGGCCACATAGATACCTCATATCAATTAGCCAGACAACAACATTTTGGAGAGAATATTACTGATTTTTTGGAGAATAGGCAATCTAAGAGAAATAGGGAGAAATACTGTCTCCTTGGAAAATTTATTATCTGTTTATAAGATTAGAATTTCCTTTCTTTCATCCACCACAACAATAGTAACAAAAATCCTTTAATAACATAATCTGTTTTTGTGGTTCCTTGGGATGCACTTCCTATATGGCCATATTGGAATTCCAGGATATCTGGAATGGTCCGTTGGGAGACCAACAGAATGTCAGAAAATTTTAATCTATCTGTTCATTAATCAACAAAACTGATTGATACTATACCATAATTCCAAAGACAAACACTAAAAGAGAGAATCTATTCATGTTATGGATGATTGAGGGGTTGCTCAAACACTAATGTTTGGAAATAATTTCCTGGAAACAGACTCTACTATCTTGCAAAATATCTAAATGTCTCTTGATACCCTCTTAACAAGGTTGCTGAGATCAGGGGAGAATAGGTCCAACCAAGCATGGCAGCATCTTTTTAAAGTGATAAGCTATGAGCAGGGTTCATGTATGCCCAGGGATGCAGAGTATAGACTTAGCAGTTTGCTGTTAGTTGTCAGGATTGTAGGTTCATAGAAAGTAGACACTTATCAAATATCCACTGGGAACTTTGTTGATTTCTAGGAGATAAAATAACAATACTGAAGCACATTTTCCACCTGTTCCTCCAGGTCTTCTGTCCTCTTAGCCACACTCTCTCTGTCTTGGACAGCTGACCTCTGACTACAACATCTAGAGCCTCCTTGTCCTCTGCCTTCCACTCTGGCCAACCAGCGAAGACCCTGGCAAGACAATGGAGGTCGGGGACAGGAAAATGAGGTCTTCATAGTTTTTAAATACTTGTGAGTCATTTCAGACGGGCTGTGTTTATTAACAGAAGGACATTGCTCATTTCAAGGTGTCCTCCTCAACATAACATTTTTCTTGGTGCATGGAACTACTTTGCCCACTAATCCCTTTGGCTAGGTATGGTATGGTGCTGGGGTTATGAACACCTGGTTTCTGCACTGTATGCTATGGCTTTTCTCTTCCCTGGCCCAGGTCTCCATGCACAGACCCTCTGTAGGAACACCTTGTGATGAGGGTGCCATCTTGTTAGTATCATGTTCATATGTCACAATTTAAAATGATATTTATTTATACATTTACTTATTTATGATGCATGCAATTAATTTGGTGTTGACTTCTAGAATAATTAATGTCCTTTGATCCACTTCCTATTTACCTTAAAATGGCCATTTGGAGTCTCCAAAGAAGTGAGATGTAATTAATGGCTTATTAACCTGCAAGAGAGGTCTTCAAGTAAAGTGATTCCTGTTATTTTAACTCAAAAGTTCAAGGTGGTCTTTTGTCTAATAGGGAGGACTGGGATGACCTGCCACCCTCCTGCCCTTCATAAGGATTCAGGATAAAGCATGGTAGCAGTTAAAAAATAGTTCTCCATTGCATACCCATTAGGATGGCTGTACTATAGTTTCTTTATTCATTCATCTATTGAAGGCATTGGTGAAAAAATTTGAACCCTCTGTGTTCTTGTGATGCTGGTGGAAATGTAAAATCGTGCAGCTATTATGGAAAGCAGTTTGGATGTTCTTCAAAAAAGTAACCCAATCAATAAATGGGCTAAGGAATTGAAAAGACACTTCTCTGAAGAAGATATACAATCGATCAACAAATATATGAAAAAATGCTCCACTTCTCTAGTAATTAGAGAAATAAAAATCAAAAGTACTCTAAGATTTTATCTCACTCCAGTCATAATGGCAATTATCAAGAATACAATTAATAATAAGTGTTGATGAGGATGTGGGGAGAAAGGCACACTCATACATTGCTGGTGGGACTGCAAATTGGTGCAACCACTCTGGAAAGCAGCATGGAGATTCCTTAGAAAACTTGGAATGGAACCACTATTTGACCCAGCTGTCCCTCTCCTTGGTCTTTACCCAAAGGACTTAAAATCAGCACACTATAGTGACACATCCACATCAAAGTTTATAGCAGCTCGATTCACAATAATTAATCTGTGGAACCAACCTAGATGGCCTTCAATAGGTGAATGGATAAAGAAACTACAGTACATATAAACAATGGAATATTTCTCAGCATTAAAAGAGAATAAAATTATGGCATTTTCAGGTAAATGGATGGGATTGGAGAATATCATCCTAAGCCAAGTAAGCCAATCCCCAAAAAACCAAAGGCCAAATATTCTCTCTGATAAGTGGATGCTGATCCATAATGGGGAGGGGGGCAACAGTCATGGGAAGAATGGAGGAACTTTGATTGGAAAAAGGTAAGGAAGTGGAGGGAGGGGGAATGGGGACACAAAAGATGGTGGAATAAGATGGACATCGTTACCCTAGGTACACGTATAACTGCACATGTGGTGTAATTCTGCCACGTGTACAACCAGAGAAACGAAAAGTCTTGCCCCATTTGTGTACAATGAATCAAATGCATGTGCTCTCATGTATACCTAATTAGAACAAATAAATAAAAACAAAGAAAAAGCTAAACAGAATTACCAGATGACCCAGAAACTCCTAAAGGATTAAAAGCAAAGAATTAAGCAGATACTTGTACAACGGTATTTATAGTAGCATTATTTGCAACAGCCAAATGGTAGAAACAATCCAAGTGTTCACCAACAGATGAATGGATAAACAAAATGTGGTATATCCATGCAACAAAATAGTTGGTCTTAAAAATAAATGAAATTCTGACACATATCTTAATTAGATTAACCTTGAAGACATTATGCTAAGTGGAATAAGCCAGTCATAAAATGATAAGTACTTCTATGATTCCACTTATATGAAGTGCCTAGAATAATCAAATTCATAAAGATGAAAGGCATCTTAGAGGTTATCTGGGGCCAAGCGGAGGGGAGCATGGGCAAATCTTGTTCACTGGGTAGAGAGGTTCAGGATGATGAAATCCTTCTGCCTATGGACAGTGGTGATGTTTGCACGCATTGTGATTTTCTTAATGTCACTGAATTGTACACTTCAAATGGTTAAAATGGTAAATCTTATTTTATGTGTATTTACAACACTGTCAAGAAAGGAATGGGTGCTGAAATTAAAGATAAAATTAGGAGAAATTAGGAAAACTTGATTAAGATGTTTTACAAGGTAGTGAAATTAGATATGGTCTGATATCTGTCTATCTATCTATCTATCTATCTATCTATCAATCAAAGAGATATTTGAGAAATTACTTGAGAGAGTTTATGAGGCATGGGATAGAGCAACAAGCTTTAATATATGCCCAATGGACATTCCTGAGTGACAGAACAGAAAGATCAGAGATGCAACACAATGGTGAATATTTCCATTTTGAGGAAAGACACAATTCTCAAATTAAAGGCACACACAGTCCTAAAAGTTAGAGAAAACAACAATGCCCTCAGATACAGCAAACTGTAAAACATCAAAGACAAAGACAATTTCTTACACTCTGTCGGACAGCAAAGACTGATGACTTAGAAAGGTACCGAGCCGGCAGCTGCTGTCCCCCAGTGACGAGAGGTGCTGAAAGATGTCTTCAAGAGGGTGGAGGAGAGCACACACCACACTTACCCTTCAAGAGTCAAGGTAAAATCAGTCAGGTTCAGATCTACAAAGAAGAAATTGTACTGCCTCTAGGTCTCTGTTGAACTAGCTAACATAGGACAGACTTCAGCCCAAAGCATACTGCACAATCTTATAAGCCTGTGGAGCGAGCGGAAGTAGTTACCTAGGAATTTATAGTCTTACACATCAACTAGAAAGCAAGACAAACCGAGGACAAGTGTCCAAGAGTAAACCAAATAGAAGGGAAAATGTAATAATGATCGAATCAGAAATTAATGAATTAGAAAACAAAGAAATGATAAAAATGTTAACAAAGTTATTGAAATTTACACACATACCAGTCAAATGATTAATTATGCATCTGTCTATGTATCTATCCCAGAAATTAATAAAAATGCAAAAATAATATTAGGGTAAAAATCATGAGCAGGCATTTCAAATGAAAGAAACTTAAATGATTGATAAACATGAAAAGATGCACAGCCTCACTACTCATTAGGAAAACACCAAGCAAAACAATATTGAGATACCATTTCATACCCAAGTTATCCAAACTTAAAAGCAAAAACCTGTGAGTACAAACAAGGACATGCGTTGGTAGGAACTTAGATTCACTGCTGGTAGGAATGTAAATTGTTGGCATGATGTCAAGGACAATTTGACAACCCCCCTGGTAAGGCCAAAGATGGACAAAACCAGCATTTCTACTTCTAAGTGGGTACCCCAATGTTCACCCCAATTTAATTTTTTTGTAGCAAAGAATTGGAACATAAATGTCAATAGAGTTATGGATAAATTAATCTATAATATAAATATACCAGAATACTATGTGATATTTAAGATGAATGACCTGGATCAATATGTATGAGTAGATATGAAAAAAACTACACCTACTGTTGATATGCAAAATGCAATAAAGCCAGATGTGAAAAGACCGATGTTGCATGATCCACATGCATGAGGTGCCTGGGGTAATGAAATTCATGGAGGCAAAAAGCAGATGGAAGTTGCCAGGGGCTAGGAGAGGGAAGAGATGCAGAGTAATGTTTAATGGGTACAGAGTTTCTGTCTAAAATGATGGAAAGTTCTGGAAGTAGTAATGGCTAAACAATACTGTGAATAGCCTTAATGTCACTGAACTGTAAATGCAAAAATAGTTCAATGGTACATCTTATGTACATTTGCGATACAAATTTTAAAAATCCATGATGTTGAATGAAGAAAGCAATTTGTAGAAAGCTAGGCACATATGTATGCTATCTAAGGACACTTAAAATTGTTTCCCATCCCTGCAGGTGCATTAAAATTACAGATCCTGAGTGGGCCTGAAGCAAACAGTTTCAGACAGTTGTTTCACCCTACAAGAGAGAGAGCAAACCAGGGACCTCCAACTGTAATCTGTGACATTTCTCAAAAACTGACAATAAGACAACATATCCACACATTTATTTGTGCTGATACATACACATGCATTTGAAATGTCTGCATTTTAAAAATCACTAGGACTGGGGAATTTGCTGATCATGTAATTGACAATTTCCAAGATTCAAAAAATAGTGATATGTTGGAGGTCGGAGGAGAGGGAAATGGAGTCCAGTACCACATGTCACTCAATCACCTATTTGTACGGTTCTTTCTCTGAGGAATTTAGTCACTAGACGTCTCCACGTACTGCGGTGGACCAGCTACGACAAGAGTGGTCCTAGGATTTCAGCAAATGAAGGCGGCTGGTCTTTTAGAGAAGACCTTCCAGACAGGTTCGTGGAAGAAAGGAAATGGCTCAGCGCCTTCTGCCTGGCTGAGTTGCACATGGCTTCTAGCTAACTGTAAATAACCATGAACAAAGAGTATCTCAGTAGCCAATATTTTTCTCTGCTGGTATCAAATGAAATTCATTTGGTATCAGCTGGAGTTTTTATAGTGCTAATGGAAGTTATTTTCAGTTATCACGTCAGTCCGTAAGTACACAAAGGCAGCAATTTCACTGGAAATCTGGAGATCAGTTTGTATGTAGGGGGTATGCTTTAGACTGTTTCTGCAGTGTAAGCTTCTATCTTAGGAAATGCGGGAATCGTAGTAAATAAAAAGGGAATGATGAAATGGAACATCCAGTAAGGGCGAAGGTTGGGCTTGGAAACATTTCAGAGTGTGAACATCTGAACTCCAAGACGTGGTGATGTCCGGGAGGCCCCACGCGCAACGGGGAGCTCTGGCATCCAAGAATCCATTCCCCCAAATGTGAGTCAGCTCTCCCCTCATCGCCCCCCCCCCAGCTCTGTAAATACCCACAGCCTTGCTTCTGTGCAGCTGCTATTTGATCTCGTTCCATGGGGTGGAGGAACAGAGCCGGAACCATCAATTTTTGGTTTTTTAATAAACTCATGTAATTCTGCCGTTCTCCCACCAGGTAAAGGAATGACAATGGAGCCTTGTAAATAAAATCTGCTCCCTGCAGGATTTTAATTATTTATATTCTTTCAGCAAACAGAACCCCCTCCTTAGTTGATGATAACATGTGCAGAGATTGGAGGATCAAAATGTGGTGCCAAGTTCGTTAGCCCAGGGAGGGGCCACGTAATCTCCCCACTGATGGATACAGAAATGCCGAAAGCCTGAGAGCTACAGCAAATATCATAATAGAATAGAAAGTTCTGGAAGCATTGCAGAAAGTATGTTTTACAGGAAGGACTCAGATCCTTAGGGTTTTTCCACCTCCCAAAGGCCAAAGATAGGGGTCAGCTGACTTCCGTTACTGTTACATACCCAGCTCTTGGTAGAAGAGAACACTGCTTAAGAAGTAAGCAGGAATGGCACACCCCAAAATGGCTAAGGTGGTGAAGTTATGTATGTTTTACCTCGACATGTGTTCCATAAGAAATGCTCTTAATTCCAATTTCCCTTCTGATACCTGCTTCCCTTATGATCCTCTCCTAGCTCTGAGTAGAGTGCCCAGCTAACAGTGGGTAGGCAAATGTACTGAAAGAAATGAAAGATGGACTTTCTGCTCTCACAGAGCCCTGTTGTACAAACACTCGCATTTCGCATCCACCCTTTTCTTGAGTGCATCTGGAAGGTATGAGCTGAGTCTCAGGTTGGCATCCTGGGCACTAAGCCCAGGGCATGGGTGCTGTTGGGGCCACTTGGTCCCTTTGCTGAGCCAGTCAGTGCCCCTTCCCCCACTGCTGGGAGCCTTGGTGCTCACAGCTCACAGCTCACAGCTGCCCCACCCCTTCAGATGACGACCTCAATGCTGGCTTTGTTCTTTTGTCTATCCCACCATTCCTCTTCCTCCTGAGATCTGTCACCCAAGATGTCACTCAAATGAATTCTCATCTCCAGGTTTGCTTTTGAGGAAAGACACCACTTAAAAGGAGTTCCATCCCTGTCAAATGAGAGAATCGAACAGCATACCAAGGCGCCACAAAGGGGCACAAAGTCTAGGGGTATAGAGTGTTGCTGAGAGCCATAGCCAAGTAGGAATGACGCATGGCATTTTGGGTTGAAAGGTGACCCTGCTCAGGGATTAGGGTGGCTCCGGGTTTAGGGCGGATCTTGCTGGGATTAGGGCGTATCCTGCTGCCTCAGGCGCCTTCTCCTTTGGAGTTCCGGTTGAGTTCTCTCGGGGTTCTGAGAGAATTGGCGCGCGGAGCCGGGTGAAGGCAGTGTGTTCACAGAAAGTGTGGGTAGAGTGTCGGTGAGAGTTCGGGAATAAAGAGTTGCTGTTTGAATCTACAAAGCTTTGTGGTGGCTCGGTTATCTTGTGCCCAGCCAGACTGCAGGAGAGTGTGATGGTTAAGAAGAGAAGGGGGCATCCAGGGGGTCTCCAGGGCATGCTGACAGGGAAGAGAACCTGGGGACATTGTTTTTCTTGGTTTCACTCTATAACAAGGAAACAGAAGATATTCCCATCATCCCCCCTCAAAAGAGTGCCTTTTCTTTCCTTTCACTTATCACACAAAAGAATAAGGTTTCCGGAGACCATTCTGTGATACAGTCGATGAACGGTAGGGTGAGTATCCTTCCAGCAACTGCATAAACCCTACTCTTCATTCTATTTTGTGACTGCCGTTTGACGCTGGCGATTCAGAAGGGCCACCACCTTCAAGCCATCAGAAGGGATGCCAGGTTTACATTATAATTTAAAATTTTCTTGGACTTAAGATAAGTCAGTTGTGATTCATTCCGTCCTTACATCCTTCATGACCCCCGTGTTCCTTTCCCTGAGATGACCTGACGTGGCAAGGCTTCCGGAGCAGACCTGTTCTGCCTCTGCTCCTGCGGCAGGATTCCCGAGTGCCTTCTAAACAGGGCTGATGGTTTTGTCCTCTAGCCCCTGATTGCAGAGAGGACTCCTGGACTTCTTCTTTTCTGGTCCTTTAACAAAGACCTTTCTGACCCGTTGCCAGAGGGCCCCAGGTTTCAACTTGATGTAGCGCTGCAGAGGCCCAACCTTGAAGACTGGCAAATACAACTGAAAACAGAATGAGGACCCTGGGCTTCCACAATCTGAATGTTTTAGATAAAGACTCATCCAAAGGCCTTTGTGAAAACGGAACACAAATCTTCTCTTCATCCTTGTGTGAATAAAGACCAGCAGGGCTGATATCTTCACTTCAATTTTCTCCAGAGTTGCTATTTCTGGTTGCCTAAATAGTGTAGCTCTTCCCTCTGCCTGTTATATTGGCATTTTATTTTATTTTTCTAGGAAACTTATAGGGTTAAGGTAACCAATTGCTGCACATAAAATGCAAGCACTCAATTTTTTTTTAACTATATGAATCAGTGACTGTGGATAATAGACTTTTGAAAAAAACGTCGGAAAAATAATTTCCCTGATGCTTCGTGTAGTCTAAACTTGGGGGATCCACAATTCCTATGTGCTTTCATTCTCTTGTTTATTTATACACTGCATTTTACCCAGCCCTAATTCCTCACCCCTAACATTTTTTTTTCCACTTGTAAATTTCTTTCATGTTTCCTTTAAAGTTATTTATTTTAAATCAGACAATGCATAAGTATTTTCTTGTGGCAAATCTTCCTCATTCTAGTCTCTACCTCAGTTACTGGGTTTTTCACTTATTGCTCTGGACTCTTTCTGTGCACTTATGTATGTACATGTAGCTGCAGGGAACAGTTGAAACTGATCTCAGAGGATGAAGGTCATGTGAAGATCAAGAGGAGCTTCCCCTTAGTGGAGGCTCAAAGTGGTTTATAGCAGTGGTCCCAACGTGACTGTGCTTTTCAGGGGATGTAAAACCTGGAGAGCTGGAAAGGAACCAGGTCCTTAAGTTCTCTAGATCCTCTTCTCTAAAACTCATTCCAAGAAAATTTGAGTTTATAAGAATCCTTCTTCCAAAAGGGTGGGTTAGATTTCCAACCCATCCAAACCTACCTCTGGGTTTGATGTGTGGAAACTTCTTGGACCTCCAACAAAGGGAAGATCCCTTTAGCCATTAAAGAGGATCCAAGGAACCTAATGGGCTTTAATCTTTACTCTGTTCAGGGTGAAATTTGTGGATTTGGGCTTGGGTTGAAATATTCTGGTTCAGATACAGGAGTAGTGAGAGTTAGTGACAGATTTTGTTGAATGACTACATCTCTTCTATCCCTTTCTTCTTGCCAAAGAATGTAAAATTCTGTGAGTACAAAGCAAAGCACACTTTAAGAAATATTGAAGCTAAAAAAATGACATTTTCCCTGTATATTAATGTAAAGCAGCTCTTTTTAGCTATTTTAGGATTCATCCTTAGTCTGTTTTGTTAACTGCAGAGAAGAGAATTTTGAACAACCTGACATTAGTTTAGTGCCTCAGAGTTTTTAAATTATAACTTGAATTTTCAGAATACATTATATAAAATCCTTAACTAAAACTTGCATATGATTTCTTTTAGATTCAGGACATGTTGTCTAATTGTATGGTGAAAAATTATTTTATCATATATGGTAAAATATTTATTTTAAGTATACTGGTCAGTCTTCACATTATAAAATGTTTAATATTTTCAAGTGCTTGTCAACATGAAATTTTATGTGGTAACTTTTAAATTAATTTATTGTTCAGCAGTATTGCACTGAGATGATTAATTTTCAATACAAATTTTCCTTTAATACTAATTATTTATTCAAATTTGAAACACGTTTCCATTTCTGATCTGTTGCTTACCAATAACAATTATGATGATTATACAATAAGGAACTATTTTGAATATGTAGAACATTATGATTAGAGGAAATGAAGCAAATTTAAACATTTTAATTTCTATAAACATTTTTATTGATACAGTGGTGGTGAGATCAAGAGGAGACTTCCAAGCATTAAAATATACTAGGATACAAGTCTGAAGAAAGAGTAATGAAAATACAAATAAATGAAAGAAACCAATGTAAACATTTTTAAAGTTAAGAAATATTGTTTGAGTACTGCTAGGTGGCTAATACTGGTTTCAAGAACTGTGAAGAGTCTGAGTTTACCCTTCCTTCAGCCCAGCTAGTTGGCCTGCAATAGATTCATAGAAGCTGATAGAAGACACCAGATACCTGAGTCACAGACAAATGACTTCATTATTCAGGGTACAAAGGGCAGCATGAGTTTTGAGTTCGGGATGGTTTCTCATGCCTGTCAAGGTGTCAAATGTGTCTACTTGTCTAGGCTGAGCCATGTTTCTCAGAATTCCCATTCTTGTATGTTTCTGGTTAGGATGGGAAATGTACAGGCTGAAGGGAAGTGGAAGCCATTGTGAGGCTCATGACATGGCTCCTGATTCACTGGTTCACTTGTTGGTGTGAGATGTCAACTACACCTGAAGTATTTCCCTGCCCTCTGGATCATTGTCTGACCCCTGGGCCAAGCAAGGGTGTTCTCTATAGGAAGGATACTAGCTTCTGCAGGACACCCTTGTCCTGGGGCAGAAACAAAAAGAAGTGGTGACTGTCTCCTGACAGGTGGCTTTCACACTATTTTGCAACTTAAATTCCACTGCATACACTAAAGAGATACTGTCATCTTCATTTTTAAATTTCAATATTTACAACTTGCTAGAAATCACGTTCTTCACAACTACATGAGCTTATGAAGAAAACGTTTTAAAAGTGCCCAAGGGGTAGATATTTTTTCAAAATAATTTTAGGGGACACGTGAGCAATGAAGTTTCAGGACTCTTGGTTTATAGGATGGTCTTGGCTTAGAGCATGGCTTCTAGGACATTCACATAGAAGCATGCAACTTCATCTTTTCTTGCAATACCTGGCATCACAACAGGGCTTGGGGCAGCCATAACCCCCATCCCTTCTTCTAGGAAGAGTTCTGTGAGGGGTTGTGATAGTCTCACGGGTAACTTGACTGGTCATGGGATGCTCAGGTAGTTGTTGAGACATTATTTCTGGGTGTGCCTGTGAGGGTGCTGCCTAAAGAGACTAATATCTGAACTGGAGCATTGAGTGACAGGCCTGCTCTTTATAATGGGGGTGGAAGCCATCCAACATGTTAAGGGTCTGAATAGAACAAAACCATGAGGGAGACTGAATTTACTCTCTGCCTGGTGGTGGAGCTGGGACACCCATCTCCTGCCCTTTGTGCCTGGTCTCAAGGTCTTCAAACTTGGACTAGGATTTTCGACTCTCTGGCTCTCCTGAGACTCCAGCTTGCGGATGATCAGGTTGTGGGACTTTTTTGCCTTCATAACGGTGAGTCAATCCCTTATTCATTCTCTCTTTCTCTCCCCTCTTCTCTTTATATATATCCATCATATTGGTTATTTTTTTTAGCATGCTGACTAATACATATATGCACTTTGCTGATTGTTAATATGCCAAGCCATATTCAAACTTTGAAATTCTAACCCCCAAAGTGATGGATTTAGGAAGTGAGGGCTTTGGGAGATAATTAGGTTAACCTTAGGTTTAGGTTAGGCTTCACAAATGGGATTAGTGTCTTCATAAAAGATATCCCAAAGAAATCTCTTGTCCCTTTGCCATGTGAGGACACAGCAAGAAAACAGTCATCTATGAACCGGAAAAGGGCCTCACCAGAACCTGACTTTGATAGTGCCTCAATCTTGGGCTTCCCAGCCTCTAGAACTGTGAGGAATAAATTCAATCATTGATAAACTTACCTGGTCCGTGGCGTTTTGTTGTAACACCCTGGATGGATGAAGACAACAATGTTCCCTAAAATATTACTTTGAGAAGAAAATAACTTGATATAAAACTTCTCATTTGAGCAAGGAAAAGAACTGTTTGTTAATGATCTTAATGATAAAACCTCTTCACAAAGGCTGTGACCAGCCTGGGGCAGTAACGATGCCACATCATAATGTTCAGAAAGATAAGTGCAGTCTGTAACAGAATACCTAGACAGGGGGATTTATAAACAATAGAAACGTACTGATCACAGAGGCTGGGGTTCCAATATCAAGGCGCCTGCAGATTCCGTGTCTGGTGAGGCTTTGAGGCTAGATGGCATCTTCTTGCTGTTCCTCACATGGCTCAGTGGGATTGGAGTTCTTGAAGGCCTCTTTTCTAAGGGTAGTGATGCTTCTTGAGGTTCTAATCACCTGCTAGAGGGCCACCTCTTGATAAGGTGGCATTAGAGATTACGTGTCAACTTATAAACTCTGGGGGACAAACATTTAGAGGATAGCAATAGGAGCCCAGGCAGTGAGTGTGCCAGTCACTTTGTCTGTTCTAACCAAGCTCATGCCAGCAGAGTATGTTCTGAGCATGGACCAGGGGTGGACACTGGGTGGGCTGGAACAAGGAAAATCTCTCTCCTGAGAATTAGTGGCAGGGCACAAGAAGTCAGAAGAACTCACTTGATTGCACTTTCTATGTGCCCAGTGGGTGGGTGCAGTGGGAGGCACTTAGTTTTTCTATCTGCGTCCTGAAGTTGTGAAATTAACAAGGCTATGCCATTACCGGAGTCCTCGTCCATGAGCTCATCTCTGGGGGTCCCAACAAATGAGGTCTGGCCACTTGCCTCCAAAACCCAACCGAAAAAGTGAGGGTGGAAAGCAGGAAAGGCTCTTTCATCACAAATGGCCACACTGGGAAGGCAGAGTGGGATCCGGATCAAGGTCAGGTATGTCTGCTCTGTCTTCAGGGTCCTGTTAGGAGCTTTAGAAGTTTAAACAGAGGAAAAATCAGGGCAGGGGTGAGAGGTCTGCATAACAAGCAGCCTTGGTCAAGCTGTGGCCTGCTTGACCATTATCTCACTTCTGGTTCTGCAGGGTGGTTCCGGAGAAGTCCTTATCGCTTGAGGGGACACTTTGGTTCCCATGAAATGATTACTCCTGCTGTGGGGGTCAGTCTCCTAAATAATCAACCTGAAAGACTCTTCTGTTCCTGAAATGTGTGGAGTAGGGACCGGAGACTTCTGAGTGTCACTCCAGGGTCTGGAACAGGATCCTATGTCAGCAGGCAGGCGAATGTACCTGCAAATCTTGAAAGGTCCTAGCTATTCTCATCTCGGTGTCCTCTGTCTTGAAGGGGGACAAGATAGATTAGGTAAATTTAGGGCTAATAAACCTCATATTACCAGTTTTTCTATGGACGCTTCTTAAATGATCGCCATGTCTATGTGCAGAACTGAGCAGGAATCTGAATATAGAGACAAAATGAAGGCAGAGATGTTAAGCTGATCCTGCTTTTAGTTACCCATTGAACATCTGCAGGCTTGTGCTACCAGTTTTCTGTTAGTCAGCTTTTTGTCACTGATTTATTTTGGCTCATGTTTTCAGAGGATTAATCCCACAATCAGCTGGCTCCAGGTAGAAGCATGGTGGCAGAAGGGTATGACATAGGAAGGCTGCTCAGCTCAGAGTAGCCAGGAAGCAGAGAGTGGTGGTGGTGGGGGGGCGGGATGTGGGGACAGAAAGACAGAGAGGAGCTGGGGAGAAGATAAACCCTCATGCCTTCAGTGACCTACTTCCTCCATTAGGTCCTACCTCCAAGGAGTCCATCTACCTATCAATGGATTAATCCATCAAGTGGATTAATCATTAATCCACTGATAAGGTCAGAGCCCTCAAGATCCCGTAATTGCCTAGAAGCCCCACCTGTGTACCTTGCTGCACTGGGGACTGTGGTTTCTGTATATGAGCCTTGGGGAGACTTTCCAGATCAAAACCCTAATAAGGCCAAGGTGAAGAGTCAATGCTTTCAGCAAAAGCAGCTTCTAATTCTGTTATATCATGAGAACTAGACCAAGGAATGTATACAAAAGGGCTTTGTAAAATAAACAATGCTATGGAATCCAAGCTGGGATTCATAGCACTTTCTGCCCAAGGTTTAGGGTTGTGTGGGAAAGTGACCTCAAGCCTTTAGTCCCTCTTTTCGCCTGCACCTCCGTGTTTATTAACAAGGTCTTAAATGTAACAGGTGCCGATGGCCAGCTGACGGGCCAGCATGCTGAGCTATAAGCAGTCATCAAGTACAACAGGTGTGGTTCTTTGGGATTCCTGTCTTAAAATCATGCTCCATCAGTGTATTTCTCAATCCATGCCTGAGAACAGGTACCCGTTTTTTAAGATGGTCTTTTCCTTTTTCTCTTTGCCAGTTTTCCCCAGACTTGGAGTGTGAGTCAGAAAAGGCAGCCAGACACACGCGTCTGTGACTTTGGGGTGGCTGTGCCTCTGGCCCATCCCATGGAAGAGGACAGCGAACCTCCATGCTCTGCTGTCTGAACGCCACCTCTGGGCTCCTGATGCTCGGACTCAGCGACCTGGTAGTCAGGTGCCATGAGTAACTTTCACTCCAACCCAGAGCCCTGCAAGAACAGGGTCCTTTGCTGTTCCCATAGCCCTTCTTTATTTTACAAAGCCCCAGTATTGCTAACATTGAGAACAAAGGAAAGAAGTGTGACTTTCAAAAAGTTTCCAGAACCCGAGTTTCTTGCTTGAATTTTATAAAAATCAAGACATAGCTGGAGGTGCAGCTCAGTGGTGGAGCATGTACTTAGCATGAGACGCTGGGTTCAGTTCAGAAAGTGAAAGAGAGAGGGAGAGATGGGGGTGGTGGGGAGAGGAGACCAAAAATCTAGGCATTGGTTAACATAACTTGTAGTATGGAGGTAGGTATAACTTGAAATTCTGGGCCACAAATTTCCAAGTTCCATAGACTTCAGGATTACTTTTTGAGGGCTGGTGTAACACAGTACCACAACCTGGGTGCCCTGGAGGCTCGACATCTGACAGCAAGATGTTGGCAGGCTGTGGCACTCCTCTGAAAGCCCTGGGAGGGTCCATCTGTGCCTCTCATCTCAGCTGCTGGTGTCACTGGGATTCCTTGGCATTCCTTGGCCGGTCCCTGTCCTCACACAGTGTTCTCCCTGTGTATCTCTGTGCCCAAATTTCCCTCTTTATATTGGGATGTCAGTCACGGAGGAGTCTGTCTACTGCAGCCTGACTTCGTCTTAATTGAATATATTACATTTCCAATGACAATGAAATTTTGATTTAAAATATAAGCTAGACATTTGGTCTTGTCCCATTCCTGGTACATGGTACTTAAAGCCTTTCAGAATATCCAAAGTAATACATATCTTTTTGTATGCTCATGAGATGACTGATGATTGGGACTTCTGAATTGCCTCATGTTTGGAGGCTGGTTCCAGGAGAGCTGACCCTGTTATTAGAGGGTTGGAACTTTTATTCCCACCTGGCCTTCTAGGAGAAGAGAAGGGCTGAAGGTCAAGTTGATCAGCAATGGCTAATGACACAATCAATCATATCTGTATAATGAAGCCTCTGTAAGGACCCAAAGGCCAGGGTTTGGAGGGCTTCCAGGATGCTGCACATGTGGAGGTGCTGGGGGATCTGGGAGGTGCTGGGAGGGGCTGCAGCCTCTACTCCTCTCTTATCTCTTGCCCCAGTGTTTCTAACATCTAGCTGTTTATTTGTATTCTTTGTAATCACTTTTATAATAAATGAGCGCAAGTTCTCTTAGTGAATAATTAAATCCTAAGTGGGGTCCTGAGAACCCTAATTTATAACCAATTGGTCAGAAGGGTAGGTCACACCCTGGGGCTTGTGATTAGCAAGAGATGGAAGGCAGGCTTGTGGAATGGAGCCGCCCTCCACCTGTGGGTTTGATGATCATCTCTGGGTAGATCATCTCAGAACTGAATCAAATTGCAGGATACCCAGTTGACATCTGCAGGAGAATTGCTTGGTGTTGGGGAAACCCCTGTACATTCTGGTAGCAGAAGGTTCTCTGTTGTGTTGGTCTGAGAATAGCAAAAACACACTTTTTTCAAGGGTTAGAACTTTAACACATGTTTTTGGGGAAAATAATTCAACCACAGCAATATCTAAATACTAAACATTCGTCCAGTAGATTTCCCAACTGAAATGTCCCCAAACAGCTAAGCCATGGATCCAGGGCCACATGTTACTATTTCCAGCACAAACTTTTATATTCCACAGTGTTTTCATTTTTTTGATTCTCTTATTAGAAACAGTCAGGAAAGAGTTTCTCAGTAAAGATTTAATAATGGACATTCGATTTGGCCACCATTTTTGCATTCAGGGGAGAAAGCTTTGATCCTGTAACATAAGCTTTATTATTATTTTTTCCTATGAAGGGAAGATTTGAGGATTTAAAGTTCAATAATTATTGCCTGAGGGGATATGATTGTCTCCTATTAATTCATCTAGATTAGTAAGGTATCTCCTATGAGACCTTAAATAGACCTATGATCCATTCTTTTTTTCACAGTTATAGATTTATTTTTAAAAGCAGTTTATGTTTGTGTTTTTGCAACCACCAGGGATTTTGGATCTCCGCTTAAAACTGTGACTATTGATCTCAAAGATATTTTATTTTCAAGATACATGGGTAATGAATTTTATATCTGGAGATTGAATTTTTGGAAAGCAATGTTTTTTTTTGTTGTTGTTGTTGATTTTCAGCATGGAAGAGAAGAACATTAACATAACCTTTTAGCTATAATTATAAATACATCAAATGCAGTGCAGTTTTAATGATACAAGGCCAACTGAAAATGAGAAACAAGAAATGTGATTTTAATTAAGATGCATGCATAATTACAAGGGTACTTCTCACAGGGAGAAGCATAGAAAAGTTCATTTTTGTTCCTCTTTGCCCTTCTTCCCTTCGAATGCTCTTCTTGTTTGTTAAATCCCCTACTGTCTTTGGAAATGTTCTGCACTAGTTTTCCTTTATCAATCCTAGACACTGGGAGTTAAACCCAAATCCACCTAAAATCCAGTGAGGCAGCCTATTTTTTAAGAGAATGGCAAAATAGTCCATATTGCTTTTGCTTGCATTGTCACCAAGCATAGATCTTCAAAAATGTGGATTTCTGAACCATGGATAGCTCATGGGAGATATTTGACATAAACACATAAGTGATAGGAATTATACCATAAATTTAAAAGAACTTTATATTTCAAATATTGAAATCTATTGTTTCCTACATAACTCTTTACTTGTTTGTGTGAATCCCTCATGTTTTATCCTCAAATAAATACATAAACTTTGCAGATAGGTAGTGAAAAACACTAACAGTCTTCAATACTCATTAACTATGAATATTTTAGTTAGATTTATTTCATTTCCTTTGAACTCAGTGTGATAAAGTACCTATCTGCTCTGTTGTTAAGCAACATGATGGATGTGAATTTCTTATTATTAGATCCAACTATCAATGAGATGATTCACCTTTAACAAATGGATTGGAATTCACAAACCAAATGGGTATTGCCGACCAAATGCTGAATGTTTTCTCTGATATAAGGAGGCTGATTCATAGTGGGGTAGGGAGGGGGAACATGGGAGGAATAGATGAACTCTAGATAGGGCAGAGGGGTGGAAGGGGAAAGGAGGGGGACTGGGGTTAGAAATGATGGTGGAATGTGATGGACATTATTATCCAAAGTACATGAAGACACGAATTGGTGTGAATATACTTTGTATACAACCAGAGATATGAAAAACTGTGCTCTATATGTGTAATATGAATTGTAATGGATTCTGATGTCATATATAAATAAAAATAAAAAAACTAATTAATCAAATGGGTGTTGCCTTCTTCAATGTAGTCTCCTTGGGAGACACAGGGCCAATTGTGATGCCATTTCTCAAATCAGTGTCTTGGAAGAGTGGAGTGTCTTTGGAGGCAGTTCAGAGCAGCATCTTTACATTCTCTCCCTGCTGGTCTCCTGGCTGCTTTCCTCTGCAGTGTTAGCATAATGCCAAGTGCAATCACTGCCTGGGCTTTCTGTCGCTCCTATCTGATTGCCGTGTGTTACAACAATAATTATACATAGTATTAAGTAGTATTAAGGAAAGATTTATTTATTACTACATGAAATGCTGTTCCCATATGATCAGTTCAGATATTTTGTGGCTCAAACAAAAACTGGGTTCTGGTGAAAAAAACAAATCAAGAGGGAACACTTTCATCAATCTGGTTAAAACCTGACTTGGGATAATTCATGAAATTGCCTAGCAACAGAGCACTTTGATTTTACAATACTGGCTGCAATTTGACGACTCCAAACACAATATGAAGAAAATTTTCATTTGTCTGCTGAAAGATTTTCAGTGGTTATTGTGGATGTTTAAGTAGATTTCTTGGAAATATGTTGGAATGAAGACAATAACAATCTCCTTTTGGATCAGTGCCTTGTCTTTTGGCACCTATTGGAGAAGGTTTCATTATTCAACACCATTTTAACCACTAACACAATTATCATCCTAAAGCTAATTACCAAAATTTTTATTAGAAGAATCTTGCTGGATTTTAGAGAAGATCCATAGCTGTGGGAAAGAAATCTTTCAGTTAACAATACAAAGCATTTACACAACATTTTATGTTGATTTCCCAAGACTTTTGGGTGTCATTTTAATAAGCAATCCTCAGGAATTGAGGCGATGAAGAGTTTCAGGGCTAAGTATCACCAAAATTAACTTCCTGGCCTTGTTATTCTCCCAAGGTCCAAGCCCTGAGGATGATTCCTGTGTCCACTCCGCACACTGGAGTTTCCTGGGGACAATTGCGTGTGTGTGTGTGTCCATTCAGAGGAGATTTAGGGGAGTATTGTTTCGGTGTCCACACCAAGATTACTGGCTTGTGTCAGAACAGTACAGCTTTGAGAACTGAATGTTCGATCCCAATAGACATGAGTTTTTAACCCAGGGTCAGGACATGCTTGTATATGGAATGGATGGACAATGAGCATTTTATTTGATTTTCTTTTTTCATTAACAGGAAATCACTAAAACACGAATCTTGCCTTAGTACTTTTTAATCGTTAGTTTTCAAACAATTAGAAAAATACATTTGCTGTTGAAGTGACAGTGATGATCATTCAGATCTGATCTCATACATCACCTCTGGAAGAAGCCTTCCCGGCGTCTCTGAAAGGCACTTCTATCTCCATTTGAATCGCTCTATTCCAAACACCATCTAAAACTATCTTGTGGATTTATTCCATTGCATGCTAGAAACTGAGCCTGTGGGGGTCTGGGGATTCGGCCTTGTTCAAAGCTATATCTCCAGCAGCTAGACCAATTCCTGGCAGAGAGTGGAGCTTGGTATGTACATACAGTCGTGTGCTGCGTAACAACATGTCTGCTGATGACACACTGCATGTAGGACAGTATCTCCATGCAGCCCAGAGGTACAGCAGGCTATGCTATTGGGGCTTGAGTACATATACTCTGCGATGTTCCTACAATTACAATAGCCTAGTGTGCATTTCTCAGAATGTGTCTTTATTTTTGAAACATGCATGTCTCCATTGGTTTCCCTGAAGAATAATTTTTTTTTCAGTGTCTTAGATTCCTGACTAGTAAGGTTTCCCATCCTCATGCCATGAAAGATTCTTTCTGTGGAATCTTAACAACTATTACACAATAAGAGGCAGTGGTCAAATAAATATGTGAAATAATGGGATAAAAAAAAACTGAACAGAAAGTTTAGAACCAGTATGCTCTTTTTTTTTAGATGCTAATTATTTGATCACATAGTTCCCCTACCCGATTTTTTTATTGAGAAACATCTTGATTAACATTCAGAGGAACAGACTTCAGAAAATGTTGCTGAATAGACAATGAAAACAATTCTGGTTGTATGGGATTTTTGGTGATTTGGACTATGTTACAGGAGATTTTATATGCACCCTTAGCTGAGGTAGACCATGGTAAGTGGCCAGTAATATTGTGAGGTGTGTATGGAAGTGGTGTCACTGGATATGAGAGCCTTGGGTGATGCTGTGGTTATTTCCGGGCGTCCGGTTGGAGGAGAGTTGCGGGGAGAACAATTTTGGTGTCCACAGAGCGAATGAACTTCCAGCTGGTCATTTCTCTGTCCTAGTCATTTCCCCAGAACAGCCCAAGGCTTTATCACAAAGCATGCAGCAGCAGGAAGTCTAAGCCACAATTCTGTTCCTACCCCTTGACCTATGACTCCATGTGTCAGGAGCATATCTGTTCCATACTAAGACATCCCCCACTTTTTTTTTCAGTGATAGACTCTTTTACTGTGAATCACAAATGGCTTCTACTGAAGAATGTGTTTGATTTTGATCTTGGGTGTACATCTTCCTCCTGAACTTCCAATTAGTTTTTAGAGAATAATATTTTGACGAATGGATTTTTTTTTTTACATTTTCCACTATTTGATATTACTTCCCTAACCAATGTCACTGTTTTCATAATATAGGTTGTACATCTGTAATCCCAAAGTCTAAAATTCAAAATTCTCTAACATCTCAAATGTTTGGGTGCTGTCATGACTCCCCAAGTGGAAAATTCTACACCATGAAAGTTTATTTTATGCACAAAATTATTGAAAGTACTATGTAAAATTACTACCAGATTATGTATATAAGCTGAAAAAAAATTTTGTGCTTAGACATAAGTCCCATCCTCAAGATGTCTCATTATGTATACTCAAATATTTCAAAGTCTGAAATCCAAATCACTTCTGGTCCCAAGTATTTTGGATAAGGGATATGCAACCTGGAGTACTTCTCCCAAAATTGAATAATCAAATCATTTTTCTCTACTGGTTATGTCCCTCCAAATGGTATTATGTTAAATCTTATTTTATTCTGAGAAAATGTTAGAGTGGCTCTACATCAGATTTTCTGTGCTTCGTTTTTTTGTGGTTCAGAGTCCAGTCCACTTTATTTCTTTTACTTTCTTTTTTTTAAGAGAGAGAGAGAGAGAGAGAGAGAGAGAATTTTAATATTTATTTTTTAATTTTCGGCGGACACAACATCTTTGTTTGTATGTGGTGCTGAGCATCAAACCCGGGCCGCACGCATGCCAGGCGAGCGCACTACCGCTTGAGCCACATCCCCAGCCCTATTTCTTTTACTTTTGTGTATTCTAAAAGTGCTTGTTACATGGATGGATGACTTGTAACCAATACAAGTTTTTGCATTTGATCCTTGTGAATTATTTTGCCACTACATGGAAATAAAAAATGTTCCTTAAAGATCATGGTCTAATTTTACCACGTACTCAGTTTGATTCAATGTTTCCTTCTAGTCTCATTAGATGGTCCTACGTTGTGGCCCATGATATGAGGCCATAAGCTCCAGGAATTCACTGAGTGAACTTCCTGAGTCCGCATGTCCACTCAACATTGTCGCTAGGCTGAAACATAGGTGTCCATTAGCATTTTTAAAACTGTAACAAGACACTGAAGATTATTAACATTTAAACTACTTGAAAGCATTATCAAATTCCTACAAGTGTCCTTCCTTCCTTCCTTCCTTCCTTCCTTCCTTCCTTCCTTCCTTCCTTCCTTCCTTCTTTCTTTCTTTCTTTCTTTCTTTCTTTCCTGAGGATTTAACCCAGGGGTGCTTTAACACTGAGCTACATCCCCAGCCATTATTATTATTATTATTATTATTATTATTATTATTATTATTATTATTTTGTGCAGGGTCTCACCTAGTGGCTGAGGGCCTCAATAAGTTACTGACACTGAACTTGAACTTGGGATCCTCTTGTCTCAGACTCCCAGGTTTCTGGAATTAGTGTGTTTTAATGTATTTTCTTGGTAAGATGAGGGCAGGGATACAGCTCAGTGGTAGAGTGCTCTCCTAGCACACACAACCCCAGCACTGAACAAAACTAACTTAGTAAGAAGAAACTATTTTAGTAAGAAGATAATCAAAGTATATAGAAATGTGTTTAAAGATTTAAGAAGCATTTTAATGGGCAAAAGTGTCAAGAGGGCCCTCATTTTCAGCCTAAAAGGCTCCATGTTACTTCCCTCATCCAGTAAGATTTTCACCTTATTTATTTTAGTATGTGTGGTTATCCTCACTTGTAACGTTAACCCAGAACTTCCTCTTATCCCTCTCCTGCTTTTAGAATTTATTCCCAGCAGTGTAGCAAATGTTTTTTAAAAGTATGACACCCATTTACTCCACTAATATTTGTTCATTCATTTTTCATACATTGAAAAATATGCATAGAGCTCACACTGAGTGCTTCTTACTTCTGGCCGTGTATAAGAATCACCTGTGGAGTTTTAAAAAACATAGACAACCATTTCCTCTCCCACCTACAGTAGGAGCATCTCTGAGGAGCAGGGGTGTTGGGCACCTGTTTTAAGAGTTCCCTAGGAGATTCAGAATGCACACCAGGGGTAGGGCTGAGAGCCTGCTGTGGGTCCAGCTGTGCAGGGATGTTTCACCTCACCAGACTGAAAAATTCAGCCTGGGCAGCCATCTCCTCCAACACTGCTGTGGAAATCCCACAGCAACTTCTCTTTGAGTTCCATCAGCTTGTCACCAAGTGCATTGTATCTGAGACCCTGAAATGATCGTGAAAAAAATGTTTTACCTAATTAGAAAAATGCCAGACTTAAGCATTTGATTCTTGGCCTTAAAAACTCCGATCCAGACTGTCTGGCTCTGCCCGCGTGCCTGGCAAACGGTGCACAATGCCTGGCACCTAGACACAGGGCAAGGGATGTTTTTGTTGATGGAACAATCAAATAAAAGAGCAATGCTTGGTAGCAAGAAATTGTTTGCTAACTTCAGAGTTTCAATTATTAGTGGTGGGAAAAAACAACCCAGAGGCAAAATCCCTTATTCCCAGAAAATAATCACTTATGAGCAAGGAGCAAGGCCATTCATATTACATCTCCCAAGGGTATTACATTCCAGGAAGATTATCAGATTTACTGCCAAATGTAAAAATTTTCCTCAATTCCAAGAGTAATAAATTTGGTGTAGATTTCTTCCTATTGTAGACTTACAGATTTTATTCTTCTCGTTGCCAGTACTTTTTTCTTTTTCCTCTCTCCCACCCTCTTCCTTCCTCCCTTCCCCAGAAGATTTCCTTCTTTTGATATCAGGAGAGAAAGTAAGAATTGAATTCCCATCTACAATGGGCACAGGCTCGACAGCACCATGAAAGTAAGGAGGTATGTGATGTCGTGATTCTGGGCAATTCATCTCTTCATGGAAAATAGTTTATTCTGTGGAGACAGGAAATTAAGAGTAGAACTCAGTCTTCTAGAGAAAGGACAGACAAGAGCTAGTCGGTCTTAAGGTCCTAGCCATGCAGATTGAAGTTCAAGGTGGGGGGAATGAGAACACCGGGAAATAAGTGGATTCTGGAAATCAGGAGGCAGAGGGGGAGGGACTGTCCCAGCTGAGAAGCTCATCTCTGGCACACAGGCGCCAGGTGTACCAGTGATGATGGCGTAGAGGCTCCCAATCAATTGGGTAACTAAATCGATTCATTTTTTTTCTCCTAGTAATTGGAGTGAATTGGGTCCTAAAGTTTCTTACATTTATGAAATATTTTCACATATATATAATTACCTGGGAAGGTAGGTGGAACAAGCACCATTATCTCAAATTTTCATTAGAAAAAAAGGAGGGTTCAGAAACGTTAAGTGACTTGCCTGAGTTTGATGAGCTGGTTGGTGTTAACTGTGGTGCAACAGTCCAGACCTTCTCTCTGGTGATCCCCGTACCTAGTGAGGAGTGATGTCACTGGCTGGGTGCTGAGAGATCTTTCCTGAAAGAACACATGGGCCCTTCCTCATACAGATGGTAGAAAAGGCCCAGAGGGAAAGTAAAGCCCTGATGGGAGTCTTTACCTTTTAAGATGCCTCTAGGAAGCTTGTTCTAGAGAAAGCAGAGAATTTGACACAGTTTTGTTTTGCTTTGTTTAGTAAGTAGGGAAACCAAGGTGCAGGGGTAAATTGCTTCACTAGGTTTAATATAATTATTCAAGAATGGGTTGAGGATACAGACACAATGGGAATTCAAGTAGAAGATATTAAGTTTGAAAGAGTGAAGAAGTGAGGTATTTCCTTACTTCACCAGCTAACAAGTTAGCCTGCCACAGATTTGTATATACTTATTGAGGGTGTGTGTGTGTGTGTGTGTGTGTGTGTTTGTACAATCACATAATTACATTTTGATCAAGGATCAACTACATATACAATGGTGGTTCCATAAGACCATATCACCATAAGATTATATAAGGGAATGATATTCCCTCTATGACATTACCACAATGGTGAAAGTGCCTAAGTAAGCATTTCTCAGAATGTATCTCTGTTGTCAAGCAAAGCATGGCTATATATTATCCATATGCATGTTATTTGTATGTAGGAATGTTTATGTGCACATCATTTATATATAGTTACGTATGTACCTTTCTATGTTCTAATAAGAAACAAACATTACATCTCTGGACCAGAAACTTTATTACTCACAGAGCATCCCATCTCCACTTTCCAGCTCCAATCCCAGAGATATACATCATGAGTTATCAAGAATGTCATAATGAGTTACCTGGAATGCCATAATTAAATCATTGTAGTCCAAGGAAAATTGCTCTCCTTTCCTATTATGGTCAAGAAAACCCCCACCAATCAAATTGAGTGTGGGAGTAGGGGCTTTGAGGGAAGATGGATGTGAAACGAGGAAACCAGGACAAACTGGAGCCCAAGATACTAACTGGAATCTGTGGGGATGGCCTCCTCACCTCCAGCTTCACTACCAGAAGTTAGTACTTTTTGTTTGGAGATGAACACTCTCCTGGCCTTGCAATCAGAGGAATTGAAGGAGAGGATTCAGCAGGAGCTGAAGTTGCTGCAGGCCAGCCAGGGAAGCAAGGAAGATGAACAGCAGGCTCCAGCCCTGCCCCAACCTTCAAACCTGGAAAGCAATATGGCTGCCACTTTTCACCTTCTAAATTGCCCACACAGTGTCATGGGATGATATAGGCAAAGAATTCTGGGAAATGTAGTTTCTGCTAAGCTAGAGTGGTGCAATCCAAATCCCCATATCCTGACCTATTTTGAGCTCTTCAGTGGACTCTGGACTCTCATTACTTTCTTCCTGAGCAAGGATCTCTCATGTGGGCTTTCCAACTGTTCCTCTATCTGTTCCTTATTCTTGCTCCTCTTGAACAATTCCTTTCTCTTATTTGTATTCTCTTGGGTTCTCCATCTCTCTTTAGCTGATGTGGCTTAGTGCCAGGCAGTCCCCTGGCAAAGGCTCAGCTGATCTTGGCTTAGGAGAAGGAGAACCTCATGGTTCAGATGCTTTGTTCTGTTTCCTCGTGATTTTTAAGCTGCATTTGTGGCGAGCTGGTTGCGTGCTGTGTTTCTGCAGTCGATGGTGCATCGGTGGGGAGTCTGTCTTGCACACATCTCTTTTGAAGCTGGTGCTGACTGATGCTCCTGATTTTGAGTCTATCAGAGGATTTTCCTAACAAAGAAGAGCAGTGTGCTTTGGCACAGCTGCTTGGTATCTTCCTAGAATGCTGGAAGAAAGCACGCGTTCATTTGGTGTTGGCTAGTTTTTCTTTGTCTAAATTGTCCCATTTGGCTGGGCCCCTTGGCTTTCATCTATTAGAATGGGGATATAGTAAATGCTTCCTCTTGGTTTATGAGATTAAACCAAGATGGAGGTTGACATAAACATTTCTGGGCCATCAGAGCTCTGTGAAGAGCACTTCTGTGTTCCAGATGCGGGGCGTGCTTGTGCAGAGCCCACACGGAGATCACAGTTTGCTGACTTGTCAATGGCCACCTAGAGGAAGGCAGGGATTCTGAATAATGACTCTGCAAACTGGAGACAAGAGACCCAGAAGCCACCATTCTTCCGGCAGTGTTTACAATGTAGGCGAGAAGCCACAGACATATTTTTGAGGTGAGAAGGACTGTGTGTGGTTTTTTCATAATAATAATAAAAAAATCTTTAGCATTTTCCGAATAAATAATATCCATCTCTCAATTAGTGTTAACAGCTAATCAGGGTGCAGCAGGATAGCGGAGCCCTTGACGAACAGCAGGCAGCTTGTTTTATTTTTTCAGTGCTGCTTAAAGATTATTTGAAAAATCTCCTTCAGAGACCAGAGTGTGGGAAGCCACTTACCCCCAGTCAGAATTTAAAGTGATCCAAAATGCAATATTAATGATTGATGCTGAAGCTCACAGTTTGGCGCTGAGGTTTAATTAGATAAGCATTGCAGCTGTTTTTGGGTGGAGGCAACTTGATAGGACAGAGCTGTTCTGTGACTTCCCATCTACAGGGTATCTATTGAAGCGGAAACAGAAGCAAGCTACTAGAAATGATGATGACTTTTTTTTTTTCCCAGTGCTGAAATGAATCTGATTGTGGGGGAAGAAAAAAGCATTTTGTAATTAAAAAGGTGGGCTTGGATCTTGTATTCATTTCTGGATGAATTTAACATTCATAAAAATATGCTATCTGCAGCCAAGCAAGGATCCGGGAAGCCAGGTGTAAAAAAACTGACATTTGTGGCTCTTTGGGCCCACATGCTTTGCAAGCACAGAATCCTCTTGTCTGAAACCCACCCTTCCCCTTGTAAGCACGAGTGTCAGGTTGTCTAAGGTTTTGCCTCGGCAGGCAAACCCCTGCAAGAGGCGGCGCTGGAATTGCTTTCTCCCTCTGAAAACTCATGGAGAATTTAAACTGGGGTCCACAGCATTTCACTTCACTGGGTCAGAGAAACTTTTCACCCTCTCTAATCATGAGTTTGGAGTCTTCTGTGCCTCAGGCTGGCAACACACACTGTGTGGTTGGTTAGGCTGCAGCACATGTATGTGATCTCTGATCACATGAGTTGTTTAAAAAGAATTTATTGAAGCTTGTTACGTGTTAAATGGGCAAGACTTTGAGAAGGCATCTGTTTTCAAAGTAGTAAGGAGCCAGGTTTAGTGGCACATGCCAGTAATCCCAGTAACTTAGGAGGCTGAGGCAGGAGGATCACAAGTTTGAGGCCAGCCTCAATAACTTATTGATACCCTAAGCAACTTAGTGAGACCCTGTCTCAAAATAAAAATAAATAAATAAAAAGGGCTGGGGATGTGACTAAGTGGGGAAAAGCCTGTAGGTTCAATCCCCAGTACTAAAAAAAAAGGAAGAGGGTGAGAATGCTGACCATCCAAATAGATGTTAAAAAGGTTTTTAAAACATCTCTATCCAATGAAAAGCAAGCCTAATAGGTGTTTTGTATTTTAAAACGATTATAATAACCACCCAAAAACATCTATGAAATAAAGTTTTACTTGTTTATTGCTAATAATTACAAATTATGTATGAAGTTCGGGTGAATGCCCAGTATTATTATTTTTGTCACATAAGCAAGCTTAATCCACATTCCCTTAATGATTATGAATCAATTTGTGAAAATTTAAGATAAACCTGAGTCTGGGTGTGAGCAAGGAGAGACGCATCTTTCAGGAGGCACAGTGACTCCCTAGGCCATTCCTTGCACTAGGAGGGACGTGAGCTTGGCCGCCTCCCTTCCCTTTGGAGGCATTGAAAGGTGTGGAACAGGAATTAGAAAGTGACTCCAGGTTTGGCAGTTTTCTGGCCGTGTCTCTTGGTCATTTTGTTAACCTTTGAGCCTCCCTTTCCTCCTTTACGAAGTGGAAGCCATAGCCCTGGCTGCTCATCTCACAGGGTAATTCTGAGGATCTGATTGGAGAGAATGAGTCTTCAGTTAGATCTGAAGCTGGGAGCGGACAAGATTCTGTAAAGACACTGTGATAAGTTACTGGTGGCTCCTAGGGACCGTTCCTTGCAGCCCCTGCTACTGAGAACTAACCACTCTTAAACTTCACACTCAGCCAGGGCACTGGTGAGTATTTGGCTTTCCCAAACTTTTCCTAGGTAGTAACACTCTTACCCTCTGCCTTATTTTGGGGTGAGGCACATGGGATATAGGGTTATTCACAGATGTAGAAATGAAGCAATAAGATTTTATGCATGACTGAAAGAATTACAAGTCCAAATTTGGACTCAGGACTTCTGATCTGAAGTGGGGGCTCCCTCCTTTCTAGCTGATTGTTCCTGCAGACACTATGCAAAATAAGTGGAAATGAGGACTAGGCTACTAAGGCAGGATTGGCCGCTATTGCAGAGTACAGATGTCAACAGAGCAGGTAATTCATTAGAGCAGATCAATAAGCTAAACAAGGGACTCCATGAGATACACTGCAGATGACTGTTTTGTGTATGCATGAGAGTTGGTTTTGCTATGGATTTGAAAATAAGTGGAATATACTCCTTTTAGTTGCATACAATACTGATGGTTGATCACTTGCAAGTAATACTTCTGTTCTTGGTCCCTTGATAAAATAATGGATAAACATATGGTTCCTTTGTGCCTCTTCTAATTGACACTGATGGAAAAGCTGACAACAATCAGTAGTGGTGTTTTTACAGCATTGAACCAAGATCTCTGAGGATAGAGATGGATCAAAGTGCTTCAAACATTCCCATACATCCTAAAGGCAATCAATAAAAATTACAGGATGGATGTAAATTGATGAACCAAACCTGCTGGTATATTGAGTGAAGGTAAGCAAGAATAGAATATTTTGGATAAAGGGAGTGGATGGAAAGCAGGAGATGCTAATATAAGTTAACACATGGAAACATGGAGCTGGAATGTGCAGATAGGCAATGACCTTGTAGAATAATGGTCAGTGGGATGAACAATAAAAGCAATTGCTTTGAATATATTGGTGCCTATTCATCTTCCAATCTGACAAAGAGCTTTCCCACCTGCAGTCTCTTTTCTTCCTCTCATGTAGTCTCCTTGGACTTCACTGTCCACCCTATGGCGACATTTACCATTTTGGTAGCAATGACCTGACTCAAGCAGCCTCCTGCATGTCACTGTCTTGCACCCTGAACACGACTGCAGTGGTGCTAACGTGCCTCTGTTATGTAAAGCGCAGGTCTGAATGAGCCGGCTGCGGACGAGAGATACAGGGCAGAGGGCCCACAGTCAAGGACTAAGGCACCCCAACATTGGCAGGCTACGTAGCCAGAGGGGTAAGGACCCAATCAGGGGAGGGAGGTGGTGCCAGGGAACCCAAGGGAGGGAAGTGTCACAGAGGAGGATGTGGCCACTGGCCTGAGATGTCAGTTGGAGCAAGCAATCAGGAGGCCACACGTGAAACTTTTTTGGTGCAGTGAAGTGGGCAGAAGTCAGATCTCTGTGGGCTGAGGAGGGAGTCGTTGAGTACAGGGGAAACTTAAGTAGGGGCAGCAATCTCGCCGAGACTTGGTGGTGATTTTCCACTGATTCCCTCTCGTCTCAGTTCAGACAGGCGGTGAAGGATTCCGTGCAGAAGGGCCTCCTACCCATCTGGGCTGACGTCATTTCCAGCGCTCAGCCTGGCTCCTGGGAACCGAGAAGTCGTGCTGCCAGCCCACCTGGCCGAGGATGTCCACAAGCAGCTGGCTTCTCCAGAGAGGCCCAGTCCTGCCATCACCAGAGGCTTCCGGGTCCAGTTCTGTGGAAATTTCCAGGCCTGTTCTTTCCCCTGGAGCTCATTCATGTTTTTCCATCCAAATTGACAGAAGTTTCTCTGGTCATCAGCCTCTCCGTGTGGCGCGGCTTCCTTCTGCCTGACCAGATGTGACGCTGCCCTCCTGAGTCCCCTGTGCTCCCCTCCTTGCTGGCAAACCCCCTCACACGCACCCTTAACCTCGCCACCCGATATTCTCTACCCACTTCCAGGCTCTCACTGAAACCTTTTGAGTGGACACCTCATTTGGTTTGGGGACCTTGCTCTCAAAGTCATTTGCAGATTACTGCCCACAGCACGTTCTGGTCGCCCCTCTTTCTGAAGCCCTAAGACTGACTTCCATCCTCCTTATCTCAGGGATGTATAACCACCCTCCAATTCGGCTCTTAACTTCTCAGGAGCCTGGTCCTACCTCCCAACAGATGCCCACCTCACCATGCCTGCTGCCCCGGATTCCTCCTGCCTGGGCTGCCGCAGTCTCTTATCAGGTCTTCTCCCGCCTCCTAGAACAGCTCCCCATCTCTCCTCCTGCCCTACACTCAATCTTCTGTATGGCCACCAGAGGACTCTTAAAAACAGCACACATGGCATGTCCCCACTCAAAACAACCCCCCGTGGGACTCCTCATCACACTGAGACTGAGCCCTACCATGGCAGGGAACCCCCTCTGGGTGGCCTCTGCCCATTTCTCTGATGCCTCTCCTGCCATGTCCACCTTGCCGGGCTGCACCTGGCACGCCAGTGTCCCCCACTCCACCCCTAGCTCATGGTCAAGAGCATCCCTCTCAGGTATGCACACAACTTGTGCCTCAATCCATTCAGCTTCCTGCTCAGATGTCACCTCCCCAGAGGGCCCTCCTAGGTCACTTTATCTACAACCGTCCTTCCTTCCCTGTCCCCCGCCACGCTCCATCCTGACGCTGAGCATATCGTAGAATCAGTCAGTGTCCTTCCCTTCCTGCATCAGGTGCCACGAAGGCAGGGATTTGCCTGTGTTGCTCACTGCCACATCCTCAGCACCTGGGGCTGAGCTGTGCATGTCCAGGGTCCCAAGTAAACGTGTAGGATGGAGCAAGGTGAGAGCCCCTCACTGACTTCTTCAGTTACTACGTCTCAAAATCCCAGAATGGGATGATGTCAAGTTTTAGCTGTCGGAGGGAAGACACAGAATAGCAGTTCCTCTCAAAGCACACCCAGAAGAGGGGACTCTTTCTGCCTCTTCTCAGCATGACTTTTACAACACGGAGTCCCTCTTGGGTCCAGAGTAGGCCCTTTCCAGTCCTGCTCTTGCTACACTTTTGTGTCTGGTGTGACAGCCTCTCCACCACACGACCAGCATACTGGTTTCATTTCAGAGGTTCGTAGCATAGATGTTAACTAGTGAGATCGAAATAAACACACAGACTCAATTACCTTCTTCTATGACCAGGTCCGAGACGGCTCTCCCCTGTGGCTCTCACCTCGAACCACCCGGTGGGGCAGCAAGGCTTACTCAGGACTAGCAGGAGAGAGAGAGAGCACGCCAGGGAGTGGCCTTTTATTGGGGAACAAGAAATTCAGGGGAAAATTCCATCCATTATGAAGGTCGAGGGGGGCAGCATTCCAAGGTCAGGGTCAGTGATTGGTCTCAGGGTCAATGGTCAGTCACACCCCCACACGGACAGGCTCTCGCACCTGGAGAGGGTAGGGATTAGCTCCGACACAGTTTGGCCAGAACGCCTCACACCCAATCAGGGAGGTGCCCAATCACGTGCGAGAATGGCTTCCCACAAGCCTCCTTCTTACCTAGGACAGGCCAGCTGATGCTTCTCACTCCTGTTTGGAACAGAGGGGGCTGTTCTCTCTGTCCCCACCACAGGGCAGGGACCGATGACGCTCTCCCATGAGGGTGGAAGGCAGTTTCCTGCTGGATGGCCAGGGAGTGTTAATGTTGTGGGCATCTCTGTGCCCCGTTATCCTCCTAAGGGCAAGGACACCCCTCAGCAAGCCCGATGAGCGTGGCTGTCCAGTAGCTGGAAGTTTCTCTGAACTTCAGTTGTCGGGCTCTGAAACACGGGACCCAGCTCTGGACTGCGGTTGCAATGCCGAGAAAAGCAGAAAAGGCTCGCGGAGCCACAGAATCATCTTTCCACCCAGCGATGGCCAGGACTGCTCAGCCTCTGGAGCACGCGGCCGACACACTGCTCTGGCCCCACTCTCCTGTCCTCCAGATTCTTGCTTTCTTTGGCCCTTTCCAGATGATGAGCCTCCTGCCCTCCCAGCTTCTGGAGTCTCCCTCCACTGCCCGCCCTGCCTGGACCTTGGCGTGATCACTCTCTCCGCTGCAGAGAGTTGTCTACCGCACACCCACAGGCACCTCTTCATGCCACCTTGTCTTTAACAGTCCAAACCCACAAGAAAATGCTGACTTCCTCCTTCACCTGCTTCACTCTGGTTTGCCTCTGGGGTTCACCACCAGCGATCCCGGCCTGTCTTGTTCACCACGGTCTCTCATGCTCAGAATAATGCTTGACGTACATCAGGTGCTCAGCAAATATTTGTTGGAGGAATGGATACATTCTCTTGCTTGAAATGGGTGAATAAACTCTTGTCCGTACCCTTGACATCCTTGCCTCCCAACTTCTTTCCTATCCTCCCACAAGAAGGCCAGTCTTGGTCAATGGAACCGTCTCAACTGTCCCGTCCCCAGCGCTTGCCTTGGTCCATTCCTGATGCACTTCAATATGGCGCAGGCTTCCCTTCCTTCTCCTGCAGGACCTCAGCCTCGCTGCCCTCTCCCACCTCCTCAGGGGCCTCCTTCCCTCCTACAGCGTTGCTACGGCGGCTTCAGCATCTTTTTGTCTCGTGGGCTCTTTATCAGTGTTTAAAATAAACTAGTAAAAATCTCTCCAGTACTGGAGGGAAAAAAGCAAAGCCAACCTCCAAACCCATGCTCCCACCCATGTTGTTTTCTCAGATTCTGCCTTACCTTGTTTGTTTCCGTTTTGTACACATTTTTCATTGAATCCCATCTTGTTGATCCATGCCGTGGCCTCTGCCATCTCATCCCACCCCACTGCACCCCTCTTCTCTAGGTCCTTCTAAAGCTGGATGATTTTGGGCCTGGGCTCCAGTCAGCGTGGGCCCCGGCCCCGGCCCCCAGCCCCATTCTCTGTGTGGGGGGAGGGGCAAGTGGCTTCCTCCACTTATTAGTGCCACGAGGTTTCTCCTAAGAACTGAGTGATATGAATAAAGACCGGAGTTCTCCAAGGCCAGCAAGTGGCCCCTCTTTCCTCCTCTTGTACTTTTACGGTCACTCTCCATAGATGCCTTTTATTTCTACACCTGCTCCCTCTTCCCTTAGCTGTTTTCCTCTGAAGCTCACAGCGTGGTTTTCTGAACCTGTCCAAGGAGGGTGATCTCGACTCAGCGGAGACCTAGGAGAGGGTGCAGGCGGTTGTGTCCCCCACCCCAGGATTCCCACTAAGTTGTGCCCTAGGAGGGCAGTTTCCCCTGGTGCCTGATCCACATGTTCTGTGTAACTGCACGGCCGACTCCGGATCTTACTTCTTGGGTGGGTGTCCCAGGGAGTCTGGGCTCTGCGGGTGTCTCCTGCAAAGAGCAGAAGGTCGCAGGTCCCAAGATGCTGCTCCAGGAGTTTGGACGGAGCTGCTGCAGATGGTGAGGGACAGACAGATGTTTCCAAGGAGCCTGGAGATAAAACGCTGTGTAAACTCAACTGGGTTCCTTTCAAAGGTTTCTGATTTTCACATTCATTAAGTCTGCTTAGAATGGAAGAAAGAACCAGAGGTGAACATTTGGCAAAGAGGAGGAGTAAAGAGCTGGAGGAAAACCCGGGATGCAGGAGGGCGGGCCGTGCTGGTTTCATGGGAAAGCACCGTGCGTGGTTGGCGCCTTTTGCTGGCACCATGGTCTTGCTGTCTGCTGCGCCATCTCCCCAGGTCCCATTCACTGTGCCAGATCACTGACTTGGCATCCCTCCAGCTTCCTTAGCCTGAAATTCTCTTCCTCTTGGGTTCCCCATTGAACTCAGACCTGTTCAAGGCTCAGCTCAAATGCCACCTCCTCCATGAAGCCTTCTCTGATACCCGCACCAGCAACCCCACTGGAGTCGGGTGGGTTTCTCCTTCTTGCTTAGCTCCCCCAGCATTTTATTTATATTTTTATTCAGAAGTGGCATGATTCACTTAGTTAAGAGTGCTAACATGGGCAGTATAGAATCAAAAAGACTGGGGCTAGTGTAAGATATAAGTTAGGTTGTGTGATCTTGGCTGAGTCACTTAACCTCTCTGAGTCTGAATTTCCCCATTTGAGGATTGAGTAGAAGAATAGCAAATGTTTTGTGTCCATTCAGTCCTCTTATGTCTGTGTGTGTCCCTGTATCCTGCTAGACATTACACCCAGTTATTTATCTCCCTTCTTAGGTGGAAATCACTTCAAGGACAGGAAAGTGCCCTTGTTAATATAATATGCTCCCGAAGAGCCTCACACAATGACCAGTGAGTGCTTAATAGAAGTTCAATCGATCAAATCCAATTTCCTCAACCTATCATCTCCCAAATTTGCTTACCTCCTAGAGCTCATGAAAGCGGTAATATTTGTATGGAATCCTGGATCATCTGAAGGGGATTTGAGACCATGGATGTGGGGCTTACTGGAAAATGGGAAATGCCTTTTCTTTATATTATGTGATTATGACAAGGAAAATAAGATTGAGAAATACGTGAAAATATTTTGTATATTACTTTAAAACACCATCTCTTTAAATTAGTAAATCCAGGACGTTTACGGAGGAAGCTATAAAAAATAGAATTCAAAGTAAGTTTAAGTGATTTTGAAATCATTGCACTTTTTTAACCTCCATAAAATATTTACAAACATTAACAACACCCAGGACACTGGGCGTCTGTTCTGGGAAACGCTAATTAGGAAGAGCAGCTCTAGTCAATGCTTAGCTGAGTTCAGACTGTTTTCCAGGTGAAGAGACTGACGGGCACACAGGTGGGGCCACAGGTGGGGTCACACAGGTGTCCGAGCTGCAGCTCTAATTAGCACAGCACCCAGATGGAGCCCAGTGGCTCGGCTGGCAATCTGCAAATAGCACTGCCCGAGTATGTCTTGACTTTCAGGCGAGTCCAATTTCCAGTCTTCAGGTTGGAGGGGACGTCGGTCATTGACAGGCACTTTGTTAAGACTCAGGAGCAGCCTAACAAGGTCACTGGCTTGTTTTGGATGCGGCTCCTGTTTATAGCTCTGGGTTTCCAGTTCTGCGAGGCATGGAGGTTGGCCCACTTGCTGTAGGTTCTGGAATGACTTTGAAGGATACTGTTGATTCCAGGGGACCCGCTGCCTGCCAAGGCTGTGCTCCAGGAGAAGAGACGGAAGGGAAGTGGAGAGGCGCAACCTCGGGGACCTCGGAGTCAGACGCGTGGCCATCTGCCCTGGCTTCCACCTTGCCCGTGGGCGGCTGTTAGTGCAGGGCTATTTTTGCAGGTGCACATTCGTGCAGGTCTGTCCTCCACTCGTCTTTCTGGGCTCATTTGGAAGCGCTCGAGGCAATCCAGGGAGCCCCGTGGCTCTGTGAGGACAGCAGGACGGCTGGGGCCTGGCATGGCAGAGACCTGCCCCCACATTCTGGTGCTTTCCCACATCTGAGGAGGGGAAGGGCACTGGAGGGTGGTGGTGGGAGCAAGTGCCCCCTGGTGCCAGTGTGGCCAGATGGAAGATGCTAGAAGCCACACGGGGCTACTTGAAAGACAGCTTCAGATATGTCTAAGTGAAGTCCTTGGGGCGACACCACCCCAGTAATACTGAGCGTGATTAGAATAAAAGCCACTCGCATCTGTGTGTGGGCGCAGATTATGTGGTTGTATGCAACATCCAAGGCACCTGGGCGTCAGTGACACTTCCCTTCAGGTTATGGCTCCACTTTGCTTCTGGAAGTTTCCATTCAGAGGGAAGCTCAGGTCTGAAGACGTCAAGCCTTTGCCCTCTGGCACGTATTTTTGTCATTTTTTATGTTAAACACAACACGATTATTTACCAATCAGCATGAATCCAGCACTCTGGTAAGTGCTGCGGCACAGGGCTAGATAGAACAGCCCCTGCTCTCAGGACGTTCCCAGCCCAGCGGGTGGTTTGTGGTATGAGGAAGGGCCTGGGGTGCGTGCAGAGAGAGAAGAGGGGACGCAGTCAGCCTGAGCTTCAGGAGACTCACACAGGTGGCATGTGTGTGCCTGCTTCCTGTCCTAGAAATAAGTGATGTGCTTAGGTGGGTCAGCTCATGGAAGGAATGGAATGGCATCCCCAGAAGACAGAGCAGCATGCCCAAAGGTGCTGAGGTGGGTAATGGCCTGGCCCATTCTAAGGTGCAGGGACAGCACCTTAGATAAAGCTGGAGGACAGGTTGATTGGCTGGGGATATGGGTGAGTTGGCCAAACTGAATGGGTGGCAGTGGGGTTGTGTTTGAACTTGACAGCCCTCAGCTCGGTGGCAACGCAGACATAAAGCAAAGGGCATCACTGTAAGAGGCATAACGACACAGGGCGGGTGGGACCTGGATTGTGGGCGTGGCGCAGGGTGAGAGGATGGAGTTGAGAGCTGTCGGGGAAGCAGGGTGGAGAGCCGTCTGCACAGCTGCAGGAGAGGCTCAGCAGGAGTGAAGGAGGACGCATGGGAGTCCCTGGCGGGTGCTGGCCAGGCGCTGGTGTTAGGAGGGATAGGGGTTCAGGAAGCAGAAGGGGTCTGGGCTGGGGGCTGAGAAGAACCCCGCGGTGGGCCCCTCGAGTTGGAATTGCAGGACAGAACTCAGCCCCCCAGGGGACCCTGCATTTCCTGTCCTTTGAGAGCCCACCCGACCTGTCTTCCTGGCCTCCGCCTCCTCCTCCTCCACAGCCCGGCTGGTCCCCTGCCCTCTCCTCTCATCTCCCTCATCGAGGCCTATTTCCAGTCCATCCCAATGGACTCCCATGCACCCCACTTCACTGAATGCCCGAGCATGGTGTGGCATTGCCTGCGGGGCTCTGTCCGCGTCTGCCTCCTCACTGACCGTGGGGAGGCCCAACAGGATGGGGTGGACGTGAACATGGCTGGCAGATGGCCAAGTGGACATGCAGGAGGCCACTGGAGGATGTGCTCACAGAAAAAGGGCACAGTCAGGTGCGTGGGCGGGGGTGGGAGGCTCCTCTGTCCACACATGGACCCCTTTCTTGGAAGGACGCCCTCCAGGCTCTGGCCCTTTGCTTTGGCCAGGAATCCCTGCAGGTCTGGGGTATACCTGCTGCCAGGGGACACCTAGCAGATGTCCTTCCTATGGGTCAGTGGGCTGCCCCTGACCTCATCTGATGACACCTTCCCACATCGCTCTTCTTCTTTTCCACCTTCTGAGGCACCTGGACTGTACCATCTTAGGAAGAGGTACCTCTGGCTCTTGGTCTTCAAGTCCTCCACCCAGGAGGGGGCAGTGCTGTACTTCCAGGGGTGACTGGCACCTTGGCTGGCCGCCTCCATCACCTGAGGTTTTCGCCCATGCACTTGACCTTGATCTCCATATAGGAGGCTCTGGGAAGTTCATAACACGGTCAAGCAGTTCTAAGCTTGACAGAGGCTTTTCTTTATTCTTTCAGTACCTAATACCCAGCTTATAATAGATGCTCAGTAAACATGTTATTTTAAAGGTGTGTGAATAGAGACATCTCCTTGGAATCATACATAACGATAATTGTTTATGCTTCCATGAATAAATCATGCATTATTATTTTCACTGTAGTTACTGGGGTGCTTCGGGGGGACCTATGCTGGTCAGGCACTATTCCAGGAATTCCACACACCCTACTTCTAATCCTCTCCATGCCTTCATTAAGGGTGCCCATCCTGTTTTAGACTTGTATTTAGCCAGACTTCATGAGGTAGTTCCTGTGCAAGACATACCCAAAGTGTCCTTCCTGGGGTTTAAATGTGTTTATTTAAGCATCCATGCTCTTTCAGGAACGCCTCCTTGCCCCCAAAGATCTTTGACAAAGATGTCGACAAGTGGGTCAGCAGCTGCACACCCTCCTGGTGCTCCTCCATGCTCTATGCCAGATGCACCACCAGCCCGAGGTGTGCACATGTGCGACACACGCGCGCGCGCGCGCACACACACACGCACTTCCTCGACCTCACTCATGCTTCATGCTCCATTGGGAATGGGCCCTCACCATGTGGTAAGATATTTGGATCTTTCTTTCTTCTGAGGTGTGTGTGTGTGTGTGCACATGTGTGCGCTTTTCTAGTTTTTTTGGTTATTCAATCATCTTAAGAAAGTTTCATCCATGTGAAAAGACACAAAAAGGAATAAAAGAGAGGGAATCTCATGAAAGTCAAAGGGAGACCAATAAAGTAGAGGACAGGGATCAAGGGGGCGGAGGGGGTCCGGGGAAGCACTGGAAAACAAAATCCACCAAGTTATGCTGTGTCCATGGAGGACTGTCCTACAGTGAGTCCTGCGTTTGCTTTTTGTTTTGTTTTGTTGGCGCTGGGGTTTGAACCCAGAGGTGCTTAACCACTGAGCAACATCCCCAGCCCCCTTTAACTTTTTTAAATTTTATTTTGAGACAGGGTCTCCCTTAGTTGCTTAGGGCCTCATTAAATTGCTAGGGTTGGTCTCAGATTTGCAATCCTCCTGCTCAGTCTCCTGAGCCCCTGGGATTACGGGAGTGCTCTACCAAGCCTGGCTGGATCCTGTTTTTATATAAATGATAATGCACTAATTGAAGGTTTGGCTTATGTCATGTCCATGTTCAAATATGCGTAATGTATCCCACTGTTATGTATAATTATAATGCACCAATACAAAATAAAATTAAGAAAAAAGAAGCACTGATGGGTGAGTGAAATGTTAGTAAGTCGCCTTTGGCTGCTCTCACATCATCAGCTAACTTTGAAGAAAGGAACGTTGGTTCCCCTCCACAAAGCGCTTAGTGTCAAGTTTTCTCCCTAAGGCAGGACTCTGCACGTCTCCTCCATGCCCCTCTTTCTGGCCTTCCTTTCATATTTTGCAACTGCTGGGACTTAGATATTGGGATTCCCTTGGAGACCTGTGACTGTGAAACACTGGACCATTGAATTATGAGACGGCGCAGACCCGGGGACGGAGGGGGGTAAGATCAGTGTGAGGGCAAGGAGATGCTTCTATTCCAAGAGCAGTCACCACGACCCATCCTCACCGGCCATGCTGGGCCTGGTGTGGCTGCCCTGCAACTGCCAAGCTCGTCCTTGTCCCCGCTGCTCAGACAGTGTCTCTCCCATCAACCCCCCCTGGTGTGCCTTAGCCGTCCCCTGAGCCATCTCCCTGGGTTCAAAACCTTGCTTCTCTCAAGAGTCTTCCAACCTCCTCCAACTCAACTTCACATTAGGATGATGTCCCCAGGCCCGGAGTCTTCAGTCCTTCAGGAATCCAAGGGAAAATAACCACCACCTCCAGCTGGATTTCCTGAGGTTGTCCTCTTTGCCTCCAAATCCCTTCCCGGGTCTTCCAGGCCCCCAGTTCCATTTTTCAAGGATTACCCGATGAAATCTCCAAAGCCTTTGTCATTTAGCAGAATGATACATTGTATTCTGTGCATTAATTGTTAGATTTTTAAAGGTGGTAACATGCACAGAACATTTATTAAATGTTTTAAGTAGTGTTAAGCACCTTTACATTGCTGTGAGACTCAACTCCAGAATTCTTTTTCATCTTGTAAAACTGAAACTGCCCCATTATACAAAACTCCTGATCCCCCTGCCAGTCCCTGGCAGCCATCATTCTGCCTTTGGTATTATGAACTTCATTACTCTTTGTACTTCATGGGTTAGTGTGTTTTGTGTAGCTATAACAAAATACATGGGCTTGGAACTTTATGCAGAAAAAAAGGTTTATTTACCTCACAGTTCTGGAGGTTCAAGAGCATGGTGCCAGCATCTTCCTGGCTCTACTGAGGGCCGCATGGTGAATAGCATCATGATGGAGGGAGTGGTTGTGGAAGAGATTGGATGGGGAATCAGGAAGGCAGGACTTCAAGGGGATCAGGCTGTCTCTTCATCTGTCTCTTCATCTAAGGTGCTACCGGACTTGCTCCCTACTGTGGGAGAACACTGGTGTGTTCTTGAGGTGGGGCTTCCGTGACCTAATTCTCTTCCCCAAGGCCCCATCTCTTAAAGACTCGACCACCTCAACACCGCCACGCTGGGGACCAGGCTTGCAGCACATGAGCCTCGGCAGGGAAATCACGCCCAAACCCAAGCACCTCAGTCAGCAGAATCACGTGTTTGTCTTTTTGTGACTGGCTTCCCCCCCCCCCCAAGCTGAATAATTTGCATTGTTCATTTATACCAAGTCACTCATTATTTGATGGACACTTGAGTTGTTTCCACCTTTCGGTTTTTGTGAATGGTGCTGATATTTTCATGTGTCTAAAACATCTCTCTTAAAGAACTTGCTTTCAAATATTTTTGGTTCATCTGTATCTATTTAAATTGAAAACCACCGTTTTGATACTGGCTGAAGAATGTTTAAGTAGAATGTGAGGAAAGCAACTAGAGGTGTTTTTCAATTGATCCACAGTAAGGGATCACTTACTAATATTAAGATAGGTTGTGGACAGAACACACTTATTCATCCTAATAAATGACTATATTTCATAGTGAACTGAGCAATATTTATTGAACCATTCAGTTCAAACCTCTGAAGCAGCAGGTGAGAGATTAAGCTGAAAAATTGTGGAGTGCAGTTAGTTGAGTAAGCATACTTCAGGTTTAAGTGTTTGGGGTCATAATCTTCAATTTGTAAAACTTATTGTAGTTTTATGATGTCAAAATAAATGTTTTGGGTAGAAACCTTGGAAGCACAAGTGTGTGCGCATGCATGTGTGTCCGCGCGTGCGTGCCCCCAGCTTGCTAGGAGAGAAGTCCGCATCCCATCCTTACTAAGAGAAGTCCTCCCAGGACTGAGCCTCTCTCCCATTTCCCTCTTGGGTTGTCCGTGCGCATGGAGTCCTGGGGAACTGGGCGGGAGGGCACAGAAGTCACAAGGATTACTCTTGCCTCTGACACAGAACCTAGCCTAAATGTGCCCCTGCTCCAGTTCACACACATCTTACCCTTGACCTTTAGCCCTCTGGCTGGGGAAAAGATGAGCCCCAGGAAAGCACACCAAGGATGAGTCTTGTCTGCCAAGACCCCCAGCAGAGCTCTCCTTCCCTCCTCTGGGTGGGAGGCAGCTTCAGGCCTTCTCCAGGGACAGAGAGATTTCCCCCCTCGCGCCCCCCACCCCACCTCCGCTTGGTTTTGCGCATCTGTCTTAAGCTGCAGCACCCAGCACAGTAGCTCTCTGTCCTTGACCTTGCTGTTGCATTCACTTTGTCCTGGGTGTGCCTGCATGAGCCTTTGCCCTCACTGTGCTCACCTTGTGCCACTTGGGTCACAGTGGAGCCCCTCCCTGTCCTACACGATGTGTCCCATCTTTCCCCTGGAGTGCATCTTGTGCAGCACATAATTTGCAAATGAAAGCGCTTCCTATTCAGCCAGCACTGCAGTTTGGCATTTTGGGGGTAGTTCTTCAATTCCTCCGTAGCAGATGCTGTTTCTTGAGATGATTTTGGTATGCAAGAGAAGACTAGTGTTAAAAAAAAATAAAAATTAAAAAAAAAATGAAGAAAAGTCATGCAATTGCTATCGCCCCTCACTTGTTATCGTTTATATCTTTGTCTGGCTTGACAGCAAATTCAATTGAAAAAGAGCTGATCTATCCACTCTTGCTTCTAACAGAGCCGCAGAATTTCTCACATTAGAGCCAGTCTGAAAAACCCAATCAATATCTGCTGAAAGGGCGAATTAGAGACACCATTCTCTTCTGAAAGTTAAAGGCCCCTTGGGACTGGACTGGAAAGCGAGCTTCCTTCTCTCTGCCCCACCTCCTTTCCCAGGCTCTTGTCTGGTTGCCATCTCAACATGCCTCTTGAGCCCCAACCTCCACGGTCCTTTCATTTTTCTGGACCTTCTGCTTGGGATCCAGGATTTGGACTTGTCCCCTCATCCTTACTTTACTCATAGCAGGTCAGAGAAAATGAAAACAACAACAAAAAATTCAGAGTCAAGCTTCTGTTGTGGATTCTTCTCTTCAACACAGGGCAAGGTGGACATTGATAGAACACTCTGGGGAAATGTTTAAAGGGTTCTTTCTGCGCCGTTCTTCTCAAAATAACCCAGAAACTTTTTCACTACTCTATCTTAGTTTCTAGAATTTCTGTTGGAGGATTTCAACTGATGATGAGGCCACAGTTTTTGAGATAAACTCATTAAAATGCATGAGGAGACTGCAGGAGATGGTCCCACGGTGGCTGATGTTACACAGTGGACAGATGAGAGGCACCTGTTCTGGGTTCTGTTTATCTTTTCCAATCTCTAAGCTGCCGGATCAACAAGACTCCATGTGGGGTCTGCGTGGAAATGACCAGCGTGTTTCCTGGGTTGTCTAACACAGTGGTGTGTCTCAGCCTGAGTGGTTCAGAAGCTTTGCACAGGAAATTGCAGACTTTTCAATACGCCATTCGTAATGGAGTGAAATGAGAGAAAAGTCAAGCTCATCGTGTGTGTGTGTGTGTGTGTGTGTGTACAAAACTAAATCTAGTTCGATTCTTACCGATACCTACTGCTATCCTTCCTCATGGATATAAAATCTGAAGGTGTGAGAATTGTCAGTATTTGTTTGACATTAAGTGACAGAGCTGGGACGTGCACTGAGGATCTCCAGTTGCAAAACCCATATTCTTTGCCTCTCCCTCATGCTATTCACTTGGTAGTAAAAACAATGATTATCAATCAGTGCCCTGTCCCTCCGTTTTCTCTCAGACAATGCTTGGTTGATAATAGTTTAGCCTAAACAGTTGTTAATTTCATTCCTCCCCTTCCCTTCTTTGCCTATCTGGCCAATTTTCATTGCCATAAGCATTTGCAGACTCTCACAATTCCCTAAAGAGTTCAAACTAGTTCTGTGTATGAGCAGAATATAGAATCTGTCACAATGTTGGCCACCCTGAAATTATGTTTTTATACACTATGCTTTTCAAATTGGGGCCAATCAACTTGTCATTCACTGAGCCGCTTTCAGCAGAGATTATGCTGACACATGGGATGCATATGTCACACTTATAGGGAAAGTTTTAAAATATGATCATTCCACTGGCATCGATTCAAGCCCTGGGTTATTTACATGCATTGAGCGTGGCTCTTGTGGAACATCTCAGCAACATGAGATCTTCTCCTGGCTTTTCCTCCAATGAGGAAATTTTAAAAAAAATTTCATCTTTATGATAAAGTAGGAAAAGTCATTAAATATACTGTGGATATTGGAGACACGACTCCATATTTAATCAATCATGATCCCAGTTTATCAGATTCTGTCTTGCCTGCCATCTGATGTTCAGGACTAGGTTTTCTGCCATGGTAAATTGGGCAGGGAGCCCTTGACTGAGGGCCTTTTAGATAAAATGTTGGGTCACTGGTTATTTTTCTTGGAAGTAGAACCAGCAGGAGAATTTAGCTTCACTGTGGAGCTTCTCATTCTGAAGGAGTCCGGGCTATGGCTGTGGAGGGGTACAGAGTGCTGGGATGAGCACTCTATCAGGAGCTTGTGTCTCAGCCAAAGAACGTCCGCTGAGCACACTTGTGTGTCCTTGACATTTCCTCTTAAGTAGGCAACTTAAACTGGCCTAAAATTGATCTCCCCTTTCTCTTCCCGAAACCCGTCTACTCATTTTATCTCCCTTGGAGCTTAGCAATGTCAAGCTTCTAGTTGCTCAGGCAGAACCCGATTCCTCTTCTCTCGCATCAGCATGTTCTGTTGACTTTGACCTCACAGGCCACCAGCCCCCCAATTTGGATCACTTCTTGCCTTCATTGCTGACACATTGGCCCAGGGAAACACCATCAAAAGCCTGGATTTCTGCAGTGCACCCTAGTGTAGCTCCTGCTCCATCCCATCCTAGATCTGCCCCCTCTTCTATCAAACTCTGCCCTGGCTCATCTCCCTTGGAATGAAAGCCACTGGTCTTTCCAGTGATCCACAGGCAGCTTAGCCCCTCTCTTGTCTCCCCTGTGGCTCCCCTCTCCCTCTCTCCCTCCACTGCAGCCCCACAGCTCTCTTGACCTTCCTCGCAGCCACAGCTGGACATCAGCCTGAGTCTGGGTTCCTTACCTACATCCTCTTACTGTCCTCATCTAATATCTATTGACCCTTTTTCAAAAATCTTCTCAACGCCTTCTGGAGAAAGAGTAAGCCATCCAATCAGTCAGTGAGGCAAGCCAGTCGCACTTCCAAAATATGGGCTTGCTGGGTTCTTTCACCACCATTCCCAATGTTACAACCCCCTCCCCTCCCACTGGGTTACCAAGCCAGCGCCTTACAGCTCTGCCTGGGCACCTGCCAGAGACATCTGCAGAGCAGTTCTCCCACCTCTTCATTCACACGCCCCCCTCTCCAGAGGTCTACCTTGACCCCTTGATTTTAAACTACAACCTGCATATTTTTCTGTTAGAGTGTAAGCTCCATGAGAACAGAAATATTTTTCTGTTTGTAAAGTGACATATTCCTAAGAACTTTGTGCCTGGCAATAGTAGGCACTCTTCACAAATTAGTTTAATGAATAAGGAAGCTGGAAAGTCCAGGTTCTGGGCCTGGATTGGACATTTTCAAAGACACTTGGCCCTCCTGAAGTCTGGTTTCTTCACACATGGAGAGACGGAGTCCACATCTCCTGCTTCCTGACTTTGGGGCCACTCGAAGACTGTTATGAAAACGTGCCAGGAAACAGAGGTCACTATGCAAGTGTAATGTGGTAGTTGGCACACCCGGCAGAGGTCATGGGTGGCCCAAGGGGCTTGTGCCAGCCCTGCAGTGCCCTGGCAGACAATCCATGGGCTCGGGATTATTCCTCTGAGAAACCATCACTGCAACTAGCTTGGGGCTAACCTTTAGCTGTCATCTGACGGGGCCAGGAACAACATGGACCTGGAAGGCCTGGGGACCCACAACGGAAAACGGTCTTGGTCAAGAGCCATTGCTGGGGAAACGCTCCACTCTGCTTTAGTGTGCAGCCTCCTGGGAGTGACTGACCAGAAGGATGAGGCTGACTCTGTGGGCTGTTTAAAATCACGCGTCGAATCCTTGTGGGTGCTGTGACTCAATGATGTGATCGAGCCCTCAAGTTAAACAGCATCACTGCCTCAGGGTCTGAAATTTTTACCTAGGTCTTTATTAAAAACACTTGCATCAGAATCACTTGTCAGTTTCTTATGCTGGTGATTTGTGATTAGAGTTGACACGCTGATGCATGGAATTGTGCGACTTCTATTTTAGAGTGTCCTTCCTCCTTTTTAAAGAGTGTCCTTCCTTTGGGCATCATCATCTATACCTTTGTGCATCCTAACTAAGATTTGCATGCCGCATAGGGGCACCTTTTAATTTTACTTGCAACTGTAGTAGACATGCGGCTGTGAGTATAAGCTTTTTTTCTCGGAGAGAGAGAAGGGATTTTTCCTCATTCTCCATTCAACAGCTAGGACGCATGTCTACTTTGTGCCGAAGGCTGTGATGAGAGATGGAGCCACGCAGCTCACAGATGCCTGCAGGCCTTTCCTCACTCATGAAGTAGACAGACTAGTGGGAGAGACAGATCAAACGGACATCAAACACAAAAGACTTGAAAGGGGGCTAAATGTTATGCAGGAAAGGCAGAGTTCTGGCGGGTGAGGGGAGGGGTTGCAGGTCTTCCCAAGAGGGGTACCCTCTCACCCGGGGCCTGAAGGAATCGTCCCGGCAGGGCTGGGTGCTTGTAGGCCGGATGAGTATTCTGGAGGGTCAAAGAGTACATGTGAGGATCCTGGAGAGGGAAGGATTGAGGAAGACCAAGAGGCAGAAGAACCCTAAACTGTAGAGGGCCGGATCTTGAGAGGACTTGAGGATGCGTGAAGAGTTTTGGAATATTGGAAGAGTAAGAGGACTCCACTGAAACTGTTCAAGCAAGAGAGTGACATGATTGGTTCTGGTTAAAGTCACCTGGCTGGGAGTGGGTGGGGATGGGTGGCAGCCATGGGGAGGGACCTGCCCTTGTCCAGATAAAAATGAGTGTTAATTTGTGATGGTCTTGGGGGATTACTGGTAGTGAACAAGCTGAGAAAAGAACCCGCTGGACACACATTTTGGAAGTAGAACTGACCAGCCTTGCAGCTAGGTACCATGTGTTATTCAGAAGCTGTTGAGATGACTTTTGGAACAGTTGTCAAAAGACTCTTTACATGGATGCCCGGAGGAGCACCAGGAAGGAGTCCAGACTCAGGTCTAGGTGATGATGGTCTTGAACTCAGACCTGTGTGGTGACCATAGAACAGAGGCCTGAGATCTAACTGCATGGGTCACTTGCTGTTCAGCTCATGAGGTGGTGCTTACATACCCTGCCTGCCCACTGCCACCCTTGGACTGTGTCTGCAGAGTGATTATCTTCTCTGTGTCAAAATGGGCTCATTCTTTGTTCTCAGAGAATCCACAGAGAGCTGCGAACACCTCCAGTATCCTGGAATTTGACCTGTAAAAAATAAGTAAACACTTTCTCATCAGAGTATTACATGCACATAAACTAAAACAAGAGACAGCGTATGGGAAGATTTACAGTAAGAAGCTGTAGTCTCCTACCACAGATTTCCCCTCCCCACATGTCCTAGTCACCAGGCTACCTGTTTGTATTTCTTTTAACAATCTTTAGGAGTGACTTCATCTCCGTAATGACACCACCTTAATACCATATCCAGACCCATCAGTATTTTTTATCGAGGTGAAATTCACACAAATTACAATAAGCCTTTTTTAAGTATGCAGGTCAGGGGCAGGCCATTCACTTCTTGATAGACATTTGAGTGACATTCACCTCATGGCTCTCGTTGCTGTGATTTTCATTGTTCTAGGGTAAATGCTTAGGATTGGGATTGCTGAATCCTAGATAATTCTGTGTTTAACTTCTTAAGAAACTGTTAAACTGTTTTCCACAATGGCTGCACCAGTTTTCATTCTCACTAGCAGCCATGAAGATATCTGTTTCTGAACATTCTTGCCAAGACTTATTTTCGGTTTGTTTTAATATAAACCATCTCTGTGTGGGTCAAGAGGTAGCTCATTATGGTTTTGATTTTCCTTAATGACCAATTAAGTTGAACATCTTTTCATGTGCCCGGCGGCCATTTATATAACTTTTTGGAGAAATGTTGCTTTGCATGGATTGCACATTCTTAATAGATTATATATAAATTTTTATGGTTAAATAATATTCTATTGTGTGTATATACCACATTTTCTTTATTTATTCATCTGTCTATGGGCATCTGTCTATGGGATTGACTATCTTAGCCATTGTGAGTAATATAGTAATAAACATGGGCATACAGTTATCTTCTGATATGCTAGTATCATTTATTTTTGTAGTTTCTGCTTTTATTTGGTTGTTGTTTTACTTAGGGCTCAAATCTAAGAATCATTGCCAAATCTGAGACCATAAATATTTACCCATATGTTTCCTTCTAATAACTTTAGCTTTTATTTTAGTTTTAGTTTTTTGGTTCTGGGGATTAAACCCAGGGGTGGTTAATTACTGAGCTTCATCCCCATTTTGAAATAGGGTTTTAATGAGGCTAGCTTTGAATTTGCAATCCTCCTGCCTCAGTTTCCCAAGTCATAGAGATCACAGATGTGTGCCACCACACCTGGCTTAGCTTTTATGTTTTGATCCATTTGGAAATTAGTTTTTGTCTATGGGTTAAAGTAGTAGCAAAACTTGAATATTTTGCATATGGTTATACAGTTGACAAAGAACCATTTGTTGAAGAGACTATTCTTATCTATTGATTGCTTTTTGGCATTCTTGTCAAAATGAATTGGCCATAGATATAGGGTTTATCTCTGGACTAACAATGATTCTATTGTTTCCTCTATTCATATGCCAGTATCACACCATTTTGATTACCATGACTTTGTAATACGTTTTGAAATTAGCAAGCATGAGTATTCCATCTTTTTTTATGGAGACTATTTTGGCTGTTCAGGGTTTTGAAATTCCATATGAATTTGAATATTACTTTTTTCATTATGCAAAAAAACTTGAAATTTTGAACAGAATTGCATTGAATCTATAGATCCCTTTGGAAAGTATTGCAATCTTACAGTTATTAATACATTAAGTCCCAAGTTTCCAATCATGTGAATATTTTAATGACATTGACCCAGGTGCATTCCAACACAGATTAGAAACCATAATTTAGAGTACTTTTTATCTTAATTATATAATTGTACTGGATATCATATACTCCAAGTGTTCATAGTTGTTTGGAGGCAGTGGGACAAAATGGGTTAAGCCCTTCAATCCTTGAGTGTGGGATGTCTTTCAATATAGTTAAATTTTCTTTAATTTTTTTGAACAATAATTTTTAGGTCCAGTGGACAAGTCTTTCATCTCATTGGTTAAATTTCTTTCTGGGTATTTTACTCTTTGGATGTTATTGTAAGTAGAATTGGTTTCTTAAACTTTCTTTTTCAAATCCTTCACTGTGGATGCATTAAATTAAATATTCTCTAAAGTTTTATGAAATGTGGCCTTTCACTGGCCACGAATCTCTCCTGCTTGCCACATTGCAGCCCTAAGAAGTTATGAGGTTCTAAAAGGCATGGAATTCCCAATAACATTCCTATAAGGGGCCACAGTGGAGGGAAAGACTAAATAAAATGGGTGTAATGAGGGTCTACTTCGTACTGAGACCTATTTTAGAAAATGAGCATATTTGGTTTCATTTAAAACTTTCAATAATCCTTTTAAGTAAATATTATTTATCTTCCACTATGGATTCCTAAATTAATTCTTAAAATTTAATTAAATTCACAAAGTTATTTACTCATTTAGGTCCAGAATGAGAATCCAGGTCTGTCTGATGCCAAAGCTCATGGTCGTTTCCAGACCAACACCCACTGACCTTGGCTACCACAGAGTGTTAAGTGATGAGACTAAGAAACGTCCAGGTAAGCCCAAATTACTATTGTCTTCCATATTGTTATTGGCACTTTATAGGTGTACATAGTGCTGGGATTTGATATTACATATTCGTACACGCACACAATATAATAGTATAATTTGGCCAATGTCCAAATTATGATTTTTTCAAAAATATTTTGGCTTTACTCAGATGTGGGAACTTCTCAGGCTGACTTCTCACTGACTGCTGATTTTGTGTCTGTCCTCTTCCTCAAAGGTTTCGTTCTTGGCATTTTCTGTAGCTTCTTGAGGATTCAAAGGAAGTGTGTGTATGCTAATATCCAGAATACTGATATCTACTGTGTTAGTCACCTTTTCCACTGCTGTGACGAAAAGGCCCACCCAGAACAATTTTAGGAGAGGAAAAGTTTATTTGAAGGCTCAGAGGTCTGTGTCCATAGACAGGGGCTCCACTCCTCAGAGCTCCAGGTGAGGCTGAATATCATGGCTGAAAAGCTTGCAGAGGAAAGCAGCTCACATGATGATCAGAAAGGAGAGAGAGAGAGAGAGAGAGAGAGAGAGAGAGAGAGAGAGATTCCATTTGCCAGATACAAATATATACCCCAAAGCCATATCCCCAATGCCCCACCTCCTCCAGCTACACCCCACCTGCCTTCAGTTACCACTCAATTATTCCCATGATGTGATTAATCCACTAATTGGGTCAAGGTTCCCATAACAAAATCATTTCTTCCCTGAGCCTTCTTGCATTGTCTCACATTTATGAATGTGGATGTTTGCATCCACCAATAGGACTTGTGTGATTTCAGTAGAAAAAAACAAAGTACATTGCAGTTCATTCTCTCTCTCTCTCTCTCTCTGTTAGAGAGAGAGAGAGTGAGTTTGATTTTGTCCTCTAATGGTGGCATTTTGATTGTTGCTATTTTGTTATTTTGTTTCTTGCTGGGAGCACGTAAATTTCTAATCCAGTTGCCTTTTGAAGACACTCTCTCCTAAATCTATCAACACCCCTTCGCCTTCCACCCACCACCTTCACCTCTTCACAGTGCCCCCACACAGTGACAACAGCTGAGTCAAAACCATCCACTGGATCTTTCCCATCTTCCCACACATGCAGTTACAAAAAAGAGACATTACCATAGCCTAGTGGAAAGTGTTCCTCCCAACAGCCTGTGTCCCGATGTTCCTGAAGTTTACATTGATCCGCAAAATCACTGGAGAAGCTGCCCAGACCTGGAGCTCTCTGGAGCTCCTCAGCTCAGCCACAGGTTCCACTTTTGCTCTTTGCATTATTCCCGTGACTACTGTGAGTTTTCACCCACTTGAATGACTCGAGAGAAAAGAACAAGAATTTACTGTAGACCGGGTGACAGCCCACCTACAGGTCTGAGAGAAGATATCACAAACATCAGATGAAAGACTTGTATCTGGATTATACCAAACCAATCCAAACCCGCTTAGAGCTAAAAAATAAGACAACGGTTCAGCCACAAACAAAATGGGGAAAAGACTTAGACAGAAAGTTCACAAAACAGGATGTAGAAATGACTAATAAGCCCTAAAAAAGATGCTCACCCTTGTTATCCAGGGATACCTGAACTGAAACCAAAAAGAGATACCCTGCAGACTCAATAAATATCAATGATTAAAAAGACTGAAAGTGCTCATTGTTGGCCAGGATGGAAAAACTAGAGGGTCCTAATGGTTTATGGAAATGGAAATGGAAGAGCCAAGTTGGAAACAGTTTGGTACTTTCTTATTTTAAATATATTTTTAATGGCTCTATTTTGTTTTTTATTTGTTTTTATGTGGTGCTGAGGATTGAATCCAGTGCCTCTCATGTGCAAGGCAACGCTCTGCCACTGAGCCACAGCCCCAGGCCAGTTTGGTACTTTCTTAAAAAAGTTGAGCATACACTAATGGTTCACTCGACCCCATTCGACTCTCTTGGTGCCTGAGAAAAATGAAAGCCATGTCCGGGCAAAGACTTGTATATGAATGTCATCGTAGCTTTATTTGTAATGGCTCTAAATGGAAATGGTCCATATGTTCATTGACAGGAAAATGGATAAATAATGTGGTATATCCATACAAGGGAATATCATTCAGCAATAAAAATGGCACTGCATACATAACATGGGTAAGTCCTAAAATCATTATGTTGAGTACATACTGTGTAGTTCCATTTACATAAAATTATAGAAATATTAAAACACATATATGTAGTGACAGAAAGAAGATCTCTGGTTGACTGGGGATTGTGGAGGTGGAGAGGGAGGAATTGATCTCGAAGGAATCTTTCTAGGGTGGGTGGGAGCCAAAAGGTTCCAGGTCCTGGTTGAATTGTCTCTGGGTGTATATGACAAAATTCACTAAATTATGTATCCAAATATATGCCATTCTTGTTATATTATCTGTGTTCATAAATTAGTAAAAAATTACTTTGAAATTAGCAAAAATGTTAATAAAGAAAAATAAGGTAGCTATTGGAGTAACCAGGAGTAAGAATATGAGGGATTGAAAGTGGAAAGTGATAGTTGGGAAAAAGAAATGGACCACACTTCAGAATCACTTTGAAAGATGTATTGGCAGGACTGTTGCATAGATGAACAGGGCGATCACAAAAATCCAAAAGACACTGTAATTTTGGAGCAATAGTGATTAAGGGAGTCAAAACCCCTACAAAAGTTATTATGATTAATGGAATACATAAAAATAAATGTTTTGGGGGGAAGCGTGGATTAACAGCTAGCTTTTTAAAATAAGGCTCTACCTAAAAAAATGTAAGAAAAGGAAATCCCTCAATGTTCTTTTCATCATTAAAGACAGCTTTTGACCGACTATGTTTAACGGCCAAGAGTGACAAGATTCCCTTAATGGATAATTCAGCATCTCTACAAAATGACCATCTTGGTGATTCCAAGTTTGCCTTGGGAAGCACAAAAATTCAATAACTCAGCATGAGCCACCTGTTATCTCTGCATACCTCCAGGAAAACAGGTGGCAGGCCCAGAACCATGGGGCAATGTGTTTTTAGTGGGGTGGAGAATTATGCAGTTGTGGGTGAATATGGAGACAAAATATCCTACTTACATTGCCTCTCTAATTTTCTTCCAGAATGTTGTATTTGGGGAGTGCATATTATAAATATGAATAACAAGCACTTTAAAACATGCCAACATGAAAGCAATCAGTAATAAGGTGCCTGTGCACAAGGATCGGATAACACGTCATACGTGAAAAACGACTTACCAGGTGACTTAGGGGGTAGCTAAGCAGAATTATTACTTTGAATCAACATAAGAAATTTACTATCAATAGCTCATTTACCTCCTACCTAAATTTTTTCTGTATGATGAGCATGACAGTAATCATCTGTTATGGTTTGGTTGTGAGTTGTCCCCCAAAAGCTCACATGTGAGATAATTCAAAAAGGTTCAGGGAAGAATGATTGAGTTGTGAGAGCCTTAACCCAATCAGGGCATTAGTCACCTGATGGGATTGAGTGGTAACTGAAGGCAGGTGGAGTTGGCTGGAGGAGGTGGGGCATAGGGGGTGTGGTTTTGAGGTATATATTTTGTACCTGTGAGTCTCTGTGCTTCCTGATCATCATGTGAGCTGTTTCCCTCTGCCACACTCTTCTATCATGATGTTCAGCCTCAGCTTGAGCCTAGAGGAATGGAACCTGCCATCTATGGACTGAGACCTCTGAAACTGTGAGCCCCCAAATAAGCTCTTTCTCCCCTATAGTAATTCTGGTTGGGTCCTTTAGTCACAGCAGTGAAAAAGCTAAAACATGATCTTTCTTCTCTCATAAGCTTTTTCTTTCTTTTTTTTAAATTTTTTATTATTAGTTGTTCAAAACATTACATAGCTCTTGACATATCATATTTCATACATTTGATTCAAGTGGATTATGAACTCCCATTTTACCCCATAAACAGATTGCAGAATCACATCAGTTACACATCCACTTTTTTACATACTGCCATACTAGTGTCTGTTGTATTCTGTTGCCTTTCCTATCCTCTACTATCCCCCCTCCCCTCCCCTCCCCTTCCCTCCCATCTTCTCTCTCTACCCCATCTACTGTAATTCATTTCTC
>NW_025999932.1:9688940-10031263 GCF_001458135.2 Marmota marmota marmota | reverse complement strand
GGTCTATTCCCTAAAGACCTTAAAAGAGCATACTATAGGGATACTGCTACATCAATGTTCATAGTAGCACAATTCACAATAGCTCGACTGTGGAACCAACCTAGATGCCCTTCAATAGATAAATGGATAAAAAAATTGTGGCATTTATACACAATGGAGTATTACTCTGCACTAAAAAATGACAAAATCATGGAGTTTGCAGGGAAATGGATGGCATTAGAGCAGATTATTCTAAGTGAAGCTAGCCAATCCCTAAAAAACAAATGCCAAATGTCTTCTTTGATATAAGGAGAGCAACTAAGAACAGAGCAGGGAGGAAGAGCATGAGAAGAAGATTAACATCTCATAAGCTTTTTCTAAAAGGAAATCTTTTTTATTTTATGTGTACATAAGATTCACTATTTTAACCATTTTATGAGGGTATAAGTCAGGGAGCTCAGTGGCACAGTGCTGGAGTCACATGCACAAGGCTCTGGGTTCAATCCCTAGCACCACCACACACACACACACACACACACACACACACACAAACACATACACATATACACACACATAGAAGTATAATTCAGTGACATTAAGTATACTTACAGTATTGAGCAACCCATTATCCACCTGCAGAAATTTTCGTCAACTAAAATTGAAATTATGTGCTCATTAAACAATAAGTCCCCATTCCCTCCTTGCTGCAGTCCTGGTGACCACTATTTAACTTTTGTCTCTATGAATTTGCCTAGTCCAGCTTCCACATGTAAGATTATACTATATTTGTCCTTTCACAAATGGCTTGCTTCTCTCAGCATGATGCCTACGTGGTGGCTCAGCCTTGCTGTAGCATGTCTCAGATTGTCACTTTTTCTGATGGCTGAATAGTATTCCATTGTATATACTACATTCTGTTTAATATGTTCATTTATCAGTAGATGTTTGAGTCATTTCCACTTTTTGGCTATTAGGAATAGTGATGAATATTGGTATGTGTTTGAGATTCTACTTTCGAATCTTTCAAATATTTGGAAGTGGAATTGCTGGATCATGTTTTAATTTGATGCTCAATTTTTTTTTAAAGGCATGTGTCGTACTCTCCCCTAGCTTTAAGTAAAATTTCACCATTGCTCACCTTTTCTCATCCTCTAAGGAGAGCTGGGCTTTTGCTTTCCCTATTTCCAGATTGATTATAAAGTAGAAGTAAGTATAGGGGAGAAAAAACACTTTTTTCCTCGCCCATCTCTAGGTTCATGGCTGAGAAACAAAAGACAGATTAACACGAGAAAGCATAAAGGTGCATTTCATATGTTTTATGTGACGAGGGAGACTTCAGAAACGAAGACCTAAAGAAATTGGACAAACTGCTGTAGGACAAAAATGTGTTAGAGTCTGTAAACAAGTCAGGATGGCGCCTGGCATTTTGCCAGGGGGAGTGGTTTGTGAGGTGGTGCCAGCAAGCCATTAAGTGTGGAGATTCCTTATTGGTTGACTGCTGTATCTAGTTTATGCTAATTAAGATAAGCTGTGTGGAATGTATAAATACCTCTGTTGTCCTACAATAAACGGCTCCCACTCCTGCTGTATCAATCTACACAAGTTGCTTGTCACCCCCCCAGTTATTTTGCTGCAGCCGGACTGTGGCAAAAATGTATGTGCTAAGGGTGACAGTGGGGAACTTAGCAGGTCCTGGGTGTCCCCTGAGATGAGGGTCTTATGACCCAGGGTGAGGGGAAGCTTAGCTAGTTTTATGGCCTGCTTCCGTAGTGGAGGAGTGAGAGGACTTCTTTCTGGTGTCTATGGCCTCTGCTGCTGTCTCCTCATATGCCGTGGTGCCATATTTTGGGGTAGAGGAAAGACCAGGATGGGGGAAGGAAACGGAAAGGCTCCCAGTTGTCTGTCAGACTCCAGGCGTCTGTTGTACTGGAGAACTCAGGTAATGGGCAAAGCAAGTGGAAATGAGGTCAAGGGCTGCTATGATCTTCCAGATGAAGAGCAGGGGCAGGGCAGAGGAGCAGAGGTGCTGGAGTAGGTGTAGGCCAGCAGGGTGCAGGACAGAGGGCTTACCAGGGTTGCTGCTGTGGGCTGTGATCGGACCTGCGAGTTCTTCTGTTTGGAATTCCCCCACTGGATTGGGCTTCCCGGCATTTGACTCCCTACAGACCCTGGGTGGGGGAAGCTGCGTCCCACCTGGCCAGAGCAGCTACCAACGCCTGCGAGTGTATTAGCCGAGTCCCTAACATTTCAGTAAATGAAAATCAAAAACCAAATGCTTAATTAGAGGCAAGATAGCAAGGTAATAACAAAATATTAATTGTTTCTTCTTAGGCCTTTTGGCTACAACCTATTAGTAAAGTGAATGTAGTGTTTCCGTCGCCTGTAGCCCAGGCTTTCAGCTCTGGTTTTAATTGGAGTTGTGCATTTGAATATTCATAAGTATGAATTGCAAGCTCACAAATCAGGATTATTTTTTGTCTAGAACACCAACCAGAAATAATGTCACCCTTTGTTTGGAAAAACAATATGGTGTGTGGGCTGGAATGAGGTTATAGTAACAGAATTTTCAGGATCCCAAATTGGGTTGTGTTCTGACACATGTTCTGATAAGGCAAAATATTTTAAATCAGTAGAGTCCTAGAAAATCCAGGACATATGGCTGCCTTAGTTTGGGTACTAAAATAAGATCCCTTACTCAGACATGATCTTTTCAGTCAATTAAACAGCATCATCCCAGTACGTTTATGGTGTCCTTGATTTATGGGTTCAGTCACTTCCTGGCAAGGTATTGGAGCCCTTCAGGGTGGGTTTCCAGCTGCCTCTTGATTCTTTGCTCCCCACAGCCTACTTTTATCCATTCAGAACTGCTCAGTTCCACTTCCATGCTTGGGCACATGAAGCTCTCTTCTCACGGAACACCCTTCCCTGCGCTCTGCCCAGACAACCTCTGCTTTTTCCTGTAGACTTTACCTTAGCTACCAAGGGCGAGGGGATGACTTCTTACATCACTTCTTACCTTGTGTTTGATCTTGGTGCCTCTCCCGTGCCTCCTGTTGTCTCTGCACAGCTCCATCACGGTGTGTTTCACAAGTCCTGTCAATGTTGATTCTTTGTCATCATCTCCCTGAGGCAGTGAGCTGTTTGAGGTCCAGGTCTATTTCTTATTAGAACTCGGATCTCTGCCTTCTTACCAGAGTGCTTGCAACCCTAGACAGTCCCACACATATTAAAGATCAAGTAACAATTAGGTGAATAAATGAATAAAATGATGGCAGCCTGCTCTAATTATGAAGTCTTGAAGGAATCAGGACTGCAGGGACAATATTCAGAGAGTTGGCAAGTGAGGCTATAGGCAATGACATGATTGTGGAGTGAGCATTTGCAAAGGAAAAGAAAAGAAGAAAACTGCTGCAGATTAGGAAGGGTAATGAAGGCAGAGTCATGGAAGGAGAGGTGGAGATCAGTGTGCATCTCACCTCAGGAAGGAGTGAGTTTCTGATGTAGGGCCAGGGAGCCCCAGTGTGAAATCTGGAGAAGAATGAGGCATTTGAATTCTCTGCATTAAAAGTATTGATACATAATCACCAGGATGACAAAAGTGAACAGATTAAAAAAAAATAGTATTGGTGAGGCTCTGGAGCAATCAGAATTCTCATACACCACCAGCAGGAATGTAAATTGGCATAAGCCTGGAAACTGGCAGTATCTGTAATATTAAAGCTAAAGAAGTGAATACTTTATGGTCTCCCCAAATTCCACCTCTAGATGCAGGCCAACAGAAATGTACACATATTTTTATTGAAAGATTGTATATGTGTGTGTGTGTGTGTGTGTGTGTATCACCACTATTAATAAAAGCACTGGGCTGGAAGCTATTCAAATGCCATCAACAGTGAATAAATGAATAAATCGTAGTATATTCACACAATAGAAAACTTACAGGAGCAAGAATGAATGACCTACAAATGTCCACAGCAACATGAATAAACCTGATCCAATGTTTGATGGAAGAAGACAGACCCTCAAAAAGCATAACAAGCAACACTAAGTTATGATTTCAGGAGTCAGGATAGTAGTGAGTGAGCCCATGAGGGGGTGTAGGTGGGGGTGTGCTCCAAGGAATCTGGAATTTGGGGAAGGTCTCTTTCCTGGGTGTAGAGGCTGACACAGAGCGGGTGCTCAGTTTGCACACACCCACTGGGCCTTTCACTGATACCTCATCCGCTTTGCTGTATGCACATGGCTTTCAGTACAAATTCTAAGACACAATCAAAATTCAGTTAAGGAATGGCATGAAATAGTATCCTGATGATCAAAGTAGACTTTTTTTTTTTAAGTATTGATGTTTGACAGACAATTTCAGCACAAAGGAAAACTCTAGTGGGATGAGGGAGGAGAGATGAGGGTTTGTGTCCCGCTTTAGAGGAGGAATTAAAAAAATAACAAAACACAGGTAAGCATACCTGGGTCAGGAAAAGAGCTAGCATTTCATCTCATTTTGTCCCCTTTAAGGCAGATACATCCAGGGCTTGTAGTCTCAAGAAGGGAGAGAAAGGATGAAGCCAAGTCTGAGAGAAGGAATGAGGATGGGATCGGGGCCAAGGTCAGAAGAGGATCAAGCTCCCTTCCTTAGAGTGCAGGGCCGGTGGGAGGGAGGAGGCTGAGGCTCTTGTGGGTGTCCAAGTCTATCCAGGTTAAAGCGTGGGAGGTGGCAGTAGAGCCAAGTCTTGAAAAGAGTGAAAAATGAGCAGCGAGGTTCCCAGGGACCATAGCTGGGAGACAGCCTAATAACAGTCTGTGGGGGGCGCCCTTGGCAGGTGCCATGGTGCAAGGCTTTGGGGTACAGGACGAAATGGAAGGAAAGTGGGGTGGACAGACAGGTTGGGCACAGTGGATCTGTCAGGGAGAGCGGCTCCAGGGTGGTGAAGGATCTTTACACAACAGCCCTGCCAGGGTCCAGAGTCATTGGCAGGGAGTAACTGAAGTAGAGTGGGCAGGGGAGACTGGGATGACAGACATGTCTGTCCAAGGGGCTAAGGTCTGGTGTCAGTGGGGACCACGTTTGTGTGTGTAGGGGAGGGAGAGATGTCAGGCCAAGCTCCCGTGGCTCCTGGTGTAGAATTCAGGTCCTTCCTAAGTCCCAACTGTCTTCTCCTCTCATCCCAGAGTGAGTATTTCATTGTAGCCATAATTTCTCTACGTAAAGCTCCTTAAGAAGCAAAAACTTGGGATAAACATTTTTTTTTCCAATAAAAAGATGAGCCCTTCCTACTGTACAGCAGTGGTGCTCATGGTAGACACAAGGAGTCACATCTAGGCAGGAATCCCTTTAGTCCCAAGAGGTTTGAGACGTCGGGTCTAATATTTGAATGCCCCTCAAAAGATAGGGGGATTCTTAAAAAGGTTGATGACTCTAGCACAGTGACAGACCCCCGTGCCACTGAGAGCCATGTGTAGGAAGGTGTTCTTCACCAGGTGCCAGCTCCCTCGTTCCTAAAGACATGGTCAGAGATGCTTTTTATTTTATTTTTTTGTCCTTTAAAAAGTAAACTTCAAAACTTTTTTTTTTTTTTTTTTTTTTTTTACTAATGGAACCACTAAGATGGGATGGATCCCAGCGCTTGGGCTATTAGCCCTGACCAGTCTGTCACACAGAGCTGCCTTTGTAACCACACATAACCTTCCAGTCACCACCACCACTGTCATCTGTTGCTTCTACCCCAAATTCTCATATTACACACTTTCAGCACCATTACTCAAAATTGGAGAATTTCAGGCAGAATCATCTGTGAAAACATCAGAGGTAAAAATCAGCTATTATGGGGTGTTGATGTCAGGCCAAGGCCTTGTTTGCTACTTTTCTGCTCATTTTACTTCACTTAACCCACTAGAAAAGGAACTGAACTATAATCAACTGTAATTTATCAGTGCTAATGGAGGGGAGAAGAGTTACTGGCAATATAAGATAGCCAATAATGAGGGATAAATGTAGGAAAAAGACAACATATTCATACATATTTTTTAGCTATTAGAAAAACTATTTGCCCTAATAATTTTGCAATTCAACCAGAATGTCCTGTGGCCTGGGGCAGGGAAAGTTGCAGAACAAGATCACCCAGGAACACATGTTGGTGTCTGGCGGATGGAGGAAAGCTGCATTAGGAAACCCAAGGAGCAGAAAATTGTGAGCTGATTTGTAGTCACTTACAGTTGAGAGCAGACGGGTCTATCTGAGCCATGTTCACAGATCCTGTTTATTTTCTCATCTGCAAAATTGCCACATTTAATTCTACAACTTATTTTTTTTTCTATGAATCATCTGAAAGTAGATCTGCCTTTTTTGCTGAGCTCCAGGAAAAACTCCAAATCAGTATGGCTCTCAACGTTTACTCTAGAAATGGACATGAGACTTGGCAGATGTCAGTCTGATGGAGGGGCTTGGATCTTGCCTGCTCTTGAAGGATGCCCTTGAGGTTGCTGGGAGACAGGCCGTGTCAGTCTGTCAGTGGCACACAGTCCTCTTCGCATCTTGACATCTCATTTCTGTAGGAAAGTGCAGATCATTTTGCTGGCCCCTGGGAACGAGTCAGAATAAATCAAGATCTGCATTAAAACTGAAATCTCCATTCCTTTTTGTATCAGATTTGCTTGAGCTGTACATAAATGTGTGGGAAAAGAGAGCAGACACATAATGTCCAATAAAAAAAATTATCTTTCTTTGTAGTCAAATAATTAGCTACCTAGGAATTTAGAGCTTTACTAAGATTCTGAGTGTGAGACAACTGTACGCATTCCCATAGAGTTTTTCCCCTTTCCCTAATCCCATTTCTCCCTTGTCCTTAACGGTCACATGTGACATCATGTCTACTCATGACAGACCCTTCACCCTTGAAGGCTTCTACTCTGGAGAATCAGTTTCTTCATATTTATTTGGTTAAGCGCCACCTTCCAAAACCCAGTTATTTCAGTAGCCAATTAGCTAGTTCACTGGCTCACGAAAGCTTCAATGCTCTTAGAAGCACCACAGCATTCTTTTTAAGAGGTGGGGACAGTTGGCAGGACTTGGGGTGTTGCTGCCATCCTTGTTCAGTGTCCTTCATGTTTGGGAAGCCAGGGCTATCAGGAGCTTTGCTGTATCTTTTGATGTATGAAGAATCTAATTTAGGACTTAGTCTGTGCACATTTTCCAGAGACTGAGCCAGGCATTTAGGGCAGAGGAGTGGTATTTGTAAGGAGGACTTCACAGAAGAGATTTTTTTTTCCCCTTGATAAGCAGGGAAGGAACTGGTTCGCTTTTAATGGAACTCATTTTCCCTTACCCCCAAGATCAGGGTTAGATCACATTTTCAGACCCCTTGATGTTCCAAGTGGTCACATGGCTGAAATCTGGCCCATGGAATGTGCTAAAAGTCACCTTCACATCTCTGTAGGAATGTAGATCTGGCCCATGAAAAGCTCCCACATATGATGCTCCATGGTCTTTCCCCAGCCTGGTGCAAGTAAACATGGGAAATCTAGGCTCAAAGATGATGGAGCCACAAGATAGATGGATCCTGGGTCCCTGAGTCATTGCTTGGAAGGCATTGACCTTCAGATTTGGAATAATCTTTATGTGAACAAAATAAACATCTACTCTCTGAAGCTCCTAAGATTTAACATTTTATCTTTTGTATCCTTCATTAGTTCTTCCTTAATGTAAACATCAAAACAGCATATGCCTAAATTTAATACATTTTTAAAAATATTTTGATCCACTGTGGCAAGCAGTTTCCAATCTACCTTTGTAAAAACAAATGTCTATGCATTTGCAAGGGTCATTTATTTCAAATCTTTGAAAAACAAGAGATTTCTAAAAGTTGGTTAATATTCATGATCAGGAGACTTTAATGCAAGAGCAATCACAAAATATTAAGTAGGGATGACAGTCACAGACAAAAATGGGTGGGTGTGGAGGAGTAAACTGGTAGGACTACGATAGTAAAGCAACACACAAAGACCAGTGAGTGAACCATGTGGGTAAATGTTGAGAACTCAAAAGGAGCCGTTGGAGAAGGGCTAGGGAGTTTGGAGACTTGCCAAAGATGCACAAGGAGTTGTTCGAAGGTGAAGGACCAGCCCTGGAGCTCCTGAGTGTGAATTGATTTCCGTTTCCTTTGAAAGCTGCCTCAGGCTGGAGGACATGGATAAGGACATGCTTTACAGTGACAGTGAGATGGTGTTTTGCGTACAAGGTCTTATCCAGAGATTCTCTGGACAGAGATCTTAACTTCCTGAAGTACACCTTAGCCCTTCGAGGTTGCCTGTCTTGAAATGATCAAAGACCGTCCAAATGAGAAAAGCAAAGGCTACTGATTCAGACTTGCTGTGGCATGAGCTTGGCCACTATCACTTGCATTTGGCAGACTCTAAGGCATGTCCGTGTCCCCACATTTGCAGGTGGCTGCACAGTGTGGGCCCCAGTTCCGTTTTCCTGTGTGGTCTGGCCACTGCCCATTTGCATACTCCTTCTCTCATTCATTTATTTTACTGACAGCTGGCTCCCCCGTCCCCACCCCCATCATATTATAAATCCTCCTTCTTTGCTTTAACTTGGCACTGAGGATGGGTATGAGGAAAGGTGACATCCTTCTTACCCAGAAACAAGGCCTCTGCCCTCCTTAGATACCTTTGCAAGAATTTTGGGAGCAAATTTGTCTATCTTATCTTATCCCCCCCCCCCCGAAAGTCTTATTTTATTATTATTTTTTTTGTAGGGGTTCTCAAAATCTTTCCTCCTATTTCTGTGTTTGCTGTTGGCCCTGATGTCCTCATGAAAGTTGGTGACCAACCCTGTGTTCTGTACCTCGGTGGCCAGGAAGGATAGGGTTCCATTGTGTTGCATTAAAAAAAAAAGATGAATTAAATAAAAATCTCTGAAAATAATTGGGTGAACCTTTGGGTATAAATGTATTCATATTTTCCTTTCGAACTTGTTAGCTTTTTTTTTTTTTTTTTNGAAAAGAGAGCAGACACATAATGTCCAATAAAAAAAATTATCTTTCTTTGTAGTCAAATAATTAGCTACCTATGAATTTAGAGCTTTACTAAGATTCTGAGTGTGAGACAACTGTACGCATTCCCATAGAGTTTTTCCTGGAGCTCAGCAAAAAAGGCAGAAATCAAGTATCTTACATTTCCTTCCCATGTTTCCCTTTCAGCTGCTCTAGTCAATGACAGGAAGTCCTGAGCCGTTTAGTATTCTAGGCATTTAATAGACCCTCAAGTACCAGCTCTACGGATGCCCAGTGTCCTTAAATTTGCAAAGCAGGCAGGCAGGGCATGATGCCACGTTGCCAACTCCCTGAGACTCATTTCAGGAGTCTGATTAACTCTTTGGTTCACCTCAGCAAAGAGAAGCTGAAGTGTCTGCCCAGAAGAGTTCAGGGGCATTCAAATGAGGCCTGTTGTCTGCCAAGATCAGAACAGTGCTGCACATTTTAAAGAGTCTGATTTGAAGACCCTCCACAGTTGTAGCGCCAACTTGAAGCCCATTTGATCAGAAGTGGCCACTTAAGCAGTCTCAGTCTCTGGCTGGGCAAGGGCTTCTTTGTTTCAGAAAGCACTTCCCACTGGGAGAAGAGAATGTGAAATGAGGGAACCCTCTTTTGGAGAAGGAAAGCTAGAAAGGAAAGTGAGGCAGAGGGAAGGCCCACAGGTCAAGAAGACGAAGCAAGCCAGCAATGCCCGGATTGCTTTGATTGGCAGGGAGTGCTCCAGAGCCTGCGTTTCCAAACTCAAACGTGATGGTAAGACAAAGGCTCTGTGACCACAGGGAAACTCTTTTCCTAAGGAATCTAGGTTATAGGAGACAGGTCATTGCTAAGACCAGGAACTCTGAAGGTGGGGAGGAAGAGGGTGCGGTGGGTGAGGCCAGCGTCCAGCTGGCAGGGAGAACCTCCCTAAGGGGAGAGCCAGCCACCTGATGTGCCCTGGGTTCACTTCCTTTGCTTTTGACTGCAGATCCCAAGACCAACAGCCGTGGTGAGTCACATGATCATAATCCCTGATGTTTTGAGGACAGTGGCAAGTGCAGTGGGCAGCCAGTGATACCCCCTTCTGGTACCCACACCCTTCTAAGTGTGGGCTGGACTTAGGGATTCACTTCTAATAAACAGAACATGTCAAAAGTGGGGGACTTCACTTCTGGAGAATGTGACAGAGATTGTGACTTCCTGCTGACTCATAGGCGCCTCCTGTCCTCTTGCTTGCCTGCACTGGTGAAGTCCTTGCCATGTGATGAACTACCCCACATGGCAAGGAACCGAGGGCAGCCTCTGGCCAACAGCCGGCAGGGGCCAGAGGCTCTCAGGCCAACAGACTGCAAAGCGTTGGCTCCTGAGTGGCTCCTCTCCCTGCTGGGCCTGCGGGAGGCTGCAGCGCACCTTCACCTTGATTTTAGCTCAGACAAGGCCTAAAGCAGAGGGCCAGCTAAGCCACGCCCAGCTTCTTGAATTACAAGCAATGGGGGAGATAAATGTTGGGGAGCAGTGGTTCTGCAGCAGTGGAGAACACAGGAGGGAGGTTCCCCTGCATTCCTGCTTCCCTGTTCTGCCCATCACTTGACCGCTGGGTCCTTCAGAGGTGTGCCCTTCCAAGTTTTCCTCTCTTCCCTCCTCTCTAGTCCTATAGCCTCTGCCTATTCCAGCAAAAGCTCTAACATTTCTGGGAAGTTGGATAAAACTAGATTAAGAACGCTGACATTTGCAGAATGCCCCCCACTGTCCTGACTCCCACCTTGGGTCTTTGGTCCATCACGTCTCATTTAGCTGTGCACCAGCTAAGCTACAAGAGACGTAAAGCCTGGATGATAGTAGATTAGATAAGCCAAGGGTTTATTTTTCTCAAACAACAAAATGTCTGGAGTTGGGTGTTCAAGGATATTATTTGATAAGAGTTGGCCTACTTTGTAAAAAGCCAGGGTAAATACTTTGAGCTTTGTGGGACCTACAGATTCTGTGACAGCTGTTCAATTCTCCCTTGTAGCACAAAAGCAGCCACAGACAACATGTAAACCAGTGACCATGACTGTGTGCTGGGGAAACTTCATTTAGGTACAATAAAATTTGAATTTCATGTAGTTTTTATGTGTTATGAAACATTGTTCCTTTGATTTTTCTCTGAGCTATTTTAAAATGCAAAACCATTTTACTTGCAGGCTATATAAACAGAGGTGGTAGGCTGGATTTTTTTGTCCTTTACCGTAACTTCCTCCTATTTTTTTACACCCTCATTTTTAGTGTGTGGTTTGTTCTTCCTGGACACATCATGAGAACTGCTGCTCCAGTCTTGGTGTCAGCATTCCAGGTAAAAGGAAAGATGGAAGGGGAAAGAACAGGAATGGTGTCTAGACCAGCTCAGCATCTGCCTTCCAGAACCCTCACTATGTCTCCATGGCCAGAAATATGGCAACATTTTTAGTTAGGATCCTTGCAAACATGATAAAATTTCGGTTTTGGTAGCAAGGAGGAAAAGAAAGAATGGACATTGGAAATAGCAGAGTGTACCAGAGCTGAGTTCTTGCTCTACCTCTCCTATGCAGTCCAGAGGCAATTGACAAATATGTGTTTTCTGTGATAGCATGGATCTCATGAAGCAATATTATTTACAATGTTTTCAGTTGTCAGTGGTAGCTTATGTTATCTCAGGGCACATGGGTAAGCAAGTGTTTCAGAAACTTGGCTAGTGATTGTCCTTTGAAAATAAATGAACTTTGCCTCATTTGTGTGACTTCTAATTTGCGGCTCTAATCTCCACACACTTCTGTGGGAATGGAAGGACCATTTATTAAGTGCTTATGAAGTTTAATGCCTAGAACCATGGTAGGTGCCTGACCTACAATTCTCGCAATAGTCATGAGAGATAACTGCTTGTGCCCCTATTTCATGAGGAAAATGTCTCAATGACAGGAGGCCAGGCAGCACTAACAGTAGATGACAGAGTTCTAGTTCAAAGGGACTCCAACGTCCATATTTTTTGTGCTTTTTCCGTCAAATAGCAAAAAGGAAAGAATCTACTATAATGACGCTAACCAAACCCCTCCCTCATCAGCCGCCGTCTCTGCCATCGCCCGCCATCGCCTGGTGCACTGGCTCACCTCACTTCCCTGGCGACTGTCCCCCGATACCTGTTTACTGCAGATAAAGGAGCAGCTGTTGACCAGAGCTGAGGCCCGGTTGCCCTGGCCCTGTCACAGGCTGGTTTCAGCTCACTTATTCTGGTTCTGGTGCCCTGGTCCTCTTGCTCAGAGGGGAGGAAGATGGCCTTCTCCAGCCCGGGGTTTACTCTGTCTGCAGCACCCACCCGCATACTTCTGAGTGGCCCATATCCTCTCTTGATTTGGGTTTCCACCCTAATGCCGTCCTCAGAAAGACCTTCCTCGGCCCTCCTTTGAAGAGACCAGCACAGGTATTCTGCATCGGGTTTCATTGCTATCCTTACCAGCCCTGTCCCCATCTGGTAGCAAAGTATACATGTTTGTTCTCACCCACAAGCAGAAGCCCCAGGAAGGCAGGGCCTTGCTTCTCTGGTCCACAGCTGTCCCTGGACCCTGGAGGTGCAAGTGAATGTCTGCTGGCTTCACACCTGCTGTCCAGGGAGTGTCAGGATGCTCTTGAGGGCTCACACTTCCACCTCAGCCCCGTTTTTCCCGAGGAGGTTGTTAATTCTTTCATGTGCTACCAGGATCTTGAGGCTTAAAAAAAAAAGAAAGCACCAGCCAGCATCTGCTTTGTGTCTTCTCCTTCTTGTGGCTGTCACCGCCCACAGAGGCCACCTCCCTGAGGATATGCACTTTGACTGAAGTATTACTTTAGCATTCTTTTTCAAGTTCACCAGGCACTCACAGAATCTTGTTATTTCTGGATCAAAGGAAAAGACTTTGGTGGGGGGTTTTCTGATGCTATTTCACATTCAGATTTTCGACATGATTCATTCCACAATTAACTTTTTTGAAAAACTAAATAGCAATTGATTCTTAGATTCATTACTTACTCTTAAAATTGTTTCAGAATGGCACACAGGACTTGAAGAATCCCATAAAGTTATCACTTTGTCTTTAAATTATCTTTGTCAGACTGATGCAGAACATAAAAACTGGATACAGAAACTGAGATCAGGAGCTCAGGGATCAGATGGCTTGGAAGGATTTTTTAAGCTCAGCACCATTGACTTTTGTTCCAGATAATTCTTTATTGTAGCAGGGCATCCAGGTTATTTTAGGATGATCAGCAATCTCCCTGGAATCCACTCATGAGTTACCAGTAACACATGCATCCTCAATCCTGAGTGTGACAACCAAAACTGTCCCCAGGCATTATCAAAAGCCCCTGCAAAAGTGCAGTCAGGCTCACTGAAGAAGTGGAAGTCCCAGGCCCACTATGACCTCACTATGCCTCAGCTTTCTCATTGGTAACATTAGAATAACGGTACTCCCTTTTCATGTGGTTATTGTGAGCATTTAGTGAATAATGCATATTATAATAAATAATATAAAGGACAGTACCTGGCTTGCCATACCACTTAGAAACAGACAGCTCTTCCTGAGGTGAGTACACCAAGATCCACTTGGAGCTGCCTGGCTGTGTCTGATGAAGAAGCCAAGTCCCCACCAGAACTGAGACTGTAGCATTTCTATGTTCACAGTGCATCACACAAAAGAACTAAGCAGGTACAGAGTAGGAGAACCATGTGAGTCCACAAATGGAATCATGATAGGGAACAGAGGTTTTGAGTTCTTGCTAGGTATCAAATACACTGCTAAAGGCATCATGTTTATTTTCTCATTTTTATCCTGAAAACAAAGCAGGAAGTAGATCATTTGGGGCCCATTTTACAAGAGGGAGAACTGGGTTTCATGAAGATAGAGCCACTTGCCCAAATTTGCTCAGCCTGAGACTGGCTAACATCAAAGCTATGATCTTGGACATGATTTTATAGAATCTTTAAGTGGATAGAAGCACATTTTGAGAAGTGGAAACTGAGGCCTAGAAACATTAATGACATGTCCAATTGCACAGTTTGCCAGAGGGCCCCAAGTTAATGGTAATATTCCAAGTTAATGGTGATCTATCACCCCTGTCGTGCTACTGTGTTGACATGGGTTCACTTCCTAGTAACTGTGCCAGAACATCACATTAATATGCCTCCCTCGTCTGTCTGAACTACAGTTGACTTGTCATAGCAAAACACTCCCTTCCCCTTACCCAGTATGCTGGCATCCTGGGTGACAGCATTTGTTCCTTGTTTTTCATTGATAAACAGTTATGACTTTTGCTAATGCTTTGCCCATGGCAAGAGTAAAACCAAGTGTGGTTCCTTCTGAGGGTGGACCCTGGGTGGACCACACACCCAGGAGGCTGGCCTTGGGGTAAGATTTTGACTTTCATGGGTTGTAGGTGCATTTGTTTTCATTAGCTTCTTCCTCCACAAAAATATTAAAAATTATAGCTTACCACCATATGAGTATGAAGACAAATACATCAATTTTACATATTAATATTCTTCAAACTAAAGTTTCATTGTCTTCTTCTGATCTAAAAAATGTTAAAACATTTTGTTGGCCTCTAGAAGGACCGTGGGCTGTTGTCCTTCTATAGTGCCCGTGCACCCTGGGGCTTCTGCTCCGAGGTCATCATGGACTGGTGTCTCATCGTGACCCATCCCTAGTCCCCCACTCCTCACCCCTCTTCCAGTCACGGCACAGTGTAATCCCCAGTTGGCTTGGACTGCACGTTCTTCAAGGCTGACGCTGTTGGCTATTTTTTCTTCCTATGATGGACGATGAGGTGACTCAGACCACAGAAGTGAGAAGGCACACATCATCTAATCAGTCTCTGAAAGTTAAAAATTGATGATATACAAGGAAAACGCAAATTAGTTTTGCTTAACCTCTACTTCCCGAAGCAAAATGTATGGCAGAAAATTTAATTGAAAGGCCATTGAGGAGCCGCGAGGAGCCAGGAGGTCTGCTCTGAATTCATCATGCACGTGGCTGACTCCCCTGGCCTTTGGTCTTTACTAAGATGTCATTTTATCAGAGGCCACCGTATCAAATGGCAACATCCCCCGACATCAGGCACTGCAAAGCCCTCTCACTCTCATTAGCCTCGGCCCTGTCAGGAGGAGGAGCTCGTGAAGGCAAGGACTTGGTTCCTTGTCACTGCTGTTCCTACCCCCTGAGGTTGTTGTGATTTTAATATTTAGGTCTTAATCGATATTTGATGAATGAAGAAAAATGGATGTCTGAGTACTTATAAAAATTGTTTCCTTGGACTTGAGCCTCTGAAAGTTCCACCTATTAACCTCCCTGGAAGCTTCAACTCTCACTGGTTTAGTGATCAAGGTTGACTGGCTAATGTGCATGATTCAGCCGGAAACTTTCTTACCTATTCTTTGCCCTAATGACATCTTTCCCAATTTGCACAGTCCAACAGGGTGGATTATCCTGCCTGGATGTTCTTCAGATGAGAATAGACAAGAAGATTATCTTTTTATAATCTCTGAAAATGTATTGAAGGGATGTTTGTGGATAAGAAAAAAAATTTCTCCACCCTTCCCTCTCTGGTATGTGAATTTGGGCTTGGAAAATGATGATCAGAGCAGTTGCTGTGACCAACACGGACAAGAGCAAGTTTAAGAAAAGAGACAGGAAGATATTGGCAGTGAGGTCTCTGTAGGACTTCATAACTTTAAGTCTCCCAGGACACTCCAGTTCCCTGATACTGATGGAAAGTAATGTTTCTTGAGGTGAATTAACAAATGAAATGGCACTGGCCTGGGTGAAAAACGGGGTCACAATGACCCTGAAGGACTGAAGTTACCATGTGGTTAATGAGGAGAGACTCCATCCCTTTTCTTTGTTGATAGGTCATCTCTGCCATTAGTAACTGGAACAAGAGTTAAAATGCATGTGGCATTTCTAAAATGCCATTCCTTGTTGAAAGGTTAGCACCGTAGCAAAGTTTCAGAGAATACAGGAGGCCATCTTTCTTGTTTTCTTGTAAGTATGTGTAGTTAAAAGTCTTGTTGTCAGTCAAGTCAAAGATTATATGATTGCATGCAGTAAAAGCTTAGTTTCTAAGCATTCAGTGACCTGAATGACTGGAAAACTGAATTATTCTTTTTACAATACATTCTGACTGTAGGGAACGTCTTATATAAAATGTATGCAGAGAAGTTTCATGATGATTGAAATGGTTTCCTTTAAACTTTAACTATATGTCAAAATATCATGTCATAAAGCCCAACACCCAAGTCATACAATAAAAGTAAAGTCATCTTCATAAGAATGATTTTGCATGGAATCAGGATGAATTTCCTTTCAAATGTTTCCTTTGACTATGAAGAACTCATTATAGAAATTATATTTACCTAAAACTAGAAGAGGATGAAATTGGATTTGAAGCATCACAAAGTGACAGAGGGACCAGCTGCCTCTAATGCCTGGATCAAAGTTCAGGGTAATTGCACTTTTACTTAACAGCATAGCTTCGCCAGTTATTCTTTGGGAGAATTAAGGAAGAGTAACATATAGAATTTATGAAGCACTGTGCATTAACAATCAGTGGCGTGTGAAACATCAACTGTATAAACATAGAAAATGTTTAGCACCTTTTTCCTTTGCAAAGTGTTTTGCATCTATTAGCTTACTGAATACTCAAAGCAACCCTCAGACTTGACATTTATCTTATGCCCATTTCCCCAGTGCTCAGGGATATTTAGTCAGGCATTTCAAAACCTGTTGTTCTGAAGTGGTAGTACTTAATCCCCTGTGTTTTTCCTGCCATGTCTTGCTGCTGATGGCATCTGGCAATCTCCTTACTTTATAATGTCTGCTGTTTAATACTGGGTATTGTAGATGTGCAGATCAAAATGGGCAGAAAATGCTCCTGTTACTGCAAGGAGATGATAAAACAAATGTCTTAAAATCATTTGAAAAGCCACTGTAGGGAGTGAGCTGTGCCCCAAATGCTAAAAAGAAGCAATTTGAGTGTAAGTGATATGGCATTTACCTTATCTACTTTCTAGACTGCAGTTGGCATCTTTAACCTACATCAGTAGGTTAAATCAGTTATCCATATATGGATAAAATCAATTATCTAAATATGCAGCTTAAAAACTGGAGTACATGAAAACTTATAATGAAAATAATCTGTCCCCGATCACGGACTTCTCTTCCCCAGCTAACCGTCAACTTTGGGACCACTGCATTTGTTTTAATATTGCCAGGTTGCTAGTGGCAACAATCAGGGTATTAACCATCTCTAAATCTCCGTGCTTGGGATATGGAATGATTGAAAATGATGCATTGAATAACTTCCTAATGGGTCTCTCTGCTGCCACCTTTGCCCTTTCTAGTCTGTTCCCGGTGCAGCAGCCTGAATGATCTTGTTAAAGACCATGTCACTCCTCAACTGCATTCCTTGCAATGGCCTCCGTTCACTCAAAGTGAAAACCAAAGTTCTTGTCAAGACCTATAAAGCTCCACATCCCCCCTCCCCCGTACAGCTTCCCTCCCTCCCCTTCCCCTGCCCGGCATTTGCTCTGGGGCAGCTACTCGGACTTCTTTGCTTGGCAAACAAAGGCTTCTCATCAAGGGCTGTTCATTTGCTTTCAGATGGCAAACTGCTCACCAGATTTAAGTCTTCCCCAAATGACATCTTCTCACTGAATTTTATCGGGCTCTATGTGGCTTGCTCCAAAACCCACCCAGTATCCTCTGCCTGTTCTATCGTTTCCCTGGTACTTGACATTAGACAACCTACTCAGAGATTATCCATAATGCATCGAGTCTTCTCAGAACCTCACAAGGGGAGGGCTGGTGTGTTCTGTTTCCTATCTCACCCACTGATGCGGTCTAGGCTTCTAAAAGTGTCTGGCACACAGTAAAGACCCAATGAACATTTGTTGGAAGAATATGCAGAATTTGTTATTATTACAAAGCATTGCTTACTGAGACTTGAGAATCAAGTGTCTTTTGATTACATTTCCCTCTCTGGCTCTGACGTCATGATCCTTATTCTTCCTCAAGGAAGAATGTTCAAATTAATTCTGCTTTCTTCTTTATCAAAGCAAATGAAACAGAAGTAGGGATGGTCCCAGTACAAGGCAAATCCCCAAGAATGTCCCTTTCTTCTCTCCTCCATGCTTTCTCTTTCATCTTTCCCTCCCCATCTCCTCTTCATTCTTCTCTGGATGCAGCAGATTCTCAGATCAATGCTCATGTCAGTATTAACTGTGATGTTAATGAGGAATTTTTATGCTCACCTTCTCTTGCCTGGGCCAGCTTTCTACAGGACATGTTATGGTGATTCACCTCCTGCTGCAGCTTCCCTCACCTGTCCGGGGACCCTGGCTTCCTGGATCCTTTCAGATGGAGGCTATATTGACTAGTTCTCTGTGTGCCTGCAGGGGTTGGTCAAGTGGCAGGAATGTTTTAGGGGACTTTGCTCTAGGACAACAAAGCCCAGGCTCACTGTTTCACTCATCCCCTAATAGTCTATCTCCTCTATACAGAAGAACAAGTGCTGTTGTCTTTCTGGGTGACTATCTGGCCAGCAGGATGGTCTGCATGTGGCATTGGGTCTCATCCATCTCAGACTCAACACCTGAGTGGGAGTCAACACCCCTGCCCACTCCTGCCATCCTGGCTGTGGAGCTGCCCTGAGTCCTGGGAAGGCTGGCTCCCTGCTTACCCAGAGACCTTCTCTGCACGTTTGGGTTTGCTGTCTTCCAGAACTTGCTCAATCTCTTGCTTTGCACTTTTTCCTTCTCCCGTTTTTATTTTGTTGGGTAAACACTTAAGAAACCACAATACTTCCTTGAAATCTTCATGAAGTCTTGGCAGGACATGGACTTCAATGTCCACAGTCAGTCTGCCATCTTGAATGGAATCTTATTTAAGCAGCTTGAGCATGCTGTTAGTAAGCACAGGTTACGGCTATTTAATAAAAATCTAAGTCCATGCCATGGAATTTTGCTTCTCTTTGCTCTATGCTCTTTGCATACATTTAATTCACACTGAGTATTTTATATGTGCACTCAGGGTCCCCACGCAGCAGCAGTATCTTGAGTATGCTGCTCCTTCCCCACCCCCTACTTCTGTTAGTCACTGGAGGTTGGGTCTATACTTGATCCATTTTGAAGTCTTCGTGACACAAAGATTTCCAGGAAATACTTGTTGAATGAAACAGAGCAAAGTCTAAGTAGCAGTCCAACACTGCTTTGTTTTAACTCTTAATTATCATTAATTACTGCTATGCTACCTTTCTATCTCAAACTTTTTAGAACTCCTTTTTCAATAGTTACCTTGAAGGCAGAGTCATCTCTCTCTCTCTCTCTCTCTCTCTCCTTCATATGTAGATTGTTTTGCAATTTAAAGGAATGTTTTCAGTTTGTCTTTAAAAATTTTTAGATCTGCTTGATATCATGTGCAATGATCATTAATGATGATGGTAGTTGTTAGGTGTTAATCATAATAGAATTATCACAACTAAAATTGTCTAAGAAGCCATAACAGAGGAGTAACAATAATTACTATTGTAATAATGAGCTAGTGAGGGACTTATATTAGCTGGCTAATACCTGAGCATATTCATAAGGAAGCAATTCAAGAGATTGGCTTATCCCAAGTCATTTCTTCAGAGTGATGCTGATTCCAGGAGCCATGGTGGCCCTCCCATTAGGGATGCAGTGAGGGCAGTCATAGTCGTGGAAAACTGGGCACTGAAGCTACTGATAAGGACTGTTGGTCACCCACGGAGCATCTCACTGGGTAACAGCTGACAATTCCAGGTACAGAAGGCCATGCGTGGGGCAGGCTAGACGTTGGAACCTGTGGTATGGACATGGCATTGCCTGAAGCTCAGCTTCTCCTGGGTCTCCCTTCAGGGGAAACCTCAGTGGAATGCCCATCACCCATGCTGTTAGAGCATTGCCCCTTACCCCCCAAATGATGCTTCCAGTGGCATCAGATAGCACAGGTACACTTGAAAACTTATGCTATATAAATAGGTTGTTGGGTTTGTTTTACTTTGCAACTTCACGATGCTATCACAGATCAGGTAGTGGAGGAGAGGAGCAGAGCTCACCTTTAAGGTGGATGTTCCTCACTTGGATGGTACCTCCAGCCAACTCCCCTAGACCCACTCACGTGGCCCTGTCCCGGATGTGTTAAGCTTTCACATGTGTGTTTTCAGATTATAAGTGCACCACCCTCATGAGCTCAGTTCCTCCAGCGTTTGGCCATTTGCCTCTCGTGCCTCTGCTGTCTCGTGGAGCTCATCTGAACACAGGGAGCATGCTCACCAGGTTGTCCCTCCAGCACCCGCTGCCCTCTTGCTGTGCATCCAACGCAGAGCTTACCTCTTAGCATCCACAGTGCGTTGTGTGTATTCCTATGCAACCTGTGCCCATGGCCTTGCCTCACTTAATAAGCCTATTCCACCCTGTAACACTCAACAAGACACCAGGGCTGGAACAGGGTGCTTGTATTAGCATGGATGGAATTTGGTAATTGAGTAAAGCTATGAAAAGCTTGAATGTTATGCCCTTTGGCAACATATCTTACATTTTCCTTCCTGACAGTTTCGCATTGTACAAGGTACTAGATGTTTTATTTGACACCTGCACCCTCCTTTTCAAAGGAGAACTAGCAGGAAAGAAAAGTCACAGAGCTACATCTCCATGGTGACATGTAATTTCCCACCTCTCTGACAGTTTGTAGGTGAAGCTGCATCTGAAATTCTCTCCAGTCTCTCCCTTCCGTTTTACTTATTGACAAAATCTTCCAAACTTTTCTTGGAAGTCATTATTTCTGCAGTAATGTCTTATTTTTCAAGCAGTGACTTTCCTTGGTTATGATGTCACGAGTTCTTTACTATAAGAGGCCTTTCTCTAATTCAAGTTCTTTTTGAACAGATTGTGCACGTCTATGGACTATTCCATTTGGAAGCCTGTGGAGAAGGCTTTTCATGTAGAAGGCATTCATGTAGCTTGAACTAGAGGAAAAATAATAACTACTTGCTTTTGAGGACCTACTGTGTGCAAGATTCTTTACATATGTAAAGGTCTCTCTTGTCCCCAACCCCCGCCCATTTTCTGTGGATAGTCAAATGTGAGTTTCTGTCCTACATGATGGAGAAGTCCCTCTGTCCCCTGTATGACCCAGAGTTCTCAAGACTAGCTTGTGAAGACTCAAAGGACTCCAGTGAGTGGGCCATTCTCTCATGTCGCCCCTGGGAATACTTGAACATTTGAAGTACAAAGATCTCTCACCCATATCTTTTGTGAATTGCCTATTTAAGCCTCCTGTTCAACATTCTACTAGTTATCCGTCTTTTTCTTTGTAATAAAGAGAGGGGTGAGGTTATGGAGCCCCCTTATCTCCAGTCTAGGGCAATCAAGTGTCCTGTGTAATACATCTTAATTTTTCCTTCAGTTTCACATCACGAAGGGTATCAGATGTTTCATGTGCACCTGCATCTGTCTTTTATTACTTATTCTGCAACTAATAAAAGAAAGAGATATAAAGAGAATGTAACAGATATGCAAAGTAACTCTATTTGCATTTCATTAGCAATGACACAGACTTGAGGGCATAGAGCAGGCTGTGTTGTTCTGAGTCCTCTAGTTTCTCTGGCCTGTAGATGCCTCAGCAGATCTGGCTGCCTCCTGGTGTTGACTCTGGTAAGTTAAGATATGATGATAAGAGGTTAGAGTTAATTGCACCCTGTTGTATTAATTAAAATAATTTACTTCTTTTTCTTAAAATTAGCTAGTAGGGCTGGGGCATAGCTCAGCAGTAGAGCACTTGACGGGCATGCACAAGGTTCTGGGTTTGATTCCCAGCACTCCAAAAAAGAAAAAAGTCAGCTAGTTTTTGGCTTCATAATACTGTTAAAATGGGGCGGTCTATAGGAACATATACAAATTCCATCAGAACATAGCTTGAGTTAAAGGCATTTTGCAATATAGAAGTGATTTTCACTTCAATTTACTACTTTTCTTCCTTCTGAAATTGATGTTTGCTGAACTGTGGAAACCTATCTTCATTTTAAATATGGACAAGCAGTTGCCAAGCATTTCTTTCAAATAAAAGTTTGCTTTTCCTTAAGTATAGAGTACATATAGAACAGTATCTGTGGTGTAAGAACATAGTTTGAGGAATTTTTACAAAGCACACACATCTATTGCCCACATTTTATATAAAGAAAAAAGAATGTCAGCCAGCAGAGCTTTCTTCGTATTCCCTTTTAGTGGCTATTTTCTCAAAGCTAACATTATCCTGATTTCTAACACCAGTTATTACTTGGCTTATTTTCACAGTGATCTGATGGAATCATACAGAATGTGACTGTATGTTTGCATCTATTTTTGTTTTGGGGTCATCTGTGTAGTTGAATGCAGCGTGTTTTCATTGCCATGGATACACAGTTTTTAAAATTCACTGTAATACTGAGGGACATGCCATTTATGTACCTGCATACACTGTTCTTTCTTTTATTTATTTATTTCTTTTGTACTGGGAATTGAACCTAGGGATGCTTAGCCACTGATCCACATCCCCAACCCTTTTTTGTATTTCATTTAGAGATAGGGTCTTGCTGAGTTGCTTAGGGCCTGATTAAGTTGCTGAGGCTGGCTTTGAACTCACGATCCTCCTGCCTCAGTCTCCCGAGCCGCTGGAACTGCATACACCTTTCTGTTGGTAGATGCCCTAAAGTGCAATCCGTGGGTCCCAGAGTCACATGCACTGAGCTCTAGTGGATGGTTCCCATGAGTTTTCCAAAGCAGCTGCAGCCTAGCCTTCCACCAGCATCCTGGGACAGCTCTGTTTGCTCTGTGTTCTGGCCAACATTTTATGTTCTTGGTGTTTTAGAATTTACTCATTCTAGCAAGTGTGCAGACATTCGACCACTATAGTTTTAATTTTCTTGATGATGGATGAGGTTGAGCACTTACCTTTTCCTGTTTGTTGCTCATTTAGCTCCCCTCTATTGTGAAGAGCTTATTTAAGTCTTTTATCCACTTTCCTATTATTTATCTCTTTTCTGGTAATAACATTTTAAATAGTCAGGATTTAACTCATTTGTCAGTTACACATATTGCAGATGTCTTCTCTCACTTGTCTCTGTCTTTTTATTTATTCAGCGTGGAGTTCCGATGTACAGAGATTCCTAATTTTAATATAATGACTTTAATCAATATTTTTCTTTCTGAGAAGTGGTTTAAGCCCCTGTATAGGAAAACTTGGTTACCACAAATCATGATATAATCTCTTATGATATCTTCTAGAAGTTTACAACTTTTCCTTTCACATTTGGGTCTGCAATTGCACAGGGATTGATTTTCATTTACGATGTTGGGGGTCAATATTAATGTTTTCTTCCACATGGGTATTCAAGTGATTCTAGGTATCAAGCAGCTTACTTGCATAATTACTGTGTGTTGATAATGAGGATAATAATAATTATTTAAAGAATGATACCCAGAGGAAATATTTCACAATAAAAGCAAACAAAGTTGAAATAAACTCTGAAACAGCAAAGATTGGGTGTTTGGTTATGTCTGGACGCCATTTGGGGCCCTATATTAACATTTCCTGCAAAATGAATTTTCATGTGACTGGGAAAGGAAAATAACATGACTCACTGGTCCCATTCAGGACTCTGTGACCCTAACATTACGTAGGTATTCAGAATTCTAAGCATATACAGTTCCATCTCTTATCTACAGCAGGTTCCTTTATATTATGTCTCTTACATTAATCTAGGACTAATACTCTATTCACAATCTTATACAGAATCAATTTAGCACTCTTTGGACCCTACTGTGAAAGATGAAGAAAAAAACGTCTTGTTTTGTACAAAACTACACTCAGAATTTTAAATTCTATTTTGCTTATTAGTTCAAGAGAGTGTATCCACTTTTCATATCTTCTTGAATTTGGAATCGCTCTCGTTCGTATAATACATTTAAATCCCCCAGTGCACTATTAGAACCGTCTGTTAAATTATGGGTTGGTAAGCAGTGCCTCCATCTTCTTGCATATGAATATTATGTAAAACTGTGGTCACGCATTTTGTCTGCTCACCGTAGTGTCACTTGTGGGGTTACAGTTTTCTATGAGCATTTAAAAACTAGTTACAGCCTAGTAGATCAAATCATAAGACAAAACAACTGATAAATTGTTGCTTTTCATTGAGCGTAATAAATGTGAATGCATGTTTCCAGAGTGTTAAAGACCTGTATCTTCATGCCTCCTACATAGCACAGGGCTGGAGGAAGCTCCCGTGGAGTTCAAAGTGAGAGTATTGGCTGCTTATGGTGGTAGAGGGTCTCTCAAGATGAGAAGGGTGAGCGGGGCTTTGCTGCAGAGTGAGAGGGCAAAGGACATCCCTGTGTGGGGCCACTGGATTTGAGCTCTGCTTGGGCCAAACTCAGCTCCATGTGATAAGAGTAAGTGAGCTGCAGCTTTTCCCATGGAGGTGATTCTACAGAGACCTCAAGAAACCGGCTCTTATGTGCACAGAATCTGGGTTAGAATTACAGAAAGATGAGAGAAGAGCTTGACACGGAAGCGGGAAAGTGAAGAAAGAGGAAGGTTCTCGTCTCAGTGACCATGGGGAGCTCTGTCTCCGCTGAATGGCATGTTTGGGGTATAATTTAATCCGTTTTCCTGCTGTCTCTGCTGGAACCGACGACTCTGTGGTATGTAAAACTCGCTGTGACATCGATCTTGAACAGGCTGACTTATACACAAACTCCATCCTCCACGACCAACATCTGCCAAACTAAAATCAAACCAGGGACTGAATTACGGTCAGCAAGCATTCTCTACAGATGTCGTCTGTAGCTTTGTTGGACCAAAGAAATGCTCTATGTTTGGGAACTTTTAAAATCCTAGTCTGCATTTGAAATTCCTTTCACATTCTTCACTATTTTTACCTTGATTGCACTTCAGTGGACTTTCCAATTCATAAGAAAGAAAGAGAGAGAGAGAGAGAGAGAGAGAGAGAGAGAGAGAGAGAGAGAAAGTCTAGTCGCCACCAATAAGAAAAGAAAAATCCTGCATATTCCTCCAGTGTAACTTTCCTTAATTTAAATCCATTCTATGCCTCAATAGGAAGTGCGGCTCCAGGTGCCTGACTAATTTCCTGTGGAACTGTCACCAGGCAGGGAGTTGCCACACCATTACATTCTGCAGTTGCTCTTTCAACTGCCTCCTGACTCCATAGTACCTTCACTGGAAGCCCTGAATCCCCCCGCTGCCATTTCACATGTGATTCTTCTGTTGTCTCTGACATATTACGCTTAGAGTCAGCATCCCAGAAAATATATACAAGTGCATTTTTGAGTCCATAACTAATAGAACTAACTAATAGAACTACAGATGTTTTTTCTGTTGGGAAATGGAAGGAATTATAGCAAAGGGGCCATATCTTGAGAGATAAGTCTTTATGTGACTTGGTCACTATTCAAACACCATAAAATGTGCTTGCACAAACATAGATGGTATGGCCTACTACACATTTTGATTGTGTGTGTGTGTGTGTGTGTGTGTGTGTGTTATAGCCTGTGACTCCTAAGGCCATGATGAACTCAAGAAACAAGATTAAATCAAGCACAAGAGAAAACAATGCATGAGAGATTTGGTAAGTAGATGTGCAAAGCTGTTGCCTGAGTAACATGGCATGCTATTTTATGGTTAAATTTTTTTCATGTTTAAGTAGGAGTACACCCTAAAGCAACAATAAAAAGTATGGTACAGTAAATACACAAACCAGTAACAGTTGTCTATGTTATCTAGTGTGGTAGGCTGTATAAAACTGTATTGCTGGGCTTTTATGTGACTGGCAGTGCAATAAGTGTGCCTACACCAGATCGTTGCACACACAAGGAACGTGTCATGCTATTATTGCAGCTACCAAGTCACTAGGTGACAGGAATGTTTCAGCTCCCCTATAAGCTTATGGAGCCACCTCGTACATGCAGTCAATGGCTGACTGAAACATTTTCTGTTGCATGACTGAAGCTCTTCAGTAAGAATAAAGTATTAGAAATAGTGTTACTCAGGAAATGAGTGGCAGGTGTAGAATGTACAAAAATTATTTTTATTGCCTGCATTCATAATGCTGCTATGGTGACAGAGCCTTCAGATTACATTTTCAGGACATTAGAACTTCCGTTCCTGAGAGTCACAGAGAAAAATCAGGAAACTTGGGGCTTTCTGCTGCTCTCTTCCCAAATGAGATCTCTGCATACATAAAGGTATTTTGCAAACACACTAATTCTGCCTGAGAGTTTCACTAAAAAATCATGGAATCAACTGCCAACAGATACGTACTGAATCAGAATCACAAATCTAAGAAGGAACAATCATAATCAAAGAATAACAGCAATAGCCATCCCTCAAAGGTACAGAAAAGGCAATAAAAACAGACCAATTTCTTTTTTTCTCTCATGAAAAAAGTATGTTAATGTATTATTCCTTTCTCTACAGTTGTTGAGGTCAAGACCGAAACTATGCTACCCAATTAGTTGGTGTCCTCTATGTAACACTCTAGGGTCTGGCTGTAGCCAAAGCCCATACCATTTCCAAAGCAGATGTCATGTTGTGCTTAAACAACAACTAAGAGGCAAGATGCTAGTTTGTTCATGGATGTCTGAGAACATTCAAATCCTGCTTCTCAGGGGGTGAAGAAGAACTGGCAAAACAACAACCAAAAGCTCTCACCTTTGTCTCCCCCCCCCCAACCTTCTGCAACTAACTTCTCAAGCTTGGTGAGACCTCAGTAGTCTCCCATGTGAAACTGGAGTCCCTGCCTGTCAGCTCACCTGCCCAGAACCTGCAAGTGAGAAGCAACTGGCTGGCCGGCTGGCTCTTTGCAAGGGGGGGGGCGGGGCTTTGATGTTCCCCTCATCTCAGGAAGATAAGAGATTTATGAAAATGCTAGGTCCTGGGGGCTAAAATAGGGAATGGTAGCTGAATGTACAAAATAGTTCAAAAGATGGCAGGTGGAATACAGCAATAATATCTAATCTTGGTAATTAGGCATTAGTGTGATGGGGATCCAGAATGAAGGCTGGGAAATTGCCCCATAGGGTGGAAATGGCCATAATGCTCTGCTCTCCAAGGGAGGAGCCCAAGCTCCAACAGGGACTAACTCTGGCTGCCGCGGAGTGTGATTGAGGCTGGCTTGGAGTAAAGGAGGATCAACTTGCTCAAGCAGCCCCCCATCACCGTGTGCTCACAAAACACCAGGAGGAGGTGTTACTGAGGCCATCCTAGAACAGGAGTGCAAGCTGGCAGGCTAGTTTTGTATGTCTTCGTGTTTTCTCTAGGATATTACAAAACACTTTCTGCCACCCATTTCCTTCTGTTGCCTCTCTATCCTCAAACTGAAAGGAGAAACTCTGCTTCCCATAGTCAGAGGGACCATGGAGACCGAAGGGTCTCTGTGATCATTACTTTGGCCCAGGAAAGGGCCCGCACAGCACACACATTTGAAGAGGAAGACTTCTGATCAGAAGAGGACAGTGATCCAGTGTGCTAGAAAGCCCATCTCTCTCCACTTGTGAATTTAAAGCCTCTTGCTAAGGTTTTGCTAAGGTGCCCATAATAACTGCATTTTTTTTCTCTGGCTGTTAGACGTAGGGAGTTTGTTGTGTGTGGACATAGGACTAAAGCAAGTTTGAAAGCTTCCAGAAGAATAAAACCATCATTCCCAAACAGCTAAAGGGAAACTGTTTGAACCCACTGCTCCATACTAAGGGTCACTCTTTTTTTCATCTAAGGAGATAGATGGGGACGCCTCACTGACCACTGTCCTTCTACCTCCCACCACTCTCTCATGGGGACATTGTGTTATGTTTTGGGGTCTGTTCTACCAGGTAATCTTGACTCAGGAGGTGAGGCATGTGGACAAGGAGACTTCTGTTAAGGCAACCGTGACTCCATATTACAGTTTTTACCAAATTTCAGTAGCTGGGACCAGTTTCTCAGCAAAGCACACCAGGGAGCCCAAAGATCTGTTTCTAGATGGCACCAGAGGAGAGCTGCTTGCTCAGTTTGAAGGCCACCCTTTCCACTGAACAAGTCAGCATATCTCTGAATGTAAACTTTCTTATTTACTTCTTAGCTCTTGCTTCCTCTTTTACCTCATTTTCCAAATCTTAAAATAGATTAGATCAACATTGTAACTCCTTTATGAAGAGTTTTTTTTTTCTTGTATTCTCCAGCTAGAAATATTTCTCTACTTTTTTTCTGAAGTCCTTCCACATTTGGTTATTTCTAATGGTCCTTGTGTTTTGCCCACCTGAGAATTCCTGGGTATCTTCAAAACTGGTTTCAAATATCCCTTCATCAGTAGGCATTTGCTTATCCCATGTTTCTATTTCCACATGTCCTGTTACGGGGTGTAAGATACTAAAATGGGATTTATCTCCTCCTGCCTCTTGGGCTCCAGCTTAGTCTTAGATAGCAAACATTTCCCTGGTACTCCTTTGTGTCCTTATCTCTTTTCCTTATTAGGCAATAAGCTCCTTAAACTCCTTATGCTTATAGGATGAACTGGCAGCGTCTGGCTCCCAGCTGGGCTGGCCAGTGATCTCTCTGCTCTCTGGTCCTTTCCTAGCTCATCCTCTCTTCTCTGTTCTTTATCCTCTCTGCAGATCCTGCAAGGTGTGTTTCCCAAGGTCCTATGCAGACCTGGTTTCCATCTGGTTTGGCCAAAGGGAGATATCAGTGGGAGGGAGGAAGTGGGAGAAAGGGAAAAGTCAGGAAATTTCTGTTCCTCGCTGCGCCTGGGTGACTGCTCCGGCAATCTCAGTATCTTCTCTGTGGCTCTGGTTGGGCCCAGCTTCTGCCATGGTCTCCAAGGTCCTTCATAGTTCCAGCTTCTCCCAGCTGAGCCCAGTTATTGGCACTGGGTAACACTGTTTTTGTCCCTAAGACTGAAGAATGACAGAGACTTCCTGCAGTAGTAGATAATTTCTGGGTTGCTGCCTCTTGTCTTCTTAATTTTTCCTTTGAGTGCCTTTTCTTTTTCTGAGGACACCCTGACTTCATCACCAGTTACAGCTTTCCACAGGTTTGTCCTGGCATTGCACTAAAATGTATTGTCCATCTGCTCTCTCTTGGGAGGAGACGGAAAGATAAATAAGCATTTTCAAGGAACAGATGTTCCTAGTGAGATGGATCTAATTTTCTGATAAGTAAAAAATATGGAAGTGATTAGTGGAATTGTATAAAGGCTTCATAGAGAAGGCAACTTTAAAAGGAGGAGCAGCACTTTGGCAAGTGAAGATGCAGGAAGGTGGAAGAGCTGCATAGGTAGATGAAGGGCCTGGGGCAGTGCCTGTTGTGTCTGGGGATGTGTCAATGGTCTGTGGCTGGACTGTAGGTGTTGGGGAGTTGTAGCAGGGGGTAAGGCTGGTGGGTATTGCTGTCTGCTGAAGACTCTTCAATATAACTGTAGCTCACATCTCTTTCTGATGCTCTAGATCTATGACTGCCCACTGGACATTTCCAATTCAGACTCAACATGTCCCTGAACCCTTGCCTGACACTCAGTCTCCACTAATGAACTGATGTCAAATCCTGCAATAACCCTTTGTGGCCCATGTTCCTGCTGTTTCAAAACAACTTATGTAATCTTCATTTTGCCTTAAAAACCCCTGATTTCTTTATGCCTCCTCGGATGCACTTATGGACCCTCATGGTTTGGTATGGTATGTGTATCTGAGATTGCAAACTTCTATCACTCCTGAATACACTTTTTTTGTTGTTGTTGCTCTTTTATAGAGCCTATCTCTCTCGATTTCTTTTGGGATTGTTACTTACTTCCCTCTTGTGAAGTGTCCCATTTTTCTGGTCCCTTGGGAACAAGCTCAGGTGTCACCCCTGAGCTCCGTCACACTGTGCTTACCCAGTACAACACTTCTCATGCCAATTGTGGCTTCCTGTCTACTGTTTTAGCATGCAGGGAACTCTGCATATTTATGGAGTGAATAAATTGAGTAAGAGATGATCTGGGTGCAGCTAATGGATGATCCTGAAAAATAGATAAACGTGTTTTCACCTTCTGTGGTAGGCAACAGGGAACTACTTGTTGTTTGGGTGGGGAAGGGGTGATTATATTGGAATCGTGCTTTGGCATGACAGCTCCATAGTGAGTGACAAGATTGGATGGGATGGGATGTTGAGAGAACCAGTTAGTGAGCCATTGCACGGTGCAGGCAAGCCACACTGAACTGAGCTGGATGAGGGTGATGGGGAGGGTTCAGACAGGATCACTAAGAAGTGGTCCCAATAGCCTGAGGGAGAGGGAAGAACCCAGGGTGATAAGGGGGTTTTTAGTGTCTACTGAAATGAGTAATGATGCCTCTTTCCCATCCGAGGAGGATAGAGTACTGGTAGCCATGACTGCTCAGGGCCTGAATTAAGGAGGCTGAAGCTCAGCTGGTTTGGCGAGATGGTCTTCAGGTTATGAACATGCTAAATATCACTGTGGTGAATGGCTTCAATCAGTCTTGGCCGTGACTCTCCCACCCCATCGTCTCCTCTGGTTTGCTAGTGTATTAACAGGCAGTGGTGGCTCCAGCCCACTAACAGGAATCCAGTCTGACTGGTCAGTTCCCATGCTATGGCTGTCTCAAAATATTCTGAATATCATTTTGGTCCCAAAGATGGGGTGTTGTACCTCATATATGGTTCAAGTAAAGACAGGAAAGAACAAAACAAAACCGAAGTTATCTCCTAAAAAGGCATTGAGGTATGCTGGCTTGCCTGGGCTGCTGTGACGAAGTTCCACAGAGCAGGAGACTTCAACGACAGGAATTTGTTTCCTCACAGTTTTTGAGGCTAGAAATCAGATTTCAAGGTGTCTGCAGGACTGGTTCTCTCCACAGCTTGCAGATGGCCACCTTCCTCTATGAGTCCTCATTTCTCCTCTTGTATGGACACAAGTCATGTCGTACTAAAGCCCTTGCTAATGACCTCGTGGAAACTTAATTACTTCTTTAAAGACACCACTCCAAATAAAGGCAACTTCTAAGGTACTAGGGAGTGGGGAGGACTTCAGTAAGTGAATTTTGTTGGTGGAGGTGGTGCGCCACCATGCAGATCATAACATGAGTCAAGACTAGAATGTAAATTCAAATGATGTTGGCAAAACAGGATCAAAGCCAAAATACACCACCCAAGTGTCAGCCAAGGGGAGCAAACCTGGGGAGCTTGCACTGTCGAGGTGACTCGGGGGGCTGCAGTATCACACAGTCAGATTTGTCACACCCTGAAGGGTCTCCCTGAGTGCAGAGGGTCAAAAACTATTTGAGCATGGAACAACAGAGGAGGAGTCAGGCTAGGCCTGCTGGCTTTTGTTAAGGGAGCGGTGTCTTTAGGACTTGCATCTGGAGAGTTCCAAGAAGCTGTTGGAGGTCGGGGTTTGAGCCCAGAAGAGAATTTGACCACAGGGCACAGATTAGAAGTCGTCCCACCCTCACCCCAGCAGGGAAGTGGGCCACTACTGGCCTGCCCCATGGGAGCCCATCAGCTGCCACCAACATTATGCTAATTGGAGACCCCACTGTCTGTCAATTAGTATCACCCTGAAATAACAAGCAAGGACTTCCTGTGAGTCAGCCACAGTCACTTCACTGGGAGCTGCTGCCTGAAGGGTCTAAAATCAGAACTATTAATTAATTCATTCCCCGTGTCGGGGGCAAGGGGCGCTGAAACCCTCCCATTTCCCCTCATTGATGCTGGCTGGGTAATGTCGTGCAGGTTTCCCTCTTAATTTAACAGTGTCGCATTTGACAAGCATCTAGATCGCCCTTCCCCATCCTTGTTTTCTTGAGAAGAGAGAAAACAAGAGATCAAGGTGTCGATGCATCAGCCCTGCGGAAAAAATGACAAAGGTTACAATACGTTATATTTAGATCCATAATTTGCCTAGGAAAGATAATTGGGAAATTAAATTGCCTGGCTGGGGAGTCAGCAGGCCTTCTGTTTTTGTCTGGTCATGGAGTCCTGTAAAATATCAGGCCTTCCGTACCTTCAGGCACTAATAATTAATTTTTAAAAAGTTGGAAGATTCTGTGTATCAGCTGCCTATTTAATGAGATAAGTCAAAAGGGGAAAAGAGAATGGAGTTTTTTGCAGTAATTGATTGTTACATTTTCCACATTACCTTTATAATGCATTCCTTTGAAAAGTTTTCAGATTATATAAGGACCCATGGCAATAAGTACTTCTTAAGGTAAAGACACATAATGGGCCTCAGTTGCACATGGGGAGGTCACCAGGGGTCAGCAGACTCTCTGCCTGATCCACTGTTACTAGGAGAGAGGGTTTTACTCCCAGGACTTCCTATAAGACAGGAGTTCCCACAGCAGACCTGAAGATGTAGAGTCATGGACAGGAGCTGGGGTGGGGAGTGAAAGTTTTAACTGGAAAATTTCAGTACTAGACTTTATGAGCATTCCATTCAGCTGATAGGTCTGGAATGGGGATTTGCATTTCTAACAGCTCCCTAATGCCAGGTGACATTGGTCCTGCTGGTCCGGGGACCACACCTTGAGAACGAGAAGTCAGAGGCCAGGGCTGGGGATGTGGCTCAAGCGGTAGCGCGCTCACCTGGCATGCGTGTGGCCCGGGTTCGATCCTCAGCATCACATACAAACAGAGATGTTGTGTCCGCTGAAAACTAAAAAATAAATATTAAAAATTCTCTGTCTCTATCACTCTCTCTTTAAAAAAAAAAATTAAAAAAAAAAAAAAAGAGAAGTCAGAGGCAATGCTTCGCATCCCCAAGTGCAGAGGAGACTGGCTACAGCACTTGAAAAAAGTGTCTCTGCTCCACCTGAGATTAATTAGATTAGGAGATCCCAGGCTTCTGAGCATGTCAGAAGTTCTGCAAAGGATGGTCTTGTAGAGTCAGGATCGAGATCCACTGAGAAGGGAGCTCCACACTCTGCCCTCCAGGTGTGGTTTCTGGGCCCCAGCAGCAGCAGCTGGGAGCTTGTGAGAAACAGCATGTCAGGCTCCATCCCACCTACTGAATCAGAATCCTCATTGTAACCAGGTCCCCAGGTGATCCAGATACACATTTTCAAGTTCAGGAAATGGGGTTCCAAAAGAAGGAGTGGGATTCACATTTACGGGTTCCTCTTTTCCTATTGCACATCAAGGTGCTGGGAGGCCCACTTATCACTCAGCCTCAACTATCTAAGTTTTCTACTGCTGCCCTAATAAATTAACAAAACCACAGCAGTTTAAAACACACCCACTTACTGTCTCACAGGTCTGTAGGTTGGAAGTCTACAAACTTGTGGGGATCTCTGCCCAGCATCTCACAGGCCCAAATCTAGGGGTTAGCCAGGCCAGGTGAGTACCTGGTGGGGGCAGGAGAGTGAATTCACTTCCAAGCTCATCCATAGTAGGCAAACGAACTTCTTGTGGTTCTCAGATTGAAGATCCTGTCTCAGCTTCTAGAGGTCACTCTGATTTTTTTTTTTTTAAACATTGACCTTCATCCTAAAAGATAACAATGTCTCAAATGCTTCTCATCATTGGTTCTCTCTGGCTTCCCCTCTGCCACCTGCTAAAGAAAACTTGCTATTAAAGAGCTTGGTTTACTACATTAAATCATCTCCAAAATCCCCATTTTTACTAATTCAGGGTCAACTAATTAGTGACCTTAACAACATCTGTAAAATCTCTTTTGCCATGAGTGTGATATCCCATAATATTCCCAGTCTGGGGATTAGGGCTAAGACCTTGAGGGCCATTTAGAATTCTGTTTACCTCAATGCCAAGACCACTCAGCTCACATGTTGGTCTTGCAGCCAGATTTTGATCCTAGGTTTGACCTACTCCAGGGTGCATATTAACACATTTAAAAAACTTGCCTGTCAATGGTAAACATAAACATGTTACACAGAACCATATAATTGTCAAAGAGATTTCATATTTATTATATTCTTTGGCTTCATAAACAAACCAACCCTAAGAAGTACTAGTGTTATTATTATTGTTATTATTATTATTATTTGATGTATGATGAGACTGGGATTGACCATGTTTAATTATTTGTTCAAGATCCTTTAGGCAAAAAGTAGCAAATTCAGGACTGAAGAATAGTTCTGCTGATTTCAAACCCCTTTGCAGTACCACGATTCACTAATTTCTTATTTAGGACATTCTTGTTATATAATTGGAAACAAATTTACTAGGGTAGAATAAAGGAACTAGAGGAGTAGTCACAGACAGAATGTGCATGTCTAGTGCTACTGTGGGCCGTGGGCAGAAACCTTGGCTAACCCCTTGTGCTAATTGTGAGGAAAGCTGCTCAAATGCAGAGAAACGCCCCATTCAGGTTTTTTAAAATCATTGTTCCTAGAGAAGGCAGTCACTGAAACTTTAAACATGATTTAGAAAACAATTGATTCATAAAGCAAACACTTTTTGCTGAATTAGGAGTTGATCAACTCCTAATCATGTCATTATTTTCAGAAGTGTCAGGAAATGTGTGTGGATACGGCTCACATTTGCAATTAGAGACCTAGTCCACTTGCACAGATGAAAGTTAAGAAAAGATCCTAGGAACTCCTAGTGCCAGTGACTGTCTTTCAATTTATTCTCTTTTTTGTTTCTAATGCAAACAAAACAAAACAAACATACAAAACCAACAGGGATCCGGGGTTGTGGGGGAGCTTAATGAATATACTGGCAATTGAGAAGTTTAGACTCTTCTAGAGGGCAGGGTTTGCTGGCAAGATCTGCTAGAAGACTGGCTAATCAGGCCTTAACATGATTCCCCTGATAATAACACCTTTCCCCTCTTCTCGGAGCAGAGGTCTTACCTAGCGAGAAACTATCCTTACTCTGCCATTTCAGAAGTTATTGTATGTTTAAAAGATGGCCTAGCCATTTGTTTAAATACAAAACAGCTAGAAATTCAATCATATCCCAGGCCTGTTTTCCTGTCATCCTTTATAGATGTAAGAGGTTCTATAACAATCTAGGTTGCCGTCTATGATTTAAACAAATCATATTTTAAAAAATTAGGCTTGGGCCTGTCAATTTTTATTAAAAATCTTTAGATCTTTGAGGATCAATAAATTCCAGAGGAAGGTTAATCCCCAGGGTTCCTGTTTGGGAATAGACACATCCAAGTGAAAGCAGAGTTAAAAGCCACTGTTTTTTTGGTCAGTCTCTGACTTTGTCATATTTGGTTGATTTGCAGAGATGAGGGGTGATAAACCAGTGGAGCAGGTGACAAACTTGGAACTCTCCATTGCATCCACTTAGGGACTATAGCCCTCTATTTCTCACGGGGTGAATTATTTTAATAATAAATGCTGGTAACAACAGTTGATATCCAATCTGCCATCTCTAATGGTCTTTCCTAGGAGAGTATTTGCAGCAAGTTTCATAGAAAACACTATCTGTCCATCTTTTTATTGATTGCTGTGTTCTCACAGGCAGAAAAAGGAGACAAATATCAGGAAGATCTGGAGGAGTGAGTCATTTTGCGCTCTTTATTTTGGTTTGAGAGTATATTATCTTTTTCAACCATTTATTTGATGAGAATCAGTTGGAAGAGCAGCGCGGATGTTGATGGACAGACAGAGGGAGCTAGAGTGGTTGGCAGTGCAGCTGACACTGATGCTGATTTTCTTATTTGAAGTTGAACGTATCCATTCCTAATAGTAGACATGGAAAGGTAGAAAACATGGTCCCCACCACCAATAGTATAATAATGACAGATGAATATTCTAGATTTGATCATTTAGGCGAGGCCATGCCTATCTTGAACACAGTCATTTAAACAGATGCAAAACTAGATATTCTCTCTAGAATAGTTCAGACTGGTGTGCAAGACCTTGTTGAAAAATGTCCTGGGTCCACTCATGAAATCCAATTCAAAAATTGTCATGCTTATTTGGGTTCTATTTATAGCGGGGATAATAATTAATCGACTGATGTGGAATTCTTTCCAAATTTAAAATGATGTCCTAATTTTGGATTGTCCATATCAATTCCATTTGGTAAATCAGAAAAAAACAAATAAGGAAACAAAAACAGGCGTAGACACTGGCCCCGTGAGCCAGCGGCCTGTCATATGAGAGCAGGGTGGCTGTATCTGGGTGAACCTTCCCCGCCCAACAAGGTTTGTAGGTTTTGCTGTCTTTAGAGTCAATTGCATGGAGGTAGAAAAAGAAACCTCCAAATTGCATCACGTGCCACTCCTTTCCCTTTCCTATAGATTTCCCCCTTCTCCCTTCTAGGAACATTGATTTTCTTCCTTGGGTTTCAGAAAAAGGTTTGCTCCCCAGGCGTGTTTACTGGGTTTGCTGACCAAGCATCGTTCCCACCTCTCCCGCTGCCATGCCAATGCCATAGCTGCTGCCCAGTGCCCCTTGGTTCCCACCTCTGCCTACAATGCTCGGAATTTCTGACGTGAGCTATGGAAAAGTCATTGAAAAAATATGACTTAAGGACTGTGATCTGCAGCAGCATAAGGGCTTTCTCAGGTGCTTGCTCTAATGTGGGAGGAGGCAGCTTCCTCTGAGGTTCTGCGCTCACATGAGCAGCTAAGTATCTTCAGACTGAAACAGCACTTTTCCTGTGCTCTGTTACATGCCCAGGTCAACCTCTTTAGGCCAGTTTTGCTGACAGGAAAGTGGGCTCAGAGGTGAATGGCACCCTGTCCTGAGGTTTACTTTTTTTTTTTTTGGCACTGGGGATTGAACCCAGGGATGCTTAACCACTGAGCCACATCCCCAGCATTTTTTATTTTTGTATTCTGTGACAGAATCTCAATAAGTTACTGAGACCAACTTTGAATTTGCAGTCCTCCTGCCTCAGCCTCCCATGATGCTGGGATTACAGGCTTTTGATAGCACACCTGGTTGCCATGAAGTTTACTAAGAAGCCTTCAGGATTCCCACCGCAGCCTCACACATAGCTAACTCATGGCCTCCACCTTGAATTCTGAAGATTTCGTAAGATAATGACAACCAGGGCTATCTCTGGAACCAATGTGAACCTGGGGGCCAGTGGCTGTGTTCAGAGATAACAAGAACAGCCGGCATTATGAATATGGTTCACAACAAGCTATGAAATGCTTTCACACACTCTCTCTCCATCTGCACAATCTCCCTATGAAGCACGTGGGGCGGGGGCTATGGCCAATCTCATGTTACAGAAGAGAAAAGAGGAGCCCTGAGAGATGGAGGGACTGGTGGGAGGTTGGACAGGGTTCAGCGTTTCCTGAGTCCCCTGATCCTGGACAACACTGGTCACAGATCCCTGGGCTATTTGTGTTCCAGGAAATGGAAACTGCAAAGACTAGGAAGAACTCATGGTGAGCCCTTACTTGCCTCTGATGGGGCCAGATGCAGGTTCTCCTCGTCCCTTACCTGTCTAATGAATGATTAGCTGAACGGTCCGGACCTACCAACCAATCTGGACAAAATGCCTGAAGACTTGACTTGTTGCAAAGTTGAAAGTGTCCTGCTTTCGTCAAGATATTGCAGTCAACTTTTCAAAGAAAGTCCCTCCTTACTTCACTTGGGGATTTGATTTTTCTCTGACAAGAGGCATAAGCCAGGGATCAAAGCTGGTCTCCTGTCACCTAGCCATGGTCACCCCCATGGCCTGATGGCCACATCCGCCAGGCCTGGGTGGTTGGGCAGGTGTCCCCTGGGTAAAAAGTAGGCTAATATGTTTTGCATCGGCTGCAATATTGCCATGGTGGCCTCAGCTCCAGGTCCTTCTACTTGTTCCAGGTTTGGCTCAATGCTCACTCTCGGTCCTCTCAACACTGAGCCCTGTTGAAGTTCCTGGAACAAAGCTGGAACTGAAGAACAAGCCAGAAGGTGCTCCAGGAAGGTGCATGTTGCTTTGTTTGTCCTCGTGTTTTCCCCCAGGCAGAAAGGAAGCTGTTTCCTGTGGTCCTCGAGGAAGAGAGTCAGAGGAATGGAGCAGGAACTCAGCATGGAAACATGGGGAGTCTTCCCAATGGTCAAGACTTTGTTTCTGATGGATGCCAGGAATGCCAGATATTCTTAATCACATGTGAGTTTAAAAAAATTGGAAGCCTTTCCACTCTTTTCAGTTTGAAGAGCAGCATTAAGGGTCACACATATGCAATGTGCTGTTTAGAGATGCTGGAGGAACAGAGGCAGATGGGATGCCCTGGCCCACAGGCTCTGGAAGATTCAGACCCCTGACCTGGGTGGGGGAAGCAAACTGGGGAACCAGCTGTTTAGGACTTGGGTCAGGGTCGCAGTAACTGTGCAGCCTGTTGGCCTCCTTCGGACATTTTCCTTTTGTTCAGTACCAACTCTAATGAAAGGATTTCTGGTAGAGATTTTGAATTTTGTTTTCACATCAGTTTAAAATGATGACAATCTGTGAGCTTTGCAGCCAGCGTGTCTGCAGCTTGTTGATTCATGTGCGTGGCCACAGGTCGCCCCACATTTTTACACTCACAAGTTTACTCTGGAGAAACCTTCTCAATGGACCACCTGCAACATAACCTGTTTTTGTGGCTGGCTTCCTTGAAATCCAATATATTCTGAAGGATGTGATCAATAAGCAGATGGCTCAAGCCCATACACATGCCAAGAAATGAGGCATCTAATTAACAGTTAGACAAGGGTGTGAGGCAATTGCAGAAGGGGATGGAGACCCTGCCTGGGCTGGGAAACCCCTGGATAGGAGAATCAGGGCTGGTAGTGTGACATGTTGTCGAGTAGTGGCTGTTAGAAGTGAGAACATGGCCAGGACCTTCAGGCTGTGCTCATTAGGGCTTTACAAAATTCCCAATTATCTTTTGACCTGGCCCCAAGCAGGGCCCTTTTCCATTGCCCCAAGAAAAGAATCAATGGATCCAAAAGAACACTCATTCTGGCTTCCCACGTGGATTTGGCTCTGAAGTGGAGCCGGCAGAACTCAGAAACGAGGCGTTCTCTGCAGCCAGTGACGTCTGCAGAAAGGGTCTGGGGTACCCCAAGTGTCCACCATCATGAAGACGAGGCAGGCTTTTGAGATGGGCTGTACGATGCCCTGAACAAAGGCCGGGGAGAGTCAGTTTGTGGAAAGAGGCCAATGCACCCCAAGGGGGGGGGTCCCTGAGTGAAGTTTCAGTTATCTGCAAGTCCCATCAATGGCATCCAGAGAGCCAAGTGTCTCGACTCCTTCCCATACACATCTCTTGGCTCAAACAGGAACAGAAAGAGACTCTCTCCTCTCCCCTGAAGCCAAGGGAGCCCTTGAGGGAGTGTTCCCTGGTGTCTGAGAACTGGGCTCATCCGATGCTTCCCGGCTGACTCTTTCATTTTTGTGTTCTCAGCATTTCCTTGGTTGGTACCAGGGATTGAACCCCTGGCCCTTAACCTCTGAGCCATTTCCCCAGCCCCTTTTTATGTTTTAACTTTGAGACAGGGCCCCACTAAGTTGCTGAGGCTGCCTCTGAACTCGTGATCCTCCTGCCTCAGCCCCCAGAGCCGCTGGGATCCCAGCTGTGGCCACCACACCCAGCCCCCTACATGTTTTTCATGTGAACTGAAGACTGTGAAAGAGAAGAGAGCCTGATGAATCCCCAGACGACTGCCCTCACTCCTGGTCCAGGAGACTAAGGAGCTCAAGGCTATGGCTTGTGGAGGTAATGTGACCCTGAAGTGTCCATGGTGACACAGCCTTGTGGACAGGACCCCCCCTGGCAACAGACACACAGTGAAAGACAAAGCCCAGCTCCTCTCCTCCCAGGCTGCTTTCCCTTCTTCCTTGGAGAGGAGAAACGCAAGAAGCCCAGTGACTAGAGTGGGCGTCTTTAATTCCTGTTCCTAGCAAAAGACAGCTGTCTGGATTCCAGAGGTAACAGTGAGCACATCTAAGGTTGCAGTCAGTAACCTCTACAGGGGATAAAATCACAGTCATTGTGATGGCTTTTTGTGTTACAGCTCGGAGAGGCTGCGGTTCCCTTTGTTGCTGGGAAGGAATGTTTTAGATATGATTAACACTTAAATCCATAGGCTTTGAGTGAAGGAGGCTACCCCCCATACTGGGAGTGTTCCTTGTCCAATTCACTGTTGGCCTTGAGAGCATGACTGGGGCTTCTGGAGGAAGGGATTCTGCCTCGAGGCTCTAACACGGACACCCTGTCTGCTGGCCTGCCTTACAGGTTTTGGACTTGTTTTCATCTCCCACAAATGGCATAAGCCAATTCCTCAAAATCAACCTCTCTCTCTCTCTCTCTCTCACACACACACACACACAAGATGAGGCAGAACACCATGGTGGACGGGTGTGGTGCAGGAAAGCAGATCAGGACATGGTACTCAGGAAGCAAGAGAGAACTCTGCTCACCAAAGACAAAATATGAATCCCAAGGCATATCCCCAGGACCCACTTCCTCCAGCCATACCCTATTTGCCTACAGTTATGGTCCAGTTAATCCATATCAGTTGATTAATCCACTGAGTAGGTTACACCTCTCATAATGTAATCATTTCATCTCTGCAGCTTCTTGCATTGTCTCACACGTGTGAGACAATGGTTTGGGGGAAACATTAGCATTATCTAAACCATAACCCAGGGTGTGATGGCTGTTTGCCTTCTGCATATGACTCCCAAGAGTGGACTTCCTTGTTAACTCTGAGAATGTGGATCTTGTGTTTCTGGGCTTCTGGGAAAGTGGAAAGGGCTCAGGGTTGAATGTCTTCCTAGGGCTTCGGCAGGCTGCGGGTCACTTTTCTGTTTCCTGAAAGGCCAGTCTAATGGCTTTTGCCAGGGACAATTGCCAGGGTTCCTGCTAGGGGTTGAATTTTGTCCTTCCCCAGATTTATACATTGAAACCCCGATACCCAGCACTCCAGAATGTGACTATTCAAAGACAGGGTCTTTAAAGAAGTCATTCAAGTAAAATAAGGTATGTGGTTGGGCCTTCTTTAAATACAGACATATTATTTTTTTCTGAATGATTCTGAGTGAATCAATGGCAAACCCGTGGATCTGGAGGGCTGACTCTATTCATCCTGCCTTCTCGCTCCCTCCTATATTCTACATTACACATTGCCTCCAGTGCAGTCCTCCTAAGACACAGGCCATTCTTGCATTATTACGATAATGTCACTCCCTCCCCTGCTCTGCTGACTGTACTGATTACGGACCTGTGAAGTGTCGGGAAGTCGTTTCTTCATGCCCTTGACCAAATCCAATACTGTGGCCTTCCCTTTGAATGCCTGCTCAGAAGACTTGGAACTCATTAAATTAGTAGACTGACTCCCTCTTCCATACTCTTCCCCCAACAAAGATTCCAAACATCATTTGATAAGCTGCTTCCCCATTGTTAATCAGAGATGGGGGAGTGAGGAGGGTGGGATCCAGGAAATATGAGGTCTTCAGGATTAGAAATAACTTGCAGTTGGAGAAGATCAAAGGCAGCCAAGGGATCTGGAATGGACCAAGCAGAAAGGGTAGTGGGTAGTGAGTAGTGGGACCGGTCCAGGGAGTAACAGACCTTGTCAGGGATTCTGAAGAGGGAGGCATTCAGCTCAGCAAAGACCCAAGGAAGGAGAAGTCTGTGGGGAGGAGTTCCTAACAGGAGTGGGGAAGGATGGAGCCTGAATGGCAGGTGGCAGTTTAGCATGAGAAGGGACATCTGCTTCTCTGAGTCAGGGGATGCATAACAGGGAGACGGGAAGGCGGAGCTATACTGATGGGAAGGTGAGGGAAAGTAAGGCAGCTCACCACGACCAGCATCATTTGCTGTATTTGGGGTCCTCCTTTGCAGCCCCAATGCCCTCGGCGTGTTGGCATCATGGAGAGGAACTTCTGAGGCAAAGACCTAGGCAGGATGTGAGCACAGAAGCCACCGGTCAAGGACTGTGTCTCAAGGTTGGCAGGACCTAGGAAGATCAACCAGCCCAGCCAAGAGGGAGCGCTGAGGAGGGTGCGGTGAGCACTTCCTGCAGCCCCTTCCAGCACAAGCTGATGTGCGTGACTTGTCATCTGTATTTCTGTTCCTCCATCCCTCAAGGGACCCAAGTCAGACCCTTTTCTGACTCAGATTCACTAGGAGAGACTTGAACAACTCACAGTAAACTGAACACTAAGGTTTCAGGACCCTTTTTTAAAACCAAACCAAACCAAACCCCATCTCTTTACCCAGATGTCACCCTCTGTAAAAGCTGAAAGAAGAAGAGGAAAAGGAAAGAGGAAAGAGAGCTCATACAGATAATTTTGGGGTGTATCTTAGGAGTGGAGCCAAAAAGGCGTTTTATAAAAATTCTCTCTGTGGAGGTTGAACTGTGTTTATAAAAAAAGTGGCCCCAAATCAACTCATTGTTTAAAATATCAGACTGAGGCAGACTCCAAGCCTGACTGTGACCTGAGCAGGGAAGGCAGAGGGCTGACGCTGGGCCAGCTGGTGATTCTGGTTGGCAGGTTAGACAGCTAGTTAATGATTCGGAGGATGTGGCCCAAGCAGCTCAGAACCAACTCATCCAGCAGACTCTGCGGGCCTCTCCGGTAAGTGAAAGGAGTAAATTCCTTCTCTGGTCTTTTTATTTTTTAAGCAAGCTGATGAATTTGGACTCAGAGAGGGCATGAAACGCATCCAAGATTACAAAAAAAGTAACCAGTAAATCTGGGATTTGAAAAATCTGTCTTACTGCCAACTCACGATCTTTGATCTATACGGATGGGTGGTTTCCAAACTGTGTTCCTTGGAGTACTGGATGGTTTGGGCCATCTTTGGGGACAGGTGTGAGTTGGGAGTGTGCATTAGTTTCCTAAGACTACTATATAAAGAGTCACAAAACTGGGTGGCTTGAAATCATGGAAATTCCTTCTGTCATGATTCTGTAGGTCTTCAGGCCAAAATCAAGGCTGTGCAGGGCCGTGCTCCCTCTGCGTCCTGCGGGGCAGACCCTTCCTGGCCTTCCCCAGGTCCTGCTCGCCCCAGCAGCTCCTCAGTCTCTGCCTCGCCTTCACATAGCGCCTTCCCTGTGAGTTCACAGTGCCTTCTTTTCCTGTGTGTCTCTTCTTACATGGACATCAGGATTATTGGACTAAGGACCCACTACTCCATTATGACCTCATCATAACTTGACCCATCACCTCTGCAAATACCCTATTTCCAAGTCACAGTCACACGTGCCAGGGGTTAGGACTTCCCCATATCATTGGGGGACACAATTCATAACAGTAGGTGAGAAGATGCCATGTGAATGGGGTTCTTTACCCCAACTTCCACAAGAGATATTCTGCTTTGGTTCGGTTACAGCGTTGAGATCCTTTGAAAGAGTTTATTAGAGAAAGAATGCCATTGCGGGACAATGTACTAAAACCCATGGATCTACATTGTGCTGCTTCCAACAAAGAAACAGGCAAACACATCATGGACTGCCTTAGAAACTGCTTTTGTGCAAGGCATCGAATAGTGGTTTTTCTCCTGTGTGCCCTTTCTTATTCAGCATGCGCAGGACATAAACAGCCAGTCACTGCTGATGGGAATTGGTCTGGAACCACCACCAAGAACAGAGTGAGTGGCACCAGCCCAGCCATTTTGTACTGCCCGTTCCTTTGAGCGCCCTTGAATTGCCATATGGGCACCGTATGTGTGGTCTCTTCTCTCTTGGGAGCTTAGCCTCAAGTATTCCACTCCTTAGGCTTTTTGGTGCCCTCAGAACTGACATTTCCTTAATTAAAGGCAATGGGTGGCAAGATGACAGGAGGCTTCCCTAAGGCCCAGGGAACATTGTGGCCTCAGCTCTCCTGCTGCATCACTGAAGCATTCACATGTTCACATATCGAGGGGTAAACTTTAAACAGGTGGCACCTCTCTCCTCTGGCTTGCCGTCTGCTCTGCTGCTTCAGGAAATTTGCAGAGGTGAGGCCCTGCAGGAAGTCCTTCACTGCTCCATCTAACTAAATGTGGAGGGTGCTGTGGCTTTAAGTACATTGCTATTCTGTGCTCGATTCTCTGCGGTATGAATGGTGTTCTCCTGAACATCAATTACGAGGTTGCAGGAAGGCTCAGCAGTTTGGTGAGAATGAAGCTGTATCACTCAAGTGTGATGAACTGAGGAGAAAACCCTTGTTTTTATCCAGCACTAGCACAGCCCTGTGCCCTGGCCGTGGTCCTGCCTTCCCAGCGTCACTGTGAGTTTGGAAGGCCCATGGCACACACTCGGCCTTATCAGCACAAACATAAAAGGGACATTCTGGCTCGGGGAATTGAGCTGAAATGACTACCAGGGTCAGAGTTTTTGCCAACCAATTATGGACTGAATATTCAAGACAGGTTTTGCAAAGTGCCAGCTACCAAGTGCTCCCCACCACACACAAGAAAAGGATTTAAAAAAGATCAATTTAGTGTAAATTCTTTTACAAATCCAATATTTATTTTATCTCTTTATGTACAAAAAGGAAACTCCAAATGAACATAAAACCAAATAAAATCCTTGTGGCTGCACTGACTTAGCTGCCCATTATCTCACACACACAAAGAACCATATAAACAATACACTGTCACCACGAAGTTACATTTGTGGTTCAGAAGGAATGTGATATTTGGCTACATGAAGAGTGTTCAACAAAGAGAAAGAGATCATAAAACAATGTGGGAGTAAAAGGATTCTTAGATAATCAGTCTGTTAAAATTAACCTAAACAGCAAATCTTCAATCAATAATATCAAGGCCCCAATTCATGTCTACTTGGTTGGCCCAGCACGAGAACCCAATAGCACTTTGTAATCGTTTTGCATTTCTAGTTTTCCCAGAGGACATGGACCACTGATGGTTGAAGAAAAATGCAGTTAATTCGTGGGGTACCAAAACTGGGGACTCAGGGTAAGATTTTGCATGGCACCGTTATTTCCCCAGGAGGTTTGGTAGCAGGGGGCTCACTTGGAATCTAACGTAGTACCGGTGTGTTGGGATCACATCAGAATGTCCCTGTTGATTTATGGCAAAACAGAGAAGTGAAGCCAATGATGAAGTCATGCATGCAGATATTTCCTCTTTTTTTGTGAAACTCAGTTCCTAAGGGCTTTTTAAGAAACATGGCATTTCTGCATCCCTGTGTCTCTCAAGTGATTTGCCGACTGGTTTGTTTTAAACCACTTAGCATCAGGGTCACTTTGTTTGCCCGGGACCTGCACATGCAGTCTTCTTGGAAGCAGACAACATCATCTTAGAATAACTGAAGACAGAAATCAATTTCCGATCTGACCTCCAAATATATTGTGCATATTAAAAAAAATAACATGAGAGAAAGAAGAGTCTTTTTAAAATTCAGAATCTGTAGTTTGTGAAACTACTATCATTTAGGCATGAGCTTGGTGCTGACCTTTTCAGATCAATCATTGGTAAGAAATTCTCCCAAGAGAAGTACTTCTAGTGGAAATGAGGAAAAAGGTGAAGGAAGCCGCGGCTCCTGTAGCATAAACACCGCCACGTTGGGCTTAGCACTCTTGGAGGGGGGTAATGATGCCTAAGAGCACACATGAAGATACGCCTTAGTTTACAGAGACGATATATGACATTTTTAAATATCTACATCTGTTGTTCGTATAGTTTCTAATATTATCAATACTGTCATTATACAGATTTTCTTTCCTCTTTTTTTACTTTTTGTAGTGCCGGAGATCTAGCCTACGGCCTCATGAATCCTAGGCGAGTGCTCTACCACTGAGCTATACTCCCAGCCCCAATTTTTCTTGGATATATGATGATAATCCATCAAACACAGCTTTGACAGACTGATTTTTATGCCTTCGTATGGCAGGAAGAAAACCAATTAAGAATATCTTCCGCCCAGTTGGAATTAAATTATATATCAAATATGGGCTGCCCACTGGACACGACATGAAAATACGAGAAGGCAGTCTTCCCCTCTGTCTGCCAGAACTCCTTCTGTACTACTTTGCACCTAGACATCCAGAAGGTCATCTCCGCTCTCGTCACTCTCCACCGTCAGCTGCCTCGTCCACCACTTCTTCACCTCAGAGCCACAGGACGCTGCATCCGTCACGGGATTCATCTTGCACACTACAGATTTCATTTTGATCCTCTCTCCACACGGGAAGGTGACAGCAGGTGGTAGCTGGCTTGGTAGACTGGGGTCTGTGGAATTAGCAAAGAGTCCCGTGAGCAACTTGGGACAGCTTCACTGCGCAGCCCTTCCTGGAACACACAACATTCCCTCTGCAATGCTTTTGGCTCCTAAGTCCTGTCCCCAGATGTTGAGAGAGAAACCTTTTCAGCATTTGATTCTTTATACTCTTATTTGTAAATTGTACTCATGGACGACTAATAATCGCACTTAAAAAAACATGGGGCTTGCCCCGTCACCTCAGGATAATTATGAAAACCAGAAAATCACTAAGAGTTCCAATCCGGGTAAACAGGAGTGTCATAGAAATGTGTGAGCTGGTGCTCATTAGCATATGCCTGTAAAGAAAAAATAAAGGAAAAGAAAGGATAGTGTCGTGGATGGTAAGGAGGGACATGGTGAGGGTGTGCAAGGAGAGATGTCACTTAGGGTCCCGACAGTCAAGTGCACACCTCCAACAGTTTCCTCCTTTGTAAAAGGAAGAGAATGCAAATGCCCCCTTGCACTATGTGAAGATTCAAACAGATGATGTGGGATGACCTCGTGCATTGATAGCGTCCCCTTAAAATGCTCATGGCTTTCTCTTCCACTTCACAAAATCAGCATGTCCCCAGTGGCTCTTGCATCACCATTTGTCTTTGGGGTCTTGTGGGCACAGACCACTGGAGGGAGGCATTTTTGACATTAAGTGAATATGGGAGATGGCACATTCTCCCCCAGAGCTGCTTTCCAATCTGTCCCTGGAGTGCCCAGGCCTCAGCATAGTCCCATCACACCATGGCCAGATTACAGTTACAGCCTCCAGCTTGTAACCTGCTCTGGGTGCTGCCCGGGACAATTTGCTCTGGACTGCGGCCACATCAACCTCCATAAGCACAGACTTGAGGGTACATCTTGCTCAGAGGCTGCTACCTGCCCGGAGGAGGAAGTGGAACTACTCAGCTTGTGATTTCAGGCTTTGCCTGTCCTGGCCCCACCACCCGCTCAGGCTTGTTCCCATCACTGGCTTTCCTGGAACAGCGAGGTCATCTCTGATCCCTGTGTAATAGACTCCTGGATATGAAACAGGACGTTGTCTTTGGCAGCAACTTTAGTGAAGAGCCACTGAACACCTCTAGCCTCAAAAGGTGTTTCACTGTCATCGCTTGGTGGAATCTCTACACTGCGAGGACTTTCCTACATCCTGCACCTCCTCACCTGGGATGGGCTGAAGTTGGGCACAGTTAAAGGGCAGGAGGAAGCCCTACTTTACTGGGCTCAGTTCTCTAAAGTGACAACCATGTGCCGAGGACACTGGGCTGTGCCTAGCAGTGCTCTCCTGACATCCCTGTCCTGAATCAATTATACTGGTTTTCCATCTTCCTTTAAAAGAAAATTCCTTCACTTAATCGGCAAAACATTTGGAAATAATAGAATCGTGAGATTCCAGGAGGGAAACTAAGGAGCACACTGGGACAGGGCCAGGCATGCAGTAAGCACTACATGAGTGCTGTGGTGGTCAGCATTACTGCTACCACTGAGGCAAGGCAGACTGCGTGAAGACGGTGAGCTGCACGGCTACCCGTGCCAGCAAGGTAAAGCAGGGCCTGTGTCTTTTTTGAGAACTTCGTGTCATTTTCTGAGTGATCAGCTCTGCCCATTCCCTCTAAGAGAAAACGCATCTCGCCCTCTGTGAGATGTCATGAGCGCAGGCAGGCAGCCCCTGGACACCTCTTTCTCCTTCCTTTCTGGGTCCTGGCTGCCACCCATCTCAGTTTGCAAACAGGAGCTGCCTTCTCAGCCACGGCAGTAAAGAGGACAGCCAAGGCACTACATTTAGGGAAGTTATTTTGAGAAGACTGTTTTTGATAAGGGGATGCATTTTTTTTATTGTTTTACTGTTTGAAAATAATCAGGCACAGGTTTTGCTATAGTTTGGATCTGGAATGTTCCACAAAGGCCCATGGAGCTGGGTCCTCAGCTGGGCGCTATTGAAAGGTGGTGGAATCTTTAAGGGTGGGCCCCAGTGGGACTCTTATGTAATTGGAAGCATGCCCTGGGAGGAGATTGTGGGACACCAACCTCTTCCTCTTTAGCTCTCTCTTTTTTTCTTTCTCTCTTTTTCCCTTTTTAGTGCTAAAGGACAAATCCAGGGCCTTGCACATGCTAGCTAAGTGCTCTGCCACTGAGCCACACCCCCACCCCTTCCTGCTTGGCTGGGACGGGGTGTATGACTTCCTCCACCCGGCATGCATGTCCCCACAATGATGTGGGGTCTTGCCACAGCTCCCAAAGCAATGGGCCAACTAGTCATGGAATGAGACCTCCCAAACTAAGACAAGATATACTGTTCTTCTTTTTAAGTTGATTATCTCTGTTATTGGTTATAGTAAGAGCGAGCTGACTAATACAAACCTGTATTTTCAAATTCAAGACCCAAAGCACACAAAGAGAGTAAATGCCTGTTAAAGGTCCCCATCGATGGCAAAGTGACTGATGTACCTACCAGAGGGCCGACACCACTGCCCAACCTTCCTTTGGGGCTTCTCAGCCTCTGATGCATCCTGCCGACTTCCTCCTCTATCAGACAGAGTGGGGCTCAGGAGCTGCTGCTGGCTGCTCGTCTGTGTGGGAGAGGAATCCAGCAGTCATGACTTTTTTCAAAAGATATTTTCACTTGACACACAGTATTCATGCATATTTATGGGGTACTAAAAAGGAAGTTATGGCTCTTATTTTTTAAAGCATGTTTGGTTGACGATATTTGTACATACATATGGGATGCGTATGATGATTCAGTTCATGTGTACAGGGTGTGATGGTGAATCAGGGTAATAGGCATTTCTGTCTAATCTGCTCAAGGATTTCTCATCTCTATGTGTTGGGAATCTCTGGACCTTCTTGCTATTTTGGAATACATGAGGGAGCCAACAATATGAAATCCACATGACACAGCTAGGGTCAGAGAAGGTCTCTTGGAGCCTCCTGCCAGGCCCTGGGGCCTTAGGCTTCAGGTCAGATCTTGGCCCGGGATTGTGCCGCTACACACCACAAGCTGGGGGTCTCTGTGCAGAAGGCTGAACAGACTCCATGTGGTTAACTGCAAATCATAATTGGGACCTCATAAAGGAGCAGGAAGCCCCTGCCAGCTGTGTCTCACACAGACAGGGCTTTCCAGGATACTGATGATGCCTGTGATGTTTTATAGACGTGTAGATTTGAGTGTAGAAATGAAAATATCTGGTATTTTAGGAGATAAGCTCCTCAAGCCATCTTCCCGAGTGTCAGGTGCTTCTCAGATACCCAGCTAAGAAGAACAAACCCTCGATGAGTCTGATCAGCAGCGAAGGAGGTTGAAAGACACGTGCAAACATTTACACTGACTGGAATGCAAATTTCTATGACTTAACAAGGGGAAGAAAACCTTCAGGCTGCAGCCCCAGGTAAACCATGCTCCTCTGAGGCACGTGATCTCTCCAGGCTCAAACTCAGCCCTGAGATGAAACTAACTCTTTAGGCAAAATAGAAACAAAACCCAGAAAACAAATCTAAAAGCCCAGCATTATTAAATTCAGGGCATTCGCATTTTTTAGTATCTACATGCTACAGTTCAGGTCTTGAATGCCCCCTAGGTGGGGAAGGCTTGGTCCCCAACCTCCCAGCCTGTGGCGCTGTCCAGAGGTGGTGGAACCTCTAGGAGGGGGCCTAGTGGAGGGAAGTCAGGTCATGGGGGATGTCACTTGGGACTATGGCCTCCTCTTCCTAGCTGCTATGAACTCCCATCCTCCACCAGGATGTGCTGCCCAAAGAGATGGAGCCAACTACCCCGTGGGTTAAAATCTCCAAACCTGTGAGTCAAAAGAAACCTTCGCTTTTTCTAAGTTGATTATCTCAGGTACCTTGTCATAGTGACAGGAATCGAACTAACCTATTGGACAAAAAGAACCTTTTGAATAGCCACCACAGACTCCTGAATGGCAAAGCCACAAACCTCGTCTGGTCCACAGCTCCTACCTTGGGTGGCATGTTAGGATCCTGGCTGTTGGCAGTGGTGTCCTCACTTGGCTGGGTGGTCTCGATGCTGGGAGGGTTCAGGAAGCGGCTCAGCTCTTGCTGCTGGCTCTCTCTCAGGCTGTGGATGATGCTGCAGGACTGCTGCTGTTTCTGTGGGAAGAAACGTTCCTTCAGTAACAGAAAAATGAGCCCAGCGTCCCTGTGCCACATGCCAGTCCCTCTCTCCTCCCCTCTCCAAAGATCTGTAGGGTGGGTGACCTCCTAAGAACTTCCAAACCATGAAGTTGTTTCAAGGACCAAGTAGACTAATAGAAAGGAGGGCTTTAATACTGAGGAAATGCTTTGCCTGCCTTTTCATTTGCATGACAATTGACCTGTTATGTTCATTGATACTAGCTTATGTTTTCTTTGTGCTCCGATTTTTCCCTTCTGATTTTATTCTATGCTCATTAAACTGGTGCCAGCTCTCCCTTTCCTGCAAGTTGTAAGCAGCTGAGAACTTGGGTGGGGGAGGAAACCTCTGCCCCTGTTTTGGTTCTGGATTCTGCAGACCTGCCAGTAGCAATCCTGCAGGCCTGTCTGTCTTGGCCTACTCCGAAGCCAGGACTCCCTGCCTCCCGCATCACTGGCCAGCTGTGCCAGAGTGGCAGGGGGCAGTTGGCCTCGCCCAAGGAAGTGATGATTTCTTTTCTCTGGGGACCTTTTCTCCTCCAATAGAAATGCGTGTTTCTGCAGTTGATGTTGTTCTGAAGAGCAGGATTTAAAAAAAAAAGTCTTATATGGCCAGGTATATTGGTGCATGCCTGAAATCCCAATGATTCAGGAGTCTGAGGCCAGAGGACCACACAAATTTGAGGCCAGCCTCAACAACTTAGCAAGACCCTGTCTCAAAATAAAAGATGAAAGAGTTGTGGATGTAGCTCAGTGGTAGAGCAGTCCAAGGTTCAATCCCTAGTACCACAAAAAACAAAAACAAAAACACAGCGTATGCCCACGCAGTATATGTTCATTCATTTATGAGTTAGAGACTTGCATAAGCTTATATTCTGGGCAGCTATAAACGGACCAGTAAGTGTCCACAAGAGGTGGTCTTTATAGACCTAACACCACCACCAACGGTATGTTGGGATTTTTAGCAGCAATTTGAAAGTAGTAAACTCAGTCTCAGTAGATATTTTGGAGTTTTGTGCAGTTGAGTTTATAAATATTTGAATACCTATAAACTGCTATTTCAGTCTTCATGTTACATTATGAAAATGGGGTTCATTTGAAACGTGTTAGGGACCACTGAAGGGAATGAGGCTGAGCTTGGACTGGAGCTGAGGTGGCTGCAAGTGACATGTCCTCAAGGAGCGTCAGGCTAGTCACAGGAGTGCCCGTGACTCATGGAGCTCTTGCCTCTGACCCCTCCTTCTCTGCCAGGACGGGGACCCAACCCAGGCGCTCACTCACAGCCCGGATGCGCTTTAGACACTTCTTCAGCCACATGCGGATGGTCTGCTTGGCCACCTCCTCCTCGATGGTGTACTCCAGCTGCTCCCGCGCCAGGAGCTCCTCCAGCTGCAGGCTCTTGCGGATGTCCACTGAGCGGTAGGACAGCATGCTGGGGGAGCACGAGAGCAGCACAGGTCTCCTCAGAGGTCTGCAGACCCAGACAGCACGTCACCAAGCCCCCGGGGGTTGTGTGGGATGCCACCCCTTGACAGCTGGGTAGCTTGGGCTGGTGATGTCACTTCTGCATCTCCCTTCCCCTGTCTCTAAATGAGGACGGTCATGGTACCCACCTTACTGAGTGAGGCCGTGAGTTCAAATGTGTGATCTCTGTAGTAGCAAGTGCCATCTAAGAGCTTATACAACGAAGACACAGGGTAGGTGACGGTCTGGCTCCCCAGCTGGGGAATCAGACTCCAGAACGTTTCCTAAGGAGGCCTGCTCTCTCCATACTTCCTTCACGTTGGCTCTATCAGAGCTGGTTAATACCTCGGCTGTGCCTCGTGCACGCCCCACCCCATTTCCCTCGTTATCAATCTCGCACATCCCTCTGTATCTTCTTTACGGATTTTAGAGAATACACAGCAGAGCAATGTTCACCCCCATTTAGCCCTCGGCTGGCTGTGCCCAAAGAGTAGTAAGTGAGGCCAACAGGGCTGACGTGTTCCACTGGGGCCTGAGGGCAAGAAGGCAATCACAGCATCAGGACCGGGGTCCTCGACTCAAGGAGAACACAGCCCTGTCATGCAGCAGGCCCTGGTGCAACTCACTGCCCTGCTGGGAGCTCAGATCACAGAATGGAGGTCCTCACAAGCACGGGTCATTGGCCTTGTCTTCTTTGCAAAGTCTTTTCCCACCAAGGAGGATGGATTGAGAACCCAGCATTGCTTGACTGTGTCAGACACCGGGCTAGAGGACAGGGAGGCCACCACCACTACTGATTTGGTCGTAAACCATGAGCCCCAAAAATCTTTCTCCCTCAACTTAAGTCAGATATTTTGTCACAGCCATGAAGAGCTGACGAACACAGGTTGAATGCTAATATTAATGGCAACAGTATGTCTACGTGCTTCACGTTCAACCTAAAAACAATTTGTCAGTAGGAGGAAAGACTAAGTGACATTCTGAGAGAGATAACAGCCTGTTATTCACACCTATTTTCTATCCTTTTTTTTTCCCTGCCTTTTTAACTTGTTCCTGGGAGATCTGAAGAGTGAATGGTAAAATGGAGAGAACTTTCCCCAGGCCCTTCCTGTTCTGATCTGAACTCTTTTCATCTTCGAGCCACAAGTATATTTCTGTATCACAGGGTGCTCTCCAAATTTGTGACACTGCACCCATCTAATTTGTCAGGTACTTCAACGTGACCTACATAGCTACTGCGAGCCAAACACAGTATTACAAGGAAACCAACTGTACTGAAATACATTTCTCGAATTAGCTTCTTTACAAAGGTGGTGGTATAGTCACATAAATCTGTCTTTATTTCTCCATTAAATAGTAAAACCTAGCTGAGGTCAAATGACTACTGTAACTTAGAAGTATTAGGATATTTTAAGAAGCCAGCCAAGGCAGTCATAACATGCCCTGAAAATTTCAATGATTTCTACTGATGACAAAGATGCAGGTATTGTTAATGCTGCCGTGGTTTTTTGCCTACATTCATCATGAAGAAAATGCTATATTTCAGAGAGTGAGTGTTGAAAATAAAAACATATTTGCTTTCTCCTGCAAGTTGTAGGCTTCAGAATTTTTATTTATGGGATCCTATTTAAGAAGCTGCTATGGGTTGAATGTTTCTCCCCAAGATAGGTATATTGGGGCCTTAATCCCTAGTACCTCAAGAGGTACTAAGCAAAGAGTCAGAAGAGATGCACTGAGCTAAGGTGAGATTATACTAGGGCAGGCTGAGCACTTAATCCAATGTGACTAGGTCCTTATAAAATGAGACACACACACACACACACACACACACACAGAGAACACCATTTTAACATCAAGGTGGAGATTGGGGTGCTGCTTCCACAAACTAAAACTTGGCAGGAAACCACCGGAAGCTCAGGGGGAGTTCTGGAACAGATTCCCCCCACCAGCCCTGCCAACAGCTTGATCTCAGACTTCCAGCCTCCAGAACATGAGACAATAAACTGTACGCTTTATGCTACTTGGTTGATGCTATGTTGTTACAGCAGCCCAGGAAACCAACAGGACATCTCTCAGAGATGAGCAGGAAAGACAAGATCTCAGTTTGGCCCTTTGACTGGGTGCTCATTAAATGCCTGGAAAATGGAGTGTTTCAACTGGCCAAGGGCAATGTGCAACCAGCCATGGGCAATCACTATGGAGCAGGCCAGGAGGAGGTGACCCTAGCACTGAGCGAGAAGAGCTGCACTCTAGCACTAGCTCTGCCATGGAGCCAGGTGACCACGAGCAAGTCCCATAACTTTCAGGACACTTCCCTCACTGCAGAATGAAGGTGGGACTGTACTCTCCCAGGTCCCTCTCCCTGTCCCTTCTGGGATGTCAGGCCACGGCTTCCCCCCTCTCCCTTGTGAGGTGCACTTCATACCTGGGAAGAGTCACCCTACTTTATAACCCTGGCAGTGTGGCATGCCAGGCTTTGTACATCCTTGATGATTGCATTCACAAGTGCCCTAAGAGTTACAGCTGGGTCTTGGACTGGGCTCAGTGCTGTGGCCCTGCGCTTTGAAACCCGCCTGGTACCTCAGGACGTCGTGGAAAGTGACGTCGCCACCGTTGTGCAGCCGCTCCATCTCGTAGCACATGTGCTTAAACAGGAGCTTGTCCTTGTCAAGGTCCACCTCCAGCCTCCCGCGCAGCAGCCGCAGCAGGAACTTCACGCGGAACGTGGGGATCACGCCCTGGGTGGCAGAGCACAGTGCTGGTGAGTCATGGGCAGGCCCGTGGGGTCTCTTCATGGGCTTGTGAATACAATCGTCAAAAAGCAAGAGGCAGGAGCTATTCCTCAAAATGTGGCATAATTACCACCAGGAAGGAAGAAAGCTGCGGGCCTCCTTGGAGGCTGGGTGGCGTGGGGCACTGAGGAGAGCCCGGGATGAACACCTGAGCGGGGGTTTCTCCAGTCCTGTAGGATCCCATTGCAGCCTTCGCAGCCCAGGAGGGAGGAAAGCCCCCCTCTCTTCCCCTGGAGCCAACGCTTAGGACTGGTGACTCAGCCAGCCCTGCCCCCCGACCCACACCCAGTAACGCCCTCCCACCAAACACTGGGGCAGTGCACACATGCACGATCAAGTTGCTGGACTTGTTAACATTCATTACAAGTTGTTCTTGCATTGAAATCAGGGATTTCTCCATGACTGAAACACCTGCATTCAAGATAAGGTAGCTCCCAGCTCTGCCCTCCTTCCGGTCAGAACAGATCTGGACCCTGAGACTCTAAAAGTATGGCTACCTTCTGGGCTCCACACCGTACCACACCAGCCCTGGCGCTGTCTTTGGATGAACACTGGTAACCCGTGGCTTCCTGTCAGTAGGTGGCATCTCAGTGTGAATGGGGTGTAGTCTTCCCTAAGTGAATTAGATGAAAGCAGGCTTCTGTAGATGACCAGCTGTCATGGAGGTACCAGAGGACGCAGAGCTGGGCCAGGTGCCCCATGCATATGTCACTCTTTTAGAAGAAAATCCCAAGGGACTGGAGCCCAGGATGGGGGGCTACCAAAGAATGAAGAGAACAAAGAGGGGTGGAGAGGGCTGTGCACTGCCCAGGCAGGCCCTGGCCAGAGTCCAGAACCCCTCATTTATAAGGCCTGCTTGCCTCGTTGGTCATTGCGCTCTCCATCAACTATTTCTGAAACTATTTTTGTATCTTCCTCAGATTTTCCTATCCCTTGGTTTTTAGAGGTTACATTTTAGCTCCTCAGATGGGCCTGCTTGACCATCCCTGCTAAATTATCTGCCCTGGCTCTGCCACTGTGCCATTTTACCTTCTTCCAAGTACTTATGACTTCCTGAAATAACACAGATTGAGTATCACTTATCTAAAGTGCTTGATACCACAAGGGTTTCAAATTTTGGATTTTTTTTTCAGATTCGGAAATATCAGTATAACCTGTGCAATGAGATAGATATCTTGGGAATTAGACTCAAGTCTAAATACATAATATATTTTTCTTCTTTGCTTCTCACTGGGAAAACAGAACCTCTGTAAGCACAGGGCCTTCCATCAGTGCCTAGGTCTGTGCCTGAGCATTTGCTAAGATGAAAGGGAAGAGAAGTGGGAAGAGGAAGAAGGAAAGAAGAATCTTTGTTCAACTCAGTCCAGGAGGAAGAAGAAGAACCTGCTGCCGCTTTGGCTAAGGCTGAAACTTTGTCTATGTCTTATGGTTAAAACAGTCACATAACAACTCAGAAGTAGCTCAAAAGAACACTTCTGGATTCCACATGTAACTCCTCTGTATTTTTAATCAAGATGGTGGCTGGGGGCTGAGGTGATTGTGAGTCTGTATTATATGTGCTTTTGGTGGTTTCAAGAGGAGGCCCATGCTTGGAAAGGAGAAACTACTATTCTTTCCCTCTCCCCTCCTGGCATACTGGGCTGAATGGTCAGTGACAGCTTTCTGCAGGCTGCCAACGGCCATTCAGAATCCAACCTGTGTCAACGGCCAACCACAGGACAACTTAAACATCTGTGACACATCAGCAGGCCTCTGTGGGGTGGGACCTGAGGTCAAACCCACCCTCTTACCTCCCTTTTATCATCCACCATATTCCATATGATTTGAAAGTGGCGAAGATCATTATAACTCAGAAGCTGATCCTCCTCGGTGGAATAAAACAAGGAGAAGTTCTCTACAATTATGGCTAAAAAAAAAGTAAAAAAAAAAATTCAGAAGTTTGACAATGACAGAATTATGTTTTTTTTTTTTAGAAAAAGTCAAACCGCTATTCTAAATAATGACTCTTATCACCCACATAATAAAGCCGAAACTTGAAAGTGCTTTTAGTAAGGTTTTCCAAGTTGGCATGTTTCACACTTGGATTGAGCTATTTATCCAGCTCTTGCCTTTCCAAAACACGAGGGTCCTGGGTACAAACACACTTCTGTGCATATGGACCTTTGAGCCAGCTGGCTGCCATCTGAGTTGAGCGTTCCAGGGTAGTTCTTAAAGGCCATTTTGGGGTCTGGGTGGCCCCAAAGCTAGGTGAACAACATGTATTTTTAAAAACAAAAGTGTGATATTTCGAGGCCATGAAGGTAGCCTCCTTTCATTTGTTCCCAATATTTTTTCAACTCAATTCATGGGGAGAGCTCTTTTGAAATCAGTGATCATAACAAATAGTCTAATCCTTGAAATTGCAATCAACTGTCATTACATGCCTTTGAAAGGTCTTTCCAGCTTCTGGATTGAGAGGCACCAAATTATAATCAATGCCATAAAACACCCGCCCCAAGCAATCCAGGATAATTACTTGAAAATTGTACCTAATTATGTAAGTACCTGAGTTGAAGTAGATGAAAAACACTCAGTGGACGTCACCTACCTACAAGCAGGTTTAGCATGATGTAGGCGATGATGACATAAAATGAACAGAAGTACATAAGTGCTCCCGCATAATTCCCACAGTCCGTTGCCCAGTAGGTGAACTCATCTGGAGTGCAAAACGGGGGCTGAACCTGTGGTGAGGAGGAGGACAGTGAGAGAAGAGGATCCTAATGTCTGCTGACAGGAGTTAGTGAACATATCTCTAACTTATTTGTAATAAGTTCCAAAGTCATTGTGCAAAAGTCATGTACACTGGGTACATCATCCACAGCAGACTGAAAGAATATTTCACTTGCACTATGCTTTCAGTCTTGGAGAATCTCAAGTTCATTGTCATTGTTAGGAGCTCAATAAAAATGAACCAGTTTCCTCCACTAGATATTCTTTCTGCTACCTCCACTGGATCCAAGTGGTCAGTAGACACTGTAACTGAATCACAGAAAGTCAAATAAAAATGCATTTGAAAAGTTCCTAACTTAAGTAATGGGTTAAGATCTAAGAAGGTAGACTATCTATAGCAAGTTCACATTCAAATTGCATAAGGAGTAATCCACCTTCCTGGGGCATCTTTACAGGGTATACCCTAAGATTCAGGTTATCATATTTAGGGGCCCATTAAAATGCCAACACCCCTGAGAAATGATCCTGGTGTCTTTCAGCTTTTTCTTCTATATTCCCACTGCATCCTGCTGGCACTTTTATTTAGAATTTATTCAATTCTGCCTTGGGTTATATTTGATTTGGTAAATCCTATCTCCATTATAAATGCATGAAGTTCTCTAGTTTTTATTATATGCTAGGCTTGTATCAAATGTTGGAGATAGACTAGTAAGAAAGACATAAGCCCTGTCCCTTGATGCTACCGACAGTCTTCATGGAATGGTGTAACATCAGGACCACCAGCTCCATATGGTAATTTGAATAAACTTATGCTAATTTACATAAAATAAAATTAAATAGAAAATTTAATTTCTAGGTTACACTAGTCCTATTTCAATTGCTCAGTAGACATACTGCTAATGGTTTGCTGAATGGGACAGTACAGATTTCTAACACTGCAGAAATTTCTACAGGATAGCATTGATCTGGAAGGTAAGAGGGAGGTGAAATTAAATAATTCCATCCAATAATTTTCTAGAGTTGTGATATTTGCTGCAATGGAGAAATAGTGTTGTAAGACCATATGCAACTTTGGGGGCAAAATATCTAAAGGAACCGAGGCATAAACTGAGACCAGCAAATGATGGCGAACTATCCCAGATGAGGCAGGATACCAAAGGAAGAGTGATCAGAGTCATTGACCTCAGCTGCTTGAAGACACCCTGGACTTGGTGAAGACCTAGCACCTACCCCATGGCCCAGGATGAACTGGGGGCTCAGTGAATTCAATATCTGTTGATGCGTTATATTAAAGAAGTGGCACTCGCCTCGTGGACTGCCAAGATGTTAAAGGTAGGAGGGACAGAACAATGTTCAAATAAGGAATATTTGTTGACTGGAACTACAAGTTCGAGTTCAGTTGATTATTTACCCCTGGATTTACATTGCAATGTAAAAGAATGCAATTTATGGACCAAAAGGCCAGGATATGTAGAATTATACAAGGTCTTAACAAGGACCATACCACCAATGTTGCATTGCCAAAGGTACTACGCTGATTCTAGTGCAGGTTCAGATAACGATGAGGAGATATTTACCATACAATCATGCATGATTTTGTTCCAGTCTTCACCTGTGACAATTCGGAATAGTACAGTAATAGCTTTGCCAGCTGAAGAAAAATTTGCATGCCTAATTTAGGGAAACAACAATAACAGAATGTTATTATTATTATTAAACCATATTATTATGGTTTGTCATGAAGTAGTATGGTTTGTCACCACCAAAACAGGTCATACCCTCTTGTTGCCATTTATACTTGCCTGCAAGTATAGCCATGTGAATACACCAACACCAGCATGGCCCCTGATTTCCTGACTTTCATCTAGAACGACCGAGTGAGCAGCTTTAGCTACTACCAGTGAGTCCTTCTTTCACTTGGACTATGGTATAAAAGGGGGGAGCACTGATGAATCAAATAACGATTTCTTCACCAGAGCATATTTGTGCTGGACACCATGGTGCACGCCTGTGATCCTAGCAGCTCGGGAAGCTGAGGCAGGAGGATTGCAAGTTCAAAGCCAGCCTCAATAAGTTGCTGAGTTTGACTTTGAGGCCCTGAGTAACTTGGTGAGACCCTGTCTCAAAATAAAAAATAATAAATAAATAAAAAGGTCTGGGATGTGGCTCCATGATTAAGCACTCCTGGGTTGAATCCCTAGTACCAAAACCAAAAACAAACCAAAAGCATGTTTGTATATACTTTGCTGTGTAAGGACCTTAAAAAAAAATGACATGCTCCCATAAAATTCAAGATCACTTTTAATACATAAAAACCATCTTGGGGTTTCTAATTTGCCATATTTTGCTAAAAAAGAAATCCACCTTAAGATTGTTTCATCCAAAACATAGAATTTTTTCACAATACATGGATAGAAAAAGGGCTGGGATTAGGACTGGTTATTCCTTCATGTTGGTAGGATTATGGGTTCATTTCGACTGCTTTTATTCTGAATTTTGTAAGATTTCTAAACTAAACATGCATACCTTGTTCAATTGGGAAAATGTCATTTTGGCTATTATCTTGGCTATTATTTTATTTTGATTTCCAACTGATTGCTTTCCTTCCCTACCACCCTCAGGTCTTTAATAGACAAAACATGTTTGCTTGATAAACGAACAGAAAGATAGCTGCAAATCAACCTGTTAATGTTCTCTCCGTATTTCACGGTACCAAACAGAACGACGCCGGCAAAGGCGTAGCAGAGCAGCAGGAGGAACATCCCCACGATGATGAAGAAGCTTTTGTACATGCTGACCACCACCGTCAGGAGCAGCATCTTCAGAGTCACCTTGACGGGGGCCGGAGAGAAGGAAGAGAGAGCAGTTAACCCAGAAGCCCAGCAGGACCTGCGGGAGAGCAATGTGAGGGCGGCTGGCTCCTGAGCAACTCCAGGAGAATCACGGGAAAGCGGCTTCCTCGCAGGTATTATTTATTTACTTATTTATTTGGTATCAGGGATTGAACCCAGGGACACTTAACAATGGAGCCACATCCCCATCCCCCTCTTTATATTTTATTTAGAGACAGGGTCTCCCTGAGTTACGTAAGGCCTCAATAAGTTGCTGAGTTTGACTTTGAATTTGTGATCCTCCTGCCTCAGCCTCTTGAGCCACTGGGATGATAGGCATGTGCCACTGTGCCCGGTTTCCTAGTGGGTGTGAACTCTAAAAGTTATTCAAAACCTGTCAGGCACTGAGAATTCCATTCATATTTCAAATGGTTAAAGTCTCTTCTGCCAGGTTAATAAAAGTAACAACCAAAACGTTCCCGTCTTGCATTTCTCTTCTCTTGAGCCCCTGTTCTCTCTCTATAAGGACGATGCGTTTTTGGTCTATTGCAAGTAGGCTTGGCTTGCTTTCACAAAAGTAAACCTAAATAGTGGTATAATACTAAATAATCATCAAATATTAAGTATATTGATCACTTGGATTTACAGAATGCATATATAAAATAATGTTAGAAGCAAAATTTTCTCTAAAAAATGAAAACTTACAAATAGAATGTATGCACAATCAGGAACAAAGAATATAAAGAGATTTAGAACTGTGGAGTCATCGCTGTCATTAAATATTAGTTTTCTCTGCAGCAAAGTTACTCAATTTAAAATAAAAAATAAAATAAAGACATTTTAATGACCATTGGTTTTTGTGTTTATGGCTGGCATTTTTAATTGATTATCGAGTTTACTTAGCAAATACGAAGAATAAATTAAGCAATATAAATGGCAAGAGACATCACAAGATAATTAAGCTACTGATTTAACATTTAACTGTTAACCTTGACTTTGTGATTTCTAGTCATTTGTTGACTTCAGCCCTATCACCCAGGACAGCTGAAGCCAGGGGGCCACTTTTTCTTCATTGCCTATGTGATTTTTGCAAGGATTTTTTCCCCCTCTGGGGTGCCGGGGAAGAATAAGGGCCTCACGTGTGCTAGGCAAGTGCTCTACAACTGAGCTGCACCCGTCCCTTGCCAGCATTCTCTGTGACATACTCACATGCTTTCCACAGATGGAGAAAAACCTGAAGACGATGACACAGGCACCCATCATGTAGGTATAGGCGTTCTGAAATGGAAGCAGAAGACAGCTTTCGTCATTTGCACAAAAGATCTTGTTTCCATTCCATTTTTCATTTTAAGTCTTCTGTGAAGCCTACTGAATAATTAGTTTAATAGAAGGTGAAAATTCTCCTAAGAAATTTATCTAAAAAAGGTGCAGAAAAGGTCGCCACCCACAACTCATGAATAAGTATTAGATGTGAAATCAAATCTCAAATGAAACTTGGAGGTCTGTTTCGCTCAGCTAATTTCCGTATTTCAAAATTTATTGTGCATAAAACAGTGACTGGCTCTTTTGAGGACAGAGTGTAAGAAACAGAGGGTAACCATGCAACACAAGATAGCCAAGTGGGACATGACATAAAAGGGTCCCAGCAAAGAGAGAAGACTGATGTTGGAAAGGTGACCACAGGCACAGTCCTCTCTGAAGACCAGCCACACATTCACCAGTCCAAGTTGACTTAGAGAAGTCCCCAGCTCAGAAACACACCCTGCTCTTCCTCCAAGGGTATGATGAGAGCAGGAGATGACTCTGCCTTATGACTAAGAAGGCTGCATCTGAAGAGCTAAGATCCCGCTGGCTGCCACTGTGATAACAACCTTGACATTCATCTGGTGCCAAAGCATGACTGTTCTCCAGGAGGCTGCCCAGCCAAGTGACAACAGTCACAGATGGGTCCTCGGGAAGGGGGTCCAGTGAGAGTCCTGGGGAGGTGCATGCCAAGGAATGTGCACACAGCATTTTTGGACGGTGGACAAGGACTGCACCTTCCTTCCCAGAAGTCCCCTACAAGCTGTGGCAGGGAAAGGGCACCTCCCAGGGCCAGAGGTTCCTGGACAAGAACAAAAGCAGTCAAGCAGAACAGGCAAGTTGGTCTTTGTGGCTCAGATTTCCTCTCTGCAGACATCTGGGATTAGGGAGCCTACTCCATTCTTCTGGGACTGACAAGCTTTTAGTTTCAAATCTGACTAGAGACGCAAAACCATGGGCTTTGCTGCCTCTTCCTTCCATGCTAGCTCAGGGTCTGCTGTCTTCCTCTTGTTTCAAAATTCATGACCACTAACAGCTTCCAGGATGACAACTGGTGCTTCCTCACCTGGAGCACAAGGTCCTGGGCAGACTGACTCCTTCCTGCCCATGAAAATCTTACCAGGCCGCTCCTGCTCCTTCTAACCTCCCCCCACACAAGCTTTCCTTCTTCCAGCTCCTGCACCCTCATCACAGGCCCCGCTGCCCAAAATGTTCTCCCTCCTCCAGATGGCGCCCATCACCCTGCGCTCCAGACCTCTCCCATGCAGCTGCCTCCCACTCCTGCTGTCCCAGGAACACAGGCTGCCCCCCACCCCACCGGGGCATCATTGTGATTCTCACTGAGCATGCGGTGGCTACCTAGCTTTCTAGGGTATGAGCTTTACAAGGACAGCAACTGACATTGTTTTGCTCATTACATTCTGCTCAGTCCTAGCACAGTGCCGTACACATCTGTGTGCTCAAAACTCTATTGTTTGAAAAAAATGAATCCAGGTGACTGAGGGCTCAAGCAGTCCCTGCTGCCAAAGGCACCATGATGTCATACCAAGGCAAGCCCTGCCTGAGGGGTACCTGGGTTCTATGTGTTGTCAGTCTGTCTTGACAGGCCCCCAGTGTTAAAGGGGATGGGGGAATGAGACGACTGATAATATAACTTTCAGCTGGGGTCAAGGAGAACAACAAGAAAAAAGGTATTTACAGTAACACCTTCTGGGTTGGTGCAGTCCTGACAGTTTGAAAAAGCTTCCCTTGCATGATTTCATGTGATCTGCATAACACCTCTATGGAATAAGTGGATGGTGAAGTGACATCCCTCCCTCCAGCTCAGAGCAGGAACAAAGGATCACCAAAGACATGTAACGGGATGAAGCCAGGAAAGTGGTAGAGCTAATAAATCCACACTGCCTAATATGGGCACAACCAGTCACGTGTGGTTATTACACATGGGAAATGTGGCGGGTGCATATGAGGGTGTGCTGTGAATGTGCAATCCACCGTCAAGACTTCATGCCAAGAAAAAGGACATAACTGATTTAATCAGTTCTGCTCGTTGCTCACCTGCTGAAATGATGATCTTTTGTAAATGGGATATGAGTAAGTTAGAAAATATTAAACTCTAGTCAAAATCTGATTCTTCTTCAGTTTCTCCTAGAAAAATTTAAGTGGCATCTGTGGCCACGTTTTATTCCTACTGGACAAGATCACTCTAGATCGTGGTCAAGCATACCCATGACTGCAGATTTTGAGCTGAAACTCAGACTGAAATGAAAGATGAAAGCATTTTGGGCAAATAGTGAGGGCCTAGGCATAGAGCTGGAGAATGGGGTGCTTTGGAGAAATGTCAACTAGGTTCTGGGAGGAAATAGGACCGTGGAAGTACCTGTGAATTACATAGCAAAATATTGCTTGTAACGGAGTGGGTTGGAGTCTACACTTAGGCTCAGAATACAGAGTCTGAGGCTTCTGCCACCAGCTGTGTGAATTTGGACAGGCGCCTTAATTTCTTTTTCAGTTTCCTTTGCTCTCTCCCTTTGGCTTGATCCTGTGGTAAAATGAAGTTTTCAATGAAGAGTCTCTTTAGGTCTTTCTTTTTGGCTTGCACACTCCAGGCTTTGAAGGGCCAAGTTCTGCCCATGTGAAGAGTGTGGGCATGTGCACACAAGCATATGTGTGTTTGTGTGTGCAAGCATGCCTGAGGGTTGATCACAACCAAAGTTGGATTGTAGTTAATCTAACACGTGAGAGTGGACGGCATGGAGGGAAGAGAGACTGGGAACAGCTCTGCCCCAAGCTGAGCTGGAAACACCAGCTCAAAGCCCAAGTGTGCACCTACCAGGAGGGCGAAGTGGAGCACCACCCACACCACTCCGAGGGATGTCACTAGGAGGTCGTATCGATTTCTCCTGCTCTGCCAGAAGCCTGCAGGTGACATGGCTATGATCTTCATTGTAACCTGGAGAAAAATAATGAGGAGAATAAGCACAGGATGAGTGTTCCGCCCATATTTAAATCTCTTAACTTGAGTCACATTCTATTTTTTAAAGATGTAATAAACAGTTAATTAATAATGTATACGTTTTTATTTTCAAAGCTAAGTAGGTTACAAATCTATATTCTCCTCTTTTCTCCTCATTCGACAATTTGTTACAGCAGGACATTCTTCTTTCTCAAGTAAAAGAACATAGATATTTCAGAAGCACCAGCCAGTGCAGGGTGCTTCTGTCTTTCAAAGACCGTGGATGGGGTTGGAAAGTGATCTCGTATGGACCATGTGTTAAAATAATCCTGGCTGAGCCAGTGTTCACTTTGCCACCACACTGCAATTTGAAGCCTTGGACTACAGTGGCTTGGATGGTTAGCTCTACATAGTTGAGCTCACAGAGCTGGACAGACAAACATCCAGACCCAACAAGCTATGGTAGTTAGAGAGACTGGGAGTCCGAAGTGAAGTCTTTGTTCAAGTTCAGCGGAACAGCCAGAAGAGGAGGTACCCCACAAGCACGCTCCTCCTGCCGCCAGCCCCGCTGCCTCCAGAGCCATCAAAGGTGATGAGACACACATCAAAAGGGCACACTGACTTACTTTAAAACTGCCCACAACTCCCCCGTTCCCCCCAGAGCCGGCGGACTCCTTAGGATTACCTCCAGCACAAAGATGAAGGTGAACACAACCGACATTGTTGCCAAAGGGACGGTCACGGGATCCTCCACGTCCCACTGCAACAGGAAGAACACACAGGTCATTGCCACATCTACTGGACACCAAGTCCCCCCTCTGCGGTCCATGTTAACGAGACTGTGAATCTTAATGTTTTACTAGAGGACAGAGATGGCAAATGGCTGTGGCAGCTTGTGACATTCCTGGATGTACCAGTGAATATAGAATTCCCTCCCACCGTCTCAAGGTGAAACCAAGTACCTTGACAGACAGCAGCACGGACTGGGCCAGAACAAGTAACGCGATTGTCCTCTTAAAAAACGGGTGCTGGGTTATGTCATACATTTTAGCTCTAAAACCATCATTATCTGGAAAAGAAAGGTTTAGGCAAGGGCACTTCAGACGGGGGTCACATTTAAATTTCTTGCTCTGGTTTTCTTTAATGCTCACCTTAAAGCCCATTACATCCCCCTCCTCCAGTTCAATCTATTGTGAAGCGTTTTGCAGGAATGCCTGGCTCTCGATATTTAAAATGACAGTGCATGACGCGGTCCGTATTGGAAGGAGAAGCACATCATCCAATTTCTGTCAGTTTAATACTTTTCACTCATATTTTTTAAAGGCAAGCACAAATATATTTTATTTAAAAAATCACTTTTTCATTAAGGCTTATTCTGAGAGCACTGAAGCACAGCGTTTGGGTGGTTGATTTTAATAGCCTATGAACAGCTCTGTAGTTTGGAGCCTGTTTCTATATTAACTTATGCACAACCTCCCAGTGGCCTCACAATTATTATTTTAATTTAAATCTGAGACTCCTGGGGAATCATGAACACTAGGGCCCAACATGAATAAAATCAGAGCATCTTTGATACCCGGGCGGGGTGGGAGATGAAGCGGCTGCGCAATCTTCAGTCTGCTCTTGAGATCTTCCCATCTCCTCTGATCTACAGTCAGCAGAGCCGTCCCCTTGACAAACAAAGAAAGCAGCAAAAGGAAGAGGGAAAGAAGGTTGCAGATGGGGGGGTTTTACAAACAGGGCCCGTGTCGGCTCACAATAAAGATATTCTCCAAGTTCTGTGCTGGTTAAAGAAACACGGACAGAATTCTCACTCTGCCTTGAGAGGCAGGAGGAGACCTTCAGAGAACAACCAGCAGCCTTCCGCCAATGTCTCTGATGGTAATACTTAGGTCTGGGAAAATTTTATGAAGGTCTCCTATAAGGTTACATTGTGAAAAAGGCATACTAACCAATAAGGGTTAGTTTCTTTTCACAGGGGCAAAATTCCAGTTTGCCAATGCTGCTGCTTCTAGTTAAGGTGTTTTTTAAAGAGATGAAACCACAGAATTTGCTTCTTTAAGGAATCAGGGCTGTGAAGACTTACTAAATGGACTTAGATATTCTGGGTGATATAATATTCGATAAAACACACATAAACAGTATCATTCCACAGGAAGTAGAAGTGTGATTTCAGAAACTGGGGGGAAAATACCTAACCTCACTTCCATCTTCCCTTCCTTCCTAGAGCTAATGACGGTCCTTCCAGGGTCCATGTTTTCATACGATTTTCAGAATTTGGGGCTTTTATGTATTTATAGAGACAGAATGATGTATTCATTTAAACTTTAGAATCAATATGTATGCATATTTATGCAGTTTGTCTTTATCTTCATTTATTGTATGTTTTCCATACAACTGGATTCTTGGATCGAATTGGCTCATTTTAACAGGTCATATAGCGGTCCTCTACACAAATATATCAGAAGTTACTCACTGTAGGTTTATGGACTATAATCAATGCTATAGGAAACACATAGCTACTGTCTCACTGTGAGTGTCTGCACTGTAAATCTCTAGACAATCATTGGTATCTGGGAATTTAAACATTATCACGTTGATCAGATATTGTCAAAGAGAAATAACCAAAATATTATTCAAAGAGAAATAACCAAAACACTTTCCCATCAGCAATATATGTGTTTCCCTTTCCTTATTTTCTTGCCAATATTTGACATTATTAGAAATTTTGATTTGGTCATTTTGATGGCTATGAAATATGCCTAATTCAATTTTAATACTAACAAGATGAAGCATTTTTATGTATATAAGTGGCAATTCCTCCATCTTCCTATTTGAATTGCCATTCATATTCCTTATTCACTTTTGTATTTTCTTACTCCGAATGTTTCTAGAAATTCTCTATATATTATGGTTACAGTTTGGATATGAGGTGTCCCCAAAAACTCCTGTATTAATGCAGGAATATTCAGAGGTGAGATGATTGGTGAGAGCTCTAATGGAATGGGTCCATCCTAGTTTAAATGGGTGGTAACTCTAGGCAGGTGGGGCATGGCTGCAGAAGGTTGGTCGTTGGGAGTTGTGCCCTGGAAGGATTGATCGTCCCTTTGCCCCTTCCTCTCTGCTTCATTTTTTGCTTCCATGCTGGCGTGAATGGAGCAGCACTCCTCCACCAAGCCCTTCGGCCATGATTTCTCAGGCCCAGGGCAATGGAGCCGGCATACCATAGACTAAGCCTCTGAAACCATGAGCCAGCATAAACATTCCCCCTCTAAGTTGTTCTTGCCAGGTATTTTGGACACAGCAGCAAAACGCTGACTAACATAGTTATGGATCATAAATAATCCAAATATATTCTTTCTATATTATGGATCTTTTTGTCAGTTATGTGAGTTGTAAATACAGTGTATCCTCGGTTTGCATTTAATTTTGCTTATAGTGCCTTTTTTCATTTAGATTTTTGTAGTTTTAATGGAATCCGACTTATAAGTTTTTTCTTTATAGATCTTACTTTAGGGCTGATCTAAAAAAGCACAACTACTCTGGGGTCAAATAGAAATGCTTACATGGATTAAAAGTGGCTCAAAGTTTGCTTTTCTTACCCAGATCTTTAATTTATCTGAAATTATTTTAGAGGGTGCCATGGGGTGGGGAGCTCAGAGGGATTCTTACACTGAAGCAGTGGGAGCCCCCAGCATAGTATCGCTGATCCCCTGCCTCTGGGCTGATGGGCGGCGTTGCTTCAATTCTGCACACATGTGACCCAGGGTCACTGCACCAGCGCCCCGTTGCTGTCATTACTGTGGTTTGCTCACTTTCCTCCTCCATGTTTTTGTTCTTGCTCAACCTTCCTGGAGGCTTTTGGACTTAATTTTCTTCTAGAACCAGCTTTTGTATTCTTGAACCTGATAGAAACTATTGAAGTTTCTATATCATTAATTTCTGTCAAAATCTTGATGACCTTGTTTTTCTTACTCTTCAGTTTTACCTTGTAGTTACTATAATTTGTTGATTTAGGTACTTGACATATGAATATTTAAACTTTGAATTTTTCTCTAATTATACACTTAAAGTGATAAATTTCTCTCTACTGTTTTATCTACACCTTGTGTTTTTTGTTTTTTTTGGTGCTGGGGATTGAACACAGGGGTACTTAACCACTGAGCCACATTCCCAACCCTTTTTATTTATTATTTTGAGACAGAGTCTCACTATGTTGCTCAGTGTCTCACTAAGTTACTGAGGCTGGCTTTGAACTTGTGATCCTTCTGTCTCAGTCTCCTGAGCTGCTGGGATTACAGGTATATGCCACCATTCCCAGCTCTTGCATGTTTTTAGATATTTAAAGTAATTTATCTCTAAATGTTTTGTGGTTTTGTACTATGATTTCTTCTATAACTCATAAATAATTTGGGATGTTGTCCTAGTAGTTCTAAATTATGAGGGTTCTTTTTTTAAACTATTTTTTCTGTGACAGAGAACATATACTATACATTATCTGTTTTTTGGTAATTATTGGTAATTGGACATCTAAAGTTTTCATTTTGTATTTGAAAATAATGCATATTCTCAAATTTGGGGGATCAAGGCTCTTTTTATTTTCATCAAGTAAAATATTTTTAATTGTGTCAAATCTCATGTCCTTTCATTTATCTGATTTATGAGTTTCCTAGAGAACTATGTTAATATCTTTTATTATGCTTTTGGATTTGCTAGCTTCTTTTTGAATTTGGTTAGCTTTTGCTTTATATATTTTGAGATGCAAGAATTCTGTATCTTTCTGATAATTAGTTTTTTGTCATTATTAATTATCCCCCTTACCTAATCATGGTATTTGTTTTAAGTGATTTTTTTTTCTGATATTGGTATTGCTAAACCACTTTTCTCATTAATTGCAAACAAATACTTGTTCTCTAGACAAACATAGATTTCATTATTCTTTTGTTGATCAAAACAACTAATTTTTTGAAAAGTGAAATTTCAAAGGCATCCAAAAGAATAATAAACAGGGAATTCTCATCTGCCCATTAATACATAAGAATCTCTGAAAGTTTGTTATTGTCAATAAAAGTGTATTAAATGCATGGTCTCATGGTAAGGAAATCAGAAATAAAGGCATATTATTGGAATACACGTGGAGTATTGTAAAGACACTACCATTTTCTAGGGAAGACCTATTTTACACAATTCCAAACTCTAAAAATACTGCCTATTTATATTCCTTTGGTATGACCTTTAAGATGTGTGTTCCCGAAGGTGGAAATTTCTGTGTTTACGGTTCAGTTTAGTTTGCTAGGTCTTCAGGGATCAGTGGTGTCTACCACCCAGTACATACACAAATAAATCTGGTGAATGAATAATAAATGAGTAAATGTTGTTCTATAAGCACTTAGGCGCTAACTTCTAAAAATCTTGCAGAAAAGGTTCACATAAATTATAAGTTTCTATATTAAGGTTACTAGTGAATTTTGTAATGTTCTGTAAAATGACTTCTTCTCAGATTCCTTTTTCCCTCAGCACCTATTTGGGCTGATGTACCACTCCCCCAGAGGCAGAACATAAAGAACAGCAGTGGAAGTGGACCTGCTGGTAATTCTGCTTGCGCGGCCATTTCTCAGTTTCTCAAGTTCAAGACTTATATTAATTATACATGTGTTTTCAGTTACTGAATATCTTATGTTGTTCCATTTACATTGCTGAATTGTGAGCTGCCACAGAACCCAATTCTCATGTAGTCAGGAGCCTGCTCAGAGCTCATGTGTTGTTCTGAGCTGTTGGTGCCTACACTCTCCGCTAATAGACTGATTCACTTCAGCTCACATTCTGGAATTCCCAGTGTCTGCACCACCACATGGCTGGAAGAGATCCTCCTTCTTCTTTATGCTTGGTATCAAACTATGAATGCACCTTAGGGCTCAGAGAAACTCAACATGTTAGAAAGTAAGATAGAGGGGCCAGGTGACCTGATCACTACTGTTCTTTCTAACTTTATGATTCCATGTTTCTTTAGGTGAAATAACATTGGGACCCAAAGGAGGGATTTTCAAATGGCACCCTTTGAAAGCCTGAATGAAGGGACATACTCCACTAAGCACACATCAAAGGTAGCAATTGACTGAGTAAGCAGTTCCCTGCGTATTAAGCCTGGGGACACTGAATGATTGAGTCCTAGGTGCAGCTACACAAACCAAAGACCTCTGATGTGAATGCAAGAGAACCAGTCCTAGCCATGGATGACATCGAGCAGCACGGAGCTGTGCAGACAAATCTAGCTTTGGGGGACAGGTTTTACACTTTTGCATTTGAAGAATCACAGACTCTGTAGTAATGGGCACCAAATCTGACTTCTCGTCCCAATTTTCTGCTCTCTATAAATCCCAAAGTTATTGGTTTTTCTTCTACCATGCATGGGAGTTGTGAGATCTGACAGTGGCATGTATGAAATCTCAATATAGATGAAGGGCTCAACAATGAGTGTATTTTGATTATTGTGATTCCAAAAATTGTTTTTCCATAATGGAAAGCTCATCAGCCATGCTCAGAAGAACAATCACCTCTCCCCCGAGTGCTAACGGAATGTTCTTCCCAACTCATTTATTGATAGGAAACTACATTGTACATTGCTGTTTTCCCATTTGTGAGCCTTGTACTGATCATCAGAGCTGTTGAGAACTCAGCATGTTACGTGGGGTTTGTGAAGTATGTAAAGTTTACATGAAATTAGAAAATCTTCTTTTTGTTCTTTGAAGTAGAATTTAAAAATTTGCACGGCACCTCCCTAGCCCATCAGAATTCCAAGTCCGCCTACTGAGTGACAAAGGAGACTGCAATTTACATTTTGTGAAATGATATTACCTGCAATCAGCTCCCCACTTTCAGCTACTGTATTTTAATAACTTTCTGTACATCCTTTCAATCCAAACAATAGGAGATGCGCTTCTCAATTGTGGGGGAATTAATGACACTGTAGCCAAGAGGGTAAATTTAGCAAGAGAATTGTACTTCTAAATAATGTGCCTGAAAGGCAGCAACTTTGTAAAATTGTTATACAGATTATTTCCACCAGTCACATTACAGTTTAATGCTACTTCATGCTGTGGTGTGGGGGGAAAAACAGTTCAAAGTGGGGGGCAAGTAAAGAATAAAGCCTGTGGTAGTCAACCAAGGATTCTTACCTTGTTTTCATTAAAATTAGCAATAACTACTCCAACAAAAAGTGTCAATCCAATCATGCAACCCAGGAAAACAAAAACATGAATATAGATTCCATGGATCTGCATAAATGAAAAATATGGTTATTCATCAAAGCAAATCAAAGCTGCTCTGGAAATGTTCAAAAGATTCGATGTGCTTGCTCACCGGCCCCACGCGATGAATAATAACGTCCCTCACTTCTACCCAGCCTTTCAAGGAGAGAACTTCAAACAATGCCAGCATAGCATTCCCCACATTGTCGAAATTAAAGTTCCGAGGATTTGCCCTGCAATTCCGAAAGAGGAACAGTTCTGTAAAATTCCAAGGAGAAAGGGACATTTTACAGCAAATGCCTATAGCTCTTTCTAATTCCGAGTATAGGGTGTCTTCAGCTTTGGGGAAGATTGGGGTACCTGGGATTTGTTGGCTGTCCTATGTGTTGTTATGTGTCAACATAACATAGATTCATCAGGTGGCCTCAATTTAAAGCAAAGGGCACAACAGCTCTAGATCCAGCCTGAGGTTCTGAAGTCCCTGCTGCCTCTGTACTGACGACATGGAGGAACTTGCTGAAAATGAGATTTTATAGATTTGCACAAAGGGGCATCGGACTCTGGGTGTGAATTTTGAGAGTTTTATCATTGAAACTTCTAAAGGCATAAATCACAATTGGCTCTATTAAAAGAAAGTGTAAGAAGAGCAGAATTTGGTTACTTAATTTCACTTTGTGCCTTAACATACTGAGGCTTTGAGGGGCTGTTGATTCCAGAGGCTGAGGGTTGTGCGGATATACGTCAAGTTACTCCCTCCTGGTTGGATTTTTCCTCTCATTAACTCTTGAGAAGTCTCAGTAGACCTTCTCATGATGCCCAATTCACAGTTTGCGCTCTATACCTGCAGTAGATTCCTAATTCCCAAAACACTTGGGCCACATTATTATTTATTTTGTTTGGGGGATGGGCTATCTCCTTCCTTGTTTTTTGACACAAGTTATACTTTTTTCCTTCTCAATTAAAAAGTGATCCCTTTCACTATATTGCATCTTCTTTCATTATTGTGGGTTTAGCTAACTTTTGTTGTGGTTATAAACAGAAAAAAGAAACTTTAATTTTTTCCTTTTCTTTCTTATTAGAGGCTATTTTAAATAAAGGTTTCAACAACTGCACACTTGAAAACCAGGCACTATCACTACCCTTGCTGAATCTGAATTTGACGATAAATTGGCTCTGAACTGCTGAGTTGGGAAGGTCTCCTGGAGCCTATCTACATCATAATTTTAATTACTTTCCCTACTTTTTCGTTTATCAGAATTGAACCCTCATGAAAGGCATACTCTGAGGGGAATCTGGCTCAGATTTTGTTACAATTCTTTATGTTTTTTAAACTATAGAAAGTCATGAGATTTACCTTTGTAAGTTTTGTTGTTGTTGTTTTTTTAGAATACTGAATAGATGAATATCTAATAAGAAAGCATAAAATGAAAGTGGCTTGCTCTTTTAGGGTTTAAGGATGATTGACAGAGATGTTTTCTATATAGTACAAAAGCTTCACTAAGAAATTTACATTTTGGACTTCTGATTTATATTTTCTTCTGCATGAAAGTACATATAAATTCTTTTGAATTTTTCCAACAACCTTACTTGGGATGGTGGTGGTGTTTCAATTAAATTCCAGGTCTTTTATAGTAGACAGCAGTTGTAAGGATTCTACAGATGCTGCAGTTTGCTTGAATAAGGACTTTTTAAAACCAAGTGAGCCAGTTCTCAGATCTGATGTTGAACTTTCTTACTCATCCATTTCCTTTATGTAAAAAGTGCTTTTTCAGCTAAATTTGCAGCAACTTAAACACTTTCATGTTCCATATACTTTAAAGTTAGAATATGTTGAAAATACACTTTTAGGCTAAACCATGAAAAATAAAATGTAGTATTATAGGCTTAAATAATTTAAAGGATTTATCATATTTTAAAAAACAAGACTTCTTCAGTTTTAATTATATGACTGTTTATTTGTGCTTTGTTTATGCTAGCAAAATTGGAAAGTGCGTCTCACCTACAATATCTAGAGATTAAATAGATACCAACCCTAATCCTTATTGTTATCTTCCCTGTTTCCCTTCCTTGAATTGGAAGGCTGCTTAAATATTATCTTTTCTGTTATTTTTAAAAAAGATTATAATCTTGCCTATCCAATTAAAAAAATACTAAGACATTGGTTCTGACCTCATAATCTGGTCGATCTTTGGATTTCCCAGGGGAAAGTGCTCCAAGGCCCCCTAAATCACAATAAAGGGAGCCAGTCACTCCTCCTCTGGAGAAGATGGGGCACATGGGGAAGGCAATCAGCCCCTGCCTTTGGATATGGAAACCCAGGGAACAACACTTTCCAAAATGGTATCCTGTGTCGCCTGCATTCTAGCCATCTTTCCTAAAGAAATCAGAAACTTTTTGTGCTTTTAAGAATGCACCAACTCTCCTTTTGCCTTGAGCTTTGGCAGCAGAGCTTCTTCCACTGGAAGCACCTGAGCTTGGCCTCATCCTTCCTTCCCACCTGCCCTTTGCTGTCTTTCTTTCCCCTGCCTATTTCCAGCTGTTGTCCTTTAAAAGTTAACCATTGCGAGCTGGGGGCATAGCGGAGCGGTAACGAGTTTGCCTAGCATGTAGGAGGCCTTGGATTCAACCTCCAATACTGCCCACAAAGAAAGTTACCAGTACTTCTCCTCTCTGCCTGGTCCTTCATACTCTGGGTTAAGAGCTTCTCCTGCGTGAGTAAAATTCCCAGCACCTTTTGTCTTTCTGCAGGTATCAGAGGCTGATATTCCATGAAATTAAGAAACCTAAGTCTTGAGAACCCTCCCTGCACACAGTTCTGTTCTCCACCACATTTCAAGCTTGTAAGGGGCGAGGGCCGTAACTGATCCATAGCTGAATCTGTGGCAAGTGGAAAGCCTGGTGGATTCTAGCACTCGGTAAGTACATTATCACAGAACTGAACAGTTTGTTGTTTTTGTTCTCATTCAGGCCATTTTCCTGTATACTGACCTCTTCCTAAAATAAAACACACAGTATTTATAATAGAAGATGTGTTTAATCCTTCTTACTGAGGCAATTTTTATCTCATCAAGTCTGATTCAGAGGAAAATGAACTTATTCATCTGAAGAGAAAATATAGAAACCAGACCATCTCCTGAATTAGACTGTGCATATTTATGTCCTAATTATAATTACCTAAGCATTCCTCTAGGGCTATTCCCAGATATGTTATTTTCTTAATCATAATTTAGCCAATATAAAGATTATAAAAATTTTTTTAGCTTCTAACTCTAGATTGGATTATTTAAAAGAAAAAAAAAAGGTAAAAAAAAATTCATGGTTACACTTGACATATTTTTAGGGCAAAGATTTTTATTTCATTACAACTAATCCAAATCATAATATATCAGGAAAATGGACAAAAGCAATTGTGATGATGTTTGAGGGAAGTGCCTCTATTTGTTTATGCTTTTAAAACGTCATTGAACTTGAAACCACTAATAATAAATTACATAAAATATTGCATTTTGGGTAAATTTGATTTTTCAGATACTTGTAACTGGTTTTATGGGACAGACTGAATGCCACCGGGTACAACTTGGGGCAGGTTTTGCTTTTCTCTGAACACTGCCTTGTGGTGCGTTTCAGCTCCTCTCTTGACATCTTGGAGGGTTCCAAAGTTTTTGGTCACTTTTGGCCATGAGACCAGTCATCTTTTAAGATGACCTTAAAGGATCGGAGTCCTTTTCCTTTCGTGTAGTTTTCAAATACAAAGTAACCAACCCGGAGTCCACACCCCAACCACCTCCTTTCTTGAGTTTTCACCTCTAGAGCACTGCCCTAACCCCCCAGGACCAGCCGCCTGGGGACAGCCCCTCTGTCTTGGAGCCTACAGAAATGATTCAAGCTAGCCAGTCCAAGTCTCCTGCCTGGCCTCCCTCTTCCCCACCATGAAACCCTGGTTCAGGCCTTCTGTAGTTCTCCTTCTGCCTTGTGACCAACCCTGGCACTCCCCAGTGCCCCCCATGGTGTGGCCTGCTCCCTCCTCTTGGAACTGTGAGTAAGAAACTCCCTTTCAATGGCAGCTGTTGCCTGGTCTGTTTGGTCTACTCTACCTCCAGTTTTCTATGAATGCACCATAGTTTACAACAAGAGCAACCATTGCACCTTCCCTGCTGGGAGGGCCGGTCTCCAGGCGTCCTGGTCTGCTCTTGCACACAGGCCTCTTTGGATGGGGATGCCCTCTGCAGCAGGGTTCCTTTCAAGGTGGCTCAGACCTAGTGGCTTAGGCGACCACGACGTGGTCCTCCAGGAAGACTAGGTAACCCTCCTGTGCCAGGAGGTGAAGAGCAGCCCCCCCACGGAGCCTCCCCCTGCCTGGCCAAGCTCTGGTATGAATGTCCTCCTTCAGGACCTCCCTCAGCCAGGGACGGGAGCACCTGGACCTTTCCCCAGGGTCAAGGGCAGGAATGCCACAGTGCTCTACCTTGACCTCCTATACTCCCATGATGTTCTCCATGAAAGCAGAGTTTTCTGTCACATAGACTAATGCTGGGTGATGGAGTGAGAAAATGTCTTGGTCCTTTCTGCTGGATGGGTCTAGTCGCTCTCTTTAGAACAGAAGAATGCTTCATCCCCCGTGGTATAAGGTTTTAGTCCAAATACAAAACAGCAAGGAAAAGAATCCCCATTTTATGTCCTGATATAAATAAGTTCTTTACGGTCTGACAAACTTTTATCTCACCAAATACACTTTCTATGCTTTAATTTTTTTATTTTAATGCAAATTAGACTGCGCACACTGGAATAAGGAGATCCCTGTGGGTTATATTCCTTTCTACTCCTGCTCAAGCCCCACACATCCAAAATGAATCTTTTTTTCCCACACTTCTTGAGTATTTAAAAAATAAAACCCCAATATAAATTATATTGAATTGTTTATAAATGTGGATTTCATAGTAGAGAAAGGCCACAGTGAGGTAACAAGGAGTCCTAGGCTACAGCTGGGTGAAGTGCCGTTCCTCTTAAAGAGCTTTGACGTTGAGAGCACACCGTCGTGACAGGAGCAGAGTTCCTGTGGTTCACTCCTTATTCTAAGACGTTAAGAAAAAGAAATTTAAAAAAATTAAGGGGACAAATGAAGTTAATGGAACACTCGGCTCATCAATGAGGCAGAGGGACTACATTCACAGTCATTAGTAAGATGGCAGAGAAAGAAGACACTCAGTACTTCCTGAAGGTGCTTGGTACTTCCAGCTTTGATGTAAATACTTTGAAAACTCATTTTGAAGAAAAATAATTTTTTAATTGGTTGTTCAAAACATTACAAAGCTCATGACATATCATCTTTCATACATTTGATTCAAGTGGGTTATGAACTCCCATTTTTGCCCCAAATACAAGTTGCAGAATCACATCGGTTACACATCCACATTTTGAAAAATAATTTTTAAAGAGAGAATTAGATATGATTAACATTGTCACTGATTATTCCTCTCCGGTATTTCAATCACGGAAATCCACCAGTATAAGTGGTTTTTAAAATTGAAATGGCTTTATGATTTAGGGTTCTCACCAGTGTTATAAGGATATCAGATCTTCCCTTAAAGATTTAAACTTGGAATGAATTTACATTCGATGTGATAGAAAAATCTTTGTTTTGAAGCCTCATTAACTTTGAAAACCATTTGAATTCAGATACATACTTTTAAAGTGTTGGGAAAATAGTAAGGTGGTATTTGATTAGTTTTCATTATTTCAAAGTCTCTAGCAGAGTGACTTTTAGTTTCATGGCATATTATACAGTTTTAAGTCCTCATACCAAGAAACATAGTCAGCTTCAAGATATTTTTCTGATATGCTTACCAAACACGGGGCACCCAGAATCCAGGTTTTTTCTCTCCAGGTCTCAATTTTAAATTTAAGTTCTTGGACACGCTTACATTGATTCTGAATATGCCGTTACAATCCTCCTAGAGTAGGAAAAACAAAGGAGGTAGGGAGCCTGGTGAGACAGAGAGCTCAGAGAAGGTGAGAGACAGGAAACGTTTTCTCACATAGGCAGCAAAGGTCTCTATCCAATAGCAGTGATGAGGACAGCTGTCCAGAAAACAGTGACAAAGACCATGGAGACAGGCAGGGGAAGGAGGTGCTGGAAATACTACCAAGTGGGCAAAGGGCCAGAACAGACATTTCTCCTAGGAAGATCTACAAAGGGCCGGTAAGCAGGAAAAGGTGCTCGGCACCATCAGCCATCAGGGACGTGCAGGTCAAGGCCAACATGAGATGCCTTTCCACAGGCACTGAGAAGCCACCATAAAAAGTCAAACAGGGCTGGGATTGTGGCTCAGTGATAGAGCACTCGCCTAGCATGCGCAAGGCCCTGGGTTCGATCCTCAGCACCACATAAACATAAATAAACAAAGGTATTGTGTCTAGCCAAAAAATAAATATTTAAAAACAAATAAATAATAAAGTCAAATAACAGCCAGCCCTGGAAGGGCTGTGGAGAAACGGGAGTCCCAGACCTGGAACCCCATACACCACCGAGGAGAGAGGCAGAATGGCATAACCCCTTTGGAGAACAGTCTGGCAGTTCCTCAAACATCTAAGCATGGAGTTACCACATGCCCATGCCATGGTTTGGACATGGTTTGACTATGTTTCCTAGTGTCATGTGCTGGCAGCTTGGCCCACGGATGTAGAAGGTGGCGAAATCTTTTTAAGAGTGAGACCAGTGGGAGTGATTTGGTTAGTGGGGGTGCTTCTCTTAAAAGTGTCCTAAGAGAGGTGACTTTCTTCGAGTCTCTGGTATTTGGGTACCTGTCTCACTGTGTGATCCCTCCCTCTTGCTCTTACATCCACAATGATGCCATCTGCCATCATGTAATATAGCCAAAGGGGCCTCTTTACTGGAAGTTGAACAGATGGGGCCACGCAATCTTGGACTTTCAGCCACCAAAACTGTAAGTTAAATATACCCCTTTTCATTACAAAATACCCAGCCTCAGGTATTTTGTTATAGCAATGGAAATAATAAGACTATTACACCATATAACTTAATGATTCTACTCCTAGGTATTTATCTATCCAAGAGACACGATAAATGTATGTCAACAGAGAAACTTGTATCTGAATGTTAAATTGGAAATACTCATAGTAGTTAAATGGTGGAACCAACTCAAACGTCCATCATTGGAAAAATAGATAAACAAAATGGTATATTCAAACCGTGGAATATAATGTAGCCACAGAAAGGGCTAAAGCACTGACTGGCACATGTGACATATGGATGACCCTTGGAAATAGTAGGCTAAATCAAATAGCTAGTCATAAAAGAGCACCTATTGTATGATTTCACTCATACGAAAGTCCAGAACAGCGAACTCTACAGAGATACAAAGTAGTTAGTAGTTATTTAGGGCTAGAAGTATAGAGGGATAAAGGGAAAGGGAGTGACAGTTAACTGATACCAGGTTCTTTTCAAATATGTGAATGTTCCCAAAGTGGCCACTGTGATGATTATAGAGTTCTGAATATGCTAAAAGCCACTGAACTGTACACTTGAAGGGGATGGATCGTATAGCGTGTGAATTATTTCCAAATAAAGCCTTTTAAAAATATTTAAACATAAAACATCAGTAAGAAGGTTTTGTTGTTGTTGTTTTTGGAGGGGGTACTGGGGATTGAACTCAGGGGCACTTGACCCCTGAGCTACATCCCCAGCCCTATTTTGTATTTTATTTAGAGACAGGGTCTCACTGAGTTACTTAGTGCCTCATTAAATTGCTGAGGCTGGTTTTGAACTTGTGATCCTCCTGCCTCAGCCTCCCGAGCCACTGGGATTACAGGTGTGTGCCACTGCACCTGACCCAGTTAGAAGTTCTGACTCATTTTCTGTCTCCTTGCCCTCTGGTTGGTTATCTTTGTCTCTTTGGCTATAATTATCATATTCTGAGCCTAATCTAGGTTTGAGGTGCATCTGGTAAAATTCTTGAGCATCACTTGAATATATCGACAGAATTTTAACCTGTTTAAAGTCAACTTTGACCCTACGAAATGTCTCCTCTGTCTGTGAACCAACATGCCATCAGCTGTGAGAATGAAGACCTTAGAGTTGTCCTGCTTCTTCTCGTGCCTCACGGTCCAGGTCTCCATTCCTATTTCAACTAGTTTAGCTAATGACAACATTACCTCTGTCTGGATTGCCAATAACATTAAAAAAAAAAAAACACATATGACACAAATAATATATCTTTTACTTATAAAGAATGAGTAGTACCAGAAAGGAAAACTGACCCCTAATTACCAGAGACACACACAATTAACTTTTTGGCGTGTATCCTTCCCATCTTTTTTCCTATGCATATATGAGATCATACTGTTTTTATCCTTTCATATGTTTTTTGGTTAAAATATATTTTAATTATCTTTTCATAACCATATCTCTTCATCTACAACACTATTTGGAAGAGCTATATTGCAGGAAATCATCCAGAAGCCCCATGATATACTTGATTAATCAAAGGCCCACCTTTGATTGCATGAGGCTGCTTGGTACCCTGGTTAACGCACAGCACATGGGCCCAGGCAGCCTGGACAGGAATCCCAGCTTCCCCACTTACTAGGTAGGTGACCTTCTACAAGTTATTAATCAGTTTATACCTGTTTTCCTTATTAGTAGAATGCAGGTAACCAAAAGAGTACTAGGGACAAAGCTTTGTGCTTCATGAGCATTAAGAAGTATATGATTCTTCTTCCCAAAAACCTTTAATGGCTTCTTATTTTGTTGTAGGGACAAACAAGGCAAGGCACCAAAGACAGCAGGAAACAGTTTAATTTGGCTGCAGCCAGGTTTAGAGGGTACAGCCTTTGCTGTAATCAATCAATCCCCTGAACCCCGAGTTCAGGAAGTTTCAGAGTTTTATACCCAGCATGTAAGGGGAGGGGCTCAGAAGTTCATAGTCTGCAGAAGTTCACATAAAAGCAGCTTTTTCTTTCACTGTTCTGGGCAAGTTAACTCTTCAAGGACAACACCTGAGAAGGGGAGAGCTTCTTCTCCCCTTTCTTTCCTCCCCCTGCCAGCTGTTACCATGGAGCCCAATTGTAACTGATCTTAAAAATGTAGACATCTCTGTGAAGCCCAGCTCAAGGCCAGAGGCCTTGTTTGCACATTTCTTCAAAGTACTATACTGGATGCATTTGTGATAACTAGTAAGGGGGTGTCCAGCACCTGGAGTGCTGGTATCTTCTCGGCCAGTGGCCAAGTAAACAGGGTGACATGAAAATAGGAAGTTTATCTACATTGGACTCTTTTGCAGAGATTTTTTTTTGCTGACAATCCTAAAATCAGCCATGGTGAAGAGGGCTTTTCGGTGGAGAGAGGGGGTGCCCTTCAATTTCTCAACAAAGAAATCTTCCTCTTGGGACCCCCAAGTCTGGTATTCAGAGTCTTGAGGGTCTTTCCCAGACTCAGATTTCTGGCTGTTTTTTTCAGTCCTTTTCCACATGGGAGGGAAGTGACTGACTACTGGGGGCTGGGTGAGGCTCTCTCCAAAAGGGAACTAATCTGTCTTCAAAACGTTGCTGGGTGAGACACGTGATAGAGGGGGAAGTAGATTCTCAGGGATGAAGTAACCAAACTGAGCCATCCCATCAACTAAAGTCGGATTTTGATCTGGAAGCTGATTCCAAGGCTGCTTCCCTCCTTTTGTCTCACCTCTGCACCTGACTCTTCTTTGCCTGCTTGGTGTCTTTCCTCATCCCGCTTGCTCTGCTTGGGAGGAACTGCCCTGGCCATCTTGAATCCTCCCTTCTTCCCAGTATAGTTTCCTGGGGAGGTTCAGCTTTCTGTAGGGAATCAGGTGGAATGCTGTTTTGGCTTCTCGATGCTCTTTTGACTGCTGACTATGTTACAGTTGCTAGAACATGAAACACACGTTCTGACTGGACAGAAAGTGCTGTCTAGAAAATTAGACAGTCACCTCCTCCTCTTTCCAGTTCTTCATTTCACCTCTCTTGTTCCCTTGGACATAACTGATATTTAATATCTATTTGTAAAACGGTGGCATCCGAGTTGGTTTACAGTGGTCTGGTAACTAAGCTTTGGGTTCCATATCTCTATCTATGTTGACTTCAAGATATCTTTGCCCAGGTTTAAGAAAATGGGCAAAGGATGGAAGTGTTTAAGCAGATACGAGTAAATACTGTGTTCGCCCCATTGGAAAACGGCCTGACAAGTCAAGCCTCTTTGCCTTTGAACATGAGATGTGTGAGCCAAATGTTGGTGAATCTAGTTTCCATTCATGGCTGAGTTTGTCTTTTGTTTTAGAGAGGTGGTCTGAGACTCTGAGATAGAACTGATGTCCTCTGCATGACATTGTTGGCCTTGGTCTCGTGTACTGGGATTAGAGGAACAGAGAGACCCAGCCAAACTGTGCCAGTTTCCATGTTCCAGCGTGGTCCTCTGAATGGCTGTCTGTCTGCCTAGGCCTTCCTTCTGCACCATCTCCAGACCTCATTGCTGTGCTCCCCACCTCCCACAGGAGCCATCCATCTCTAGCCTGGCCTGGGTGTAAGCACATGATGTGAAGTCACCATGCTCTTAGACCATCATTAATAACTGAGTCATCTAGGATTCCTAGGAGGCTTCATCTTGAAATGCTGTTATTATCTTTCTGGCCTCTATTCAGTATGAGTCTAAAATAACTTCTTCCTTACACAAGCTCGTGGACGAAGGCATCAACGCTTTATTACTTCCTTCATTTGTTGGTTGGGTACATCATGACCTTCATACCATGTTCCTTGATGTCTTCTCAGGTATGTGGAAATTTCTGGAACTTTTCTCCCAGTCTTGCACTTCTAAAGTCCTCATATTAATATATTTCACAATGTACTTGAATGAACAAAGATTTTTCTGTATAACAGAGAACTAATATTTTGTGGATTTTATAATATGAAATCTAGCTGTTGCTAGAAATATATATTATGTTGTAGTTCAATTCTTTTAGGCATTCTGGAGATACACATTTTAATGGAATTAAGATATTATTGTATTTGGATGGAAGATGAAATGATTTTGTTAGTTTATGCATCAGCAGCACTTGGTTTACTTCATTAATTATTGACTTTATTATTTATTTGTAATCTGGATGGTACAGCAGAAATTAGCTGATTATTAACCAGACTGTGTCCCTTTTTCCTTGCCTTTCCCAGCCTCCCTTCCAGTATGGCAGGGCCATTGTTCTTTCCCGGGGAAAGTGAGTTGAAGTGATATGTGCCACTGGCAGCTTTGACTGAATCAATTTGTGGTAGAACTGTTTCTCATTCTAGTCTCCCACCTAAACTGAGAAGACCCTAGAGACAAAGCAAAGGGTGGATACACCAGACAGAGGGACCCGGAGTCCCTGAGTGGTCATTTGGAGGTTAACTGGCCAACATGCCCAAGATGCAGGACCTGCATGTCATAACGTTGGAGGTGCAGAAACCCTGGGGCTGTTCCTGAAGCCAACTTCCTCTTACTCACACCCACTGAACAAGCAGGAGATGCTAAAGGGAAGGAATTCATGTTTGGGTCCTAGGTGGGGTCCTTGTTGGCTGTCATGAAGGGGAGCTTCTGGGCAGCTAAGAGCTGAGTGAAGCTGCTTCCAAATGCTGAGAGTGGGAAAAGGGTGTGGGAGGGACTTTCCTCGGGCCTATTTTTGCAGGGCGGGGGCTGTTTGCTGATATGGGTGTCAACAGGTTCATGTTAGGTAAGACCTAAAAGGAAAGTTCCTGAGGTTCTCAGCCATAAACATCAGGAGTCTCGAGTGACTGTGGGCAAGACATCAGCAGTGAATAGGTGCAGAAATAGAAGGGAGGAGCAGAATTTTCTGAGATGTGCATTTAATCATACGAACCTTTACCAGCCAGCAGAGATATATTGCAGGTTCAAGGAGAGAATTCTCAGTTTTATCAGGGGGAATCTCTAAGCAGCTCTAGAGCCACTGATTCCACATGCTTTCCAAGGCAGGGCAAGCTACCTTCACTTTTATTTCAAAGTTCAGAGAGGAGCATCTTACCCTTCTGATAATGTTGGGATCGTTGCACTTGGCTAGCTTTCCAGCAAAAAGCTGAACTCCAAAGCTTGCAAAAACAAGCATTAATGTCAGCAAGAGTATGGAGACCTGAAAGAAATTGATGAAATATCAAACCTCGTGGTAAAAATTAAACATTTAGTTTGGTTCAAATAGTGATATAAATAGAGCTTTCTAGATCACATTGTGTAAAATTCCTGGGTTTGGATAATATCTTTCCATTTCTCCACCATAGGTCATTCAATTAACTTACTGAAATGTGAACAGAAGGAAATTATGTAATAATAGAATATTAATCTTAAAAATGAAAACATGTGACTTTCATGTAAGAAGCTGGGGCAGAGGTTTTTAAAGATGATTGGGCTTTTCTGACTTGAAAATCATCACTTTGATATATTTTATTTAATGAAACAAAGAAAAATGTTTAAATAACTCCATTGTGCCCAATTAATGGGTTCATATCCTTCTTGGCAGAGCATAAATTGGAGAGACAGTGGCTTCCTTTTCCTGTAGGCATGAGGGAGCTGTGCCCTGAGGATGCAGGATAATTCAGTCCTGGGAAGCAGATTTGTTCATCAACTCGTGCTCCCTCTGCTGGCAGGATCCTTGGGTCTCAGCAGACAAAAGTGGTTAAAGGGCAAAACAGGAGAAACCATGGACCTGTTCTGCTGACACGCTCCCTAGGTAATCTACAGCTGCACAGAAGCCTCCTCAGCAGACAGATACAAACTAGATTCCCTTCTGAACTCCATCAGAGGTCAAAAGATTCATATACCAACAGGTGAGATCTGTTTCCCTTCACGTCCACTGTGTAAAAAGCCACAGCTTTATGGCTTTGTGTAAAGAAAATAAATAAGAACTTTTAAGCGCACTGCGCGCGCACAATTATATGCCCCTAGTAACATCACAGTCTATCCTTAAAATACTTTCAAATCAAATACAACTACAGATGATCTCCCACCATAGGTATGCTTCTAGAAAGCAAGATACAAATGAGCTTATGTAAATCAATTCATGTTTTTCATGCACAAGCAGCACTCATCCATGATAAAAAGAGCTCTTGATCATTCTTTTTGGAAGGCAAAGATCCTTCTGCAACAGATTGCGGGTAATGGGTCTCTTACTTCTCATTTTATCTCCAGCTCTGTTCTAAGAAGACCCCAAAGCAATATTTGCCTAATTAAAAAGAATGTTCCCCCTATGATCACATTGGTGAGTATTCTTCACTTTATACAGGGGTTTCTTAAAGCATGGCATACCTGTGTATTATATTTTTTAAAGTTGTTTTACATTAACACTCCCAGGATCTAGAGACAAATTCTATGCCATGTGCTTTAAGGGGACACATAGAATAAGATTATATGCCCACATTCATTAATGTTTATGAACTAGAGAGGTGGAATCTTCTTATTCTTAATTTCTAGATGGGAAAACTAAAACCCAGAGTAGAAATTAAAGTCAATTTAAGGATTAAGGGGTTAGTGGATGCTACCATTTTGGATTTGCCATTTGTTATACTTTCCAGAGTGCTTCTCATTGGTTTACTAAAAATGTTCATTGAATTAAGTAAATTGACAGAACAGATGCATTCATGGTACAGTTTCTGCTTGTGTATCTTGTTTTGCTGTTGCCTTTACAATCCCTTGGCAATGAACAGAACCATAGACTTGACTTTGATTGGCAAGACTCACTTTTCCCCCCATCAGCAACATGGCAGAGTTAGACTGGTGAACTGGAAGCAAAAGGCAGCTCTAACATACCAAGAAGATTTCCTTGAAGCCGCTGAAAAGCTCTCGAACAACTTTCCTCATCTGGGGCACCAGTTTGAATATCCGCAGAGGCCTCAGGCACCGAAGAACCATTAGCAGCTGAGCTCCTGACTCAGCGGGCACATTTTGAGGCATCCAACAAAGAAATATCAAGCTCACCTACAGGGAAAGAACAACCTCTGGGACTTAGGCAATTGCTCCTCTACCATCCACATTTTCTGGGAGCCATCTGGCCCCGACTTTTTATTTAGCAAGGATTCCATGTGTGATATGCGACAGGCACTCAAAGGTGTGTGTGCAGCCAGCTGATTTTAAACAGTGAGCCCAATCTGGGCCTATTAGAGGTCTCTCTCCAAGGAGCCATCACATGTATATAGAAATGCATGAGGGTGCTTTCTGTGTGGGTACCTCGGTGCATCCTGCTCTTTCTAACTTACTGCACTGGGGGTTCTGCTGACCTAACATGATCCAAATTCTTTTTTAACAAGGTTACTACTATTTTATTAATGATTGCAACATGCTACCTGTTACTGGTCACAGTTCTTGTTCCTGCAAAGACATTGATTTCATGGCTTCTTGTGCAGGTAGAAAAATAAAGTTTCTTTGAATCCACTTGTGAGTTCTCAGTTTAACTGATCATTGAGGAGGCACCTGTCATGGCCCAGTATTCCAGACGAGAGTCCCAACTCAAATGACTTCAGTTTGCTTTTAATAACAAGGGGCTCATTAATCAACAACATGCTTTATGTGATGCAAACTTTCTTGTATTATAGGAGCCACATGAATTGTGAGATAGAAATGAGATTTGCCATTTTAGACCTTATTAACGTATGCCACATTCATACATAAAATTGTGGTTGATTTATTTTAACAATGCAGCTATCCACAAATATTTTAATGGTTTTTAATTTAGATAGTAAATGCATGCATCTTATTTGCATATTAATGGACTATTCTATAATCCATTTAAGAATCCGTTATGGCAACTAGACCTCACACATCTCATCTTTGCACCATGAAATGCAGGAGATCTTTACAAAACCATGACATTTTACATTTAGGAAAAAGCAAAAACTTACGAGATAAATAAATATGTCCATTACACCACCAAAGTCCCTGATGACAGCGGTTGGAGTGAAAAACAAGCCATCTGCCATAATCTTCAGATTAAGCTCAATGCTCATGAATATCACAAATACATACTCGGCAATCTGAAATGGCCAAGATGCAGTTAGGTCACAATGAGCAGAAAAATTGCAGGTCAATGTTTTACCACCTAGCTGGGAGCTGAGATTTAGTAGCAGTACCTGCAAAGTAGGTGCGTGCATGACCCTTCGAAAGGGGGATTCGAACATCATGGAAATGCAAGAGCAGATGGTTACGATGATCATGACCCAGTCCAGGTAAGTGACCAGTCCCAGCAAATCACTGTCAAAGGCCAAACAGAACTGAGAAACAACACAAATGCTCCAGAACAGGCTGCCAAGATTCAGAGACAATGGCTTCAGTGACTATTAACATGACTGGCATTTAAAAAAATAAGTCCCCACTTATCAATGTCATTCTAGCAAGAAAATAAAAGAGAATTTCTATTTTTTTTTCATGTGTCATAAAATAACTCAGGAAAACTTCAATTGTACACGAAAATGGAACTTACTAAAGTTGGTGGTACTTTGTGTTTTTCACAGCTCCTGTGACAGGGTCGGTTTTGGATCTGTAAGAGAGAACAAGCATATGAAATTCTGCTACATAGCAAGCATGCTACATCTTGGCAGCATGGTATTTACAAACATCTCCTCTACTTAAAATCTCCTAAAATGCCCTTTATAAAACATGTTAACTGCATGTGACTTCTGAAGAAACAGAACATTAAATTGAAAACATCAACAAATTTGCTATTGAAGCTTATGAAAGTAAAATCTTACATTTCTCAGAGTACTTGATTTTAGGAATGGAGACTTGATTAAAAAATTTCTGAGTATTACAAAATTAAATTTTGACTTCCATTTTAAAATGCTCACTTAAAATCTTTGCTTTAGTTGTTCAAGGATGTTCTTTATAATTATTTAGTTAGATACTCTATAAATTAAACAAGCGTTCTCCACCCTGATTTTAACTGTGATCTTGTGGAATAATTCATATAGAATTTCCTGGGAGGGGGATTTCTAACTTTGACTTTTAGGAAGGCTGATGGTCTTTGTGTGCGTGTTCCCAATTACAATTGAGACTTTGTCAGTCTATTCATCTGCGCTGCTGACAAAGGAGAATGTGCATCACACTCAATGAGGTGGAGAATTAGCAATTAGATGTTAACGTGTTTGCTGCCAACAGGATAATTCAAGATGAAAAACCCACCCGGCTCTCATCAAAGCAACGCCTACATTGCCATCTTCTTCCTTTACTCTGTGGAAACTCAGGGGAGTTTTAGTGATTATCACTCAGATGCTTTAAATTGTGAATGTCTTTCTAGAATGTCAGAAAGAACCATGAAGTGGCAATGAGTCCATGTCCTTGAGACAAAGCCTCCGCTTGCCGATATGAGGAGGTCCCTGAGGTCTCCAGCCCTGATGTGTTGGGGTAGTGTGTGTTGGTTTCCTAGAGCTGTGTAACAAAGCACCACACACTGGGTGGCTTAAGCAATTCTTAAGAAATTAAGAAATTCATTTTCTCATTGTTCCGGAGGCTGGAAATCCAAGATCAAGGTCTCAGGAGGGCTGGTTTCTCCCAAGGGCAACGAGGGCAGGATCTGTTCGGGAATTGCACCCTGGACCTGCAGTAGTCATCTTCTCCTTCAGGGCTTCACATGATCTTCCCCCACCTGGGCCCATGTCCAAACTTCCTCTTAGAATAAGGACACTAGTCATATTGGATTGGGACCCACCTTATGACCTCATTTTAACTTTATTCCTATTTAAATTTCCTATCTCCAAATAAAAACATTCAGAGGTACTGGAGGTTGGGACTCCAACATGTGGATTTTGGGGAGTAATAATTCAGTCTATAACAGAGAATAAGTACTATATGCTGCTGATTGTCAATAAAGGTGGTCAGTTTCCTCAAATGATGGCATGGGGAAAGCTTCCTGCAGAGTTCTTAATGTCTTCAGGATATTTACTGACAAAAATTCATTTTATGCATTGGCTGCCTGAGCAACTTGGCTTAGGGCTCCACAAATACAGTGCCGTCTGCTTGTACCCTCCTGATAGCCTCTTCTCCTTTTCTCCCGGTTGGTGGGGTCAAGGCCGTGGCCAGTGGTTTTCTTCTCATAACAATTGGTAATGGAAGTACTAGTTAACTTTCTGTTTTACATTATCCTAGAATAAACTGGTTGGTATATTTTGATCACCAAGAAACTACAAGTCTGACAAAAGATGTGGACAACGACCCCCCCATCCGTGAATCTCCCTTTGTTTCAGCATTTTCAAAATTAGACCCAGAGTTAATAACATCAATCTAAACGTCTTGGACAACTGTGAAAAGGCACAAATAAAAATGGCTGTCAAGGGCTTTATCAACATGCGCTTCCTACAAATGCTAACTACTCGCAACCTTTGTTTGCCACCTGGTCAGGCGCTGGGCAAAGAGGAGCAGCGTGATTAATTAGCCCACAGTTTATTTTGTGACCCCATTAGGATTACAAGTCTCTTCTCCTCCTGTGACAACACCCCTGCTGTTCGCGCGACCCAGGCCACACACCTGGCTGGAACAGCGTACTCACGCGTTGAAGCGGGCACGGACCACCACGCGGCACAGGTTCCTGAACCTGTGCTCGCGCCCCACGATGAACAGCGGCTTGTCGAAGTACGGGTGGTTCTCTCTCAGCTCCTCTTCCTGCACTTTCCTGGAGGGGACACGGGGGGAGAGGACGGTGAAGGGCACCTGTCAGTGCTCAAGCGACGGCCATGGATCACTGTAGCGCACTGTACCTTTTCATCTCCGCTTGCTCCTTTTTTTCCTGAATCATCTTTATTTCGCTGTCTTCTCTCTGTGCATTTCTGTATCTCACTGTATTGGAGTGCTAGGAATAAATCCAGGGCAGGCATGTCACTACGAAAGACTTTTCTTGAAGGCCAAAAATTATTATTATGCTTAAACATTGAAATCAGCATCTTCATATATATAATCATGTTATGTACAACTATAATATATGGCATGTATGTAACTACTGTATATAATAAATATATAGCATGAGGTACACACACACACACACACATTTATATAGTTAAATGGTCACAATCATTTTAGCAAAGTTATTTTTCCCCTAAAAAATAAAGCATTCAGCACATATTTATCACAAATCCCGTCATGTGCCAAGTGTGATGTTCTAGTGCTGAGGATCTGTCAGGAGGAGGAAAAAACACATACAAAATCCCTGTTCTTGTGGGATTGATTGTCTAGTCAGGGGAGACAGATAAAAAAAAATTTTTAAAAGTATGTTAGAGGATGCTTAGTGCTCCAATAAAAACACAAAGTAGGTAAGAGGCAGAGAGTGCTGGAAGCTGTAACCTAAAATAGGTCACAGTGGAGTCAATATAAAGGTGCTATTTGAGGGAAAGACCAGAGGGAGGTGGGGGTGCTCATCCCCAGGATGAACAGTGGCTTGTTGGAGTAAGGGTGGTTTTCCCTCAGGGTGCAGGCTGTGGACAGCTGCAGAACCCTGTTCTCCTAGGGGGAAAAGGCCTGGTGTGTGGGCATGGAAGACCCAGGATGCCAGTTGGGGAAGAGCCCAGAGAGCAAGGAGCTAATAGGAAGAGACAGTCCTGAGGGTGTGGGAGCAGGTCAGGCAGGGCCTGGACGGTCCCTATATGGACGCGGCAGGAGGTGGGGAGCCACTGTTCAAACACCTGGAGAGTAGACCCCATAGAAAGCATTCCTTAGATTGAATCATCCGTGTCTACTATCACTTAGAATAGGTGGAAAAGGTTAAACTTTCTCATTTTAATGTCTGCTCTCATGGGAGAAAAGACATGCTAAGGCCATCTTATGCAATAACTGAACCCCACGACATTTTGCCATGGAGAAGATGGGGGATGCATTTTGTTACAGGTCTCAACAAGAAAAGGTCATTGAGGAAGAAACCAGCCTCTGGAATTAGCACTTTTCAAGCAGGACCTCTGTTATGTGTATTTCAACACATATTTTCAAAGACATGTTCTAATCGATGCTTCTGTAGTCTGTACATTTCCATTGAATCATGTCAAAGGAAACTGCTCTGAAGAGTGTTGCCTCTGAATTTTCCCGAGGCAACTTTCTTCAGGCAATGGGACTGAATCTGAAGTGCTGAGGGCACAGGCCACAGGCTGGATCTGACCACAACTCTGTGTCAACATGGTCGTCCATCAGAGAGAGCCCTGGATATGCGGAAACAGAGCCCTGCGCCAATTCCAATTGTGCCAATAGGACAAAGACAGGGGTTCTCGTCTCCTACTTTTAGTTCTCTCTTTTACCTGGGATGCTTAATGAGGACAGTCTAAGATGCTAAAGTAGCATCTTCTAGGGAGTGAAAGCAGTAACTCAACATCACAGAACCTCTGAAGAAACAGGAGATCAGTGGAGAAAAAGCAAAACGAGGATCAGAGAATCAAAACCCCATGCTTGGCTGGCTCTCTGGGTGAGCTCGCCTTTCTTCAGTGCCATGCTTGGCTCTGAATGTTCCTGAGTCTGCCTTCTCAACCCAGTTCCCAGACTCCAACTCAAGAGTCAGAGCTTCACTGTGTCTTTTATGGTCATCTCAGCATAGCCAGCAGCTGAATGGCTTGCTCCTGGGCTTCTCTAGATGGCTCACTCCTCTGTTTAGGTCTCTGGGATGGTGCAGGCGGTCTGCACTAACCATTTTATCTAAAGTCCCCTGAGATCAAATCTCCACCTTTGACTTCTTTATATTACTTTACAGAAGAAAGCAAACCTGTTGCTGCACTAGGCAGATGGAGGAAATTAAGATCACTCTCAGAAATCCCATGAACTGTTCCCTTGCTTATTATCTGTGACCTTGACTAGAATGTGGGTTCCAGGAAGGTCCTGAGTCTGTCTTCCCTCCCCACTATTCTTATCACTTGGAACCGGATCCCACATGAAGTAAATACTCAGTCAGGATTTATTATGTCAGTCAATACACACACAAGAGACCTAGAGTCTAAAAGTAAAGAAATTCTTGGGAAATTCTGTGTAATCTTTGACATAAAACATGATCATAGAAAAAAAATTATCTCCTCCTGGGTAAACCCTTGAAATTATAAACACTGGATCTAGATTCTAGAATAGTTGGAACTTGGTAAATATTCAGAGATAATAATGCAAATTATTTATACAAAATGCTTTAAATGTTTTTAATTTTAGTCAAAGATAACTGATCCATCACTTTTGTCTGTGTTAACCAAAACATGTGCCCCGTGTGAGATATCTAGATTCTTCTACGTCAGTGGTCACTTTTCAGTGCCTGGTCATGTCATTTGTTTTCTGAGCTCCCTGAGTTCCTCTTGTATGAAGTCTTAGGGAGACATGGCAAGATGGTAGACAGATCCAGGCCCTAGAATCCTGTCGGCAGTTATTTAGATACACGGACATATCCCTGCTTCCCAAATCCACAGCATTGCTTAGAACTTACATCTTGAGTCAAGGTTTCAAGAGACTTCCCCCTGCTGATCCTCTGGCTGTTCGATCCATGTCTTAGTGACCTGAAACAACCACAATCAACTGGTCAGTGGATCTCAAGATCAAATCTGGAGTTTTAAGCAAAGACCAGGATTAAACAACAACAACAACAACAACAAGAACAACAACAACAACAATTTTTCTGACACACCATCAATAATGCCTCACTTCTATTTTACAACAAAAGCTTATAGTCTATCCAAATGCCTGTGATCCCCTCTAACAAGATTTCAGAATTTCTCCTTCTGATCTTAAAAGTCAGAATTTGGCTATCACCAAAGAAAAGGTTTTTGAGTAAAGGTGTTTTTGTTTGTTTGAATCTTGAATGAGATTGCCAATTTCATTGTTGTGACCACCAGCAGATAGAATTCAGTTCCTGGCCCGTCGCCCGCCTGCTACCCAGGGCTGAAGCTACACAATGTTCACTCCTGCAAAGCCCCTTTCCTTCTGGTCTCTGAAGCCCGTCTTCCTGGAGCATTTACCTGCGCTCTTGGCGGATGTGATGCTGCACGCTGAGAATCGACCTTTCCTTTGCCGGTTGCCCCTCGAATGATCCACTCAGCATGCGCTGTCGAGTGCAAGCTCTAGGAAGAAAAAGGAGCCTGAGATAAATTCAGGATTTGTACGCTTGAAATGAATAATACATAACTGCTCGTTGCTCTTGTTAATTTTGAGGCAACACCAATGATAATGCAAAATGCAGCAAACTACATATAAGAGGAAATGACCTCTAGGCTCGTGTCAGGACCACTCACAAAGCAGAAGCTTCCCAGCTATAAAGAGGATCTGGAAGATAAATAGAAAGCTCCCTCTCTGGCCCCTCTTCCTTCCATCCCCCAATAAAAAAGAATGGCAGGGCTTCTATCAGGATTCTGTGAGCGGCAAGGCCAGTCTACCCACAGGCAAGCATGGTGTAGGTTTTGAATTTAAACAAGGAGGTTTCTAATAAAAGCCCTTAGGGAAGGATTTGGCCAGCCAGGCCACTGGAATGATGAAACACATGTTCCAAAGTATTTGACAGAAACTTAGAAAAGCAGGCAAGCATCAAATTAGGGGCAAAAATGAATTATAAAGAAAAGTAAATCTGGAATTATGCACAAAAATGTGAGTTTACTTAACATTCCTGAACTGTGCACTCAGAAGTGGTAGAGATGGTGAAGTTTATGTCATGTGGCTTTTTCCCAACAATCATAAAAATGCTGAAATTATAACTCAGAAAAATCTTAATGTAAAGCCTCTGGCTTCCTGGTAACCAGTTACCACTTTCTTTGTATTCTCAAAAGCCTGAAGACTTTGAAAATGTATTTTTCCTTAGACCACAACTAGACTGGTATTAATTTCAGATTTTCTAACTAACAAAGACAGTTGTGACCTAACACTTGTGGTGTCAATGATTTTGGTGACAAAATAAAATTTCTTCTTCAGAAAGCTCTCCCCAGTGGGGAATGACAGGAATGAGGTTGGGTCAAGTGGAAAGAAAATAACCCAGGGAGTTAAGACCTGTGTAACAGACATACACTGTCACTAACGAGTGGGATAACTTTGGGCTCAGTTTTTCCTTATTGGTAGAATCAGGACAAGGTTGACCTCAAAGATAACTCACTAATGTCAAAAGCAATGGTTTTGTGACAGGCAGATCTTATGATGCCATATTTGTTCAACACCTCAGCTCAGGTCCTTTCAGCCCTTGTCTTCCAGAGGATTCTAGCACACTTCTAGAATGACTTGAAATTCTTACTGTCTTCTCAGAATTAAGCTTTTTGGGGAAAGACTGTGTATCTGCTTCCTGTAACCAAAACAGCAGCTTTTATGATACCAAGTATGTACTTAAGTACTTAAAAATGTAGATGAAGGTAATTGTGGCGAATGTCCATGAAAAATCAGTCAAATTCAATGAATGTAAATGCATTAGTGGAAACAAACCCCAAGCTTAGGAAACAGCAGAGACCACTTTGGGATAAAGTCCAAGTCAACACTTCATTGAAAAACAGAACTTAGACATTGACAAGAAGAGATTGTGCTTATTTTAAGGACTAGAACGACGCTGTGTAAGAGGATGCATTTGTAAGTTGAGGTGAAAAAGTAAAACACAATCTCGTGTTTATGTATATTTAGCTATTTCTTGACCAAAGGACTGAAAATTGTGAAGCCATTTTGAGGAAATCTATTTGGAGGACCTGTTATTGTGGCATCCCCTGCCATCTGTGTGAACCATCAAGACTTATCCTTCAGCCTTGGTCTTGGGAACTTGTCATTCTTGGATCACAAGAGTCTCCCCCAAAGCAGGTAAGACCATTAGGCCTCAAATATAAACACATCCAACTCTATTGTAACACACCTGTTTGGGTGCAAGGACCTCTGCTATACGGGAAATAGAGGAGGGTGACTGGTTTGGGGCAGCATGGTTTAAGAGCTGCTGGTTGTTTGCCCAACAGCCTAGTCTGAGAACACCTGGCATTTTTGGTGTCCCTGAGTGGCCTCTATGAAACCTGTAGAGACCCCTTAGAGAGGGCCTGCTCCTCTCTGATTAAACAGGGAAGGCCCTCTGTAGAGACCACAGCCTCACCTTGAGCCCCTTCCATCTCTTTCCACAACAGCATGGTAAAGTGTGCTAAGAAAGTCACCCTTTTCCTCTTTTGATTCAGTTCATTCCTTCTGCATCTACAGAATTCAGAAAATAGTATAAAAAGTGCTGGAGTTTCACATACATGTGAATCACACAGTCTGTTCTCTGGAAGACTCATTCATTGAGGGTGTGGAGGGTCTGGTTTTTAGCTCTATCCTGCAATCAGAAAGCCTGAGCTTCAGCCGACTAAGGCCTCCTGAAATGAGTTATGGCAGACACATTCACTTTAACTTTCTTTCCTACCACTTTCTTCTATGTTCAAACTACCATTTGCTAGAATGATTTCTGAATGGTTAATGGGGGATGCAGGAATAAAACGCCCACTAACTCTAGGTCTTTTCATGAGCATCCAGCTAAATCCTGTAACCAGTGACATTGGAACTCTCTTGGAGCCCAGCATCAGCTCCACCACTGCTTACTCAGTAGGAGGGTCTTGTCCTGAGCAGAGCTGCTTGTCCACCTTCTTGTCCCCTGGAGCTCCGAAGGCAACCTGGATTCTGAGCACAGTGAAGTCAGGCCCACCACACCCACCCCAGTCTCCATGTTGGAAATCAACTGGGCACTATAGGCTTCCTTCATGGCTGCCCCTGACTCTCTCTGATCACCTATCTGGCCCCCACCCAGTGTGCTGCCTCCACATGCATGCAAAATCAGAGGTAAACAGTCTCCGTCTACCTTCATCAGTCTCTTGTTGAGTACAGGTCAAATGCTCTGATACGGATTTTCCCACTGAGCGTGCTGGGGCTTTCAAAACAAGAAACTCCACAGATAAATGCTGGGGTTCTTTAGCAGAAAACTAATTAGCAAATTGCTAACTAAACAATTGAGTGAAGGAAGTGGGGTGCATATGAAAGGAACTGCATTTGAAGGTCCTGAAGACTGTTTTCTTGGTACAATGGAGGGATAGTATTAAAACTAAAAAGGCACTATGCACTCTCTTTCTATTTATCTTTAATAATTTTCCCATAAAAGAACCAGTGATGATACAGGTGAGACCACTTTGTATAGAAATATAAATGCCTCTAAAAACATGTGGGAAAACCTACTTCCATATAGAGAAGACCAGTTCCCTGATGGATGAGGAGATTCCGCAGGTGGGGAGGTAAGTCTGGGCTTGGCTGGGAGCAGGAGCACAGTGTTGAGAAGGTGGCTTTGCAACCCTTTGGCCCCTTACAACACTGCACGGAAAAAGGCAGAATGACTGCCACATCAGCACGTTTCTGCCACAAGAAGCAGCCTCACACATAAGCCATTGTCACGCTTTTTGGTCATGAAAAATATGTTGTTATTTTGGAAAATAGCAGAGTTGTTAGAAAGTTGTTGACTTCAATTGGACACAGTCAGATTTCCTAAGGGGTTACATATATTCTAATGTGCCAAGGCTCAGATGCATGCTAAAAGTTTGCTTTAGGATTTTTGGAAGTAAATATGATTTATTATATACAAGTATATATAGTAATCCAAATTATAAAGTTTGATACAAATGGGTTCTGATAGGTGACATAAGGGAGGGATGAATATTTCCCCTGCATGGAAGCACTAAAAAAATGATGTGCGATATCCCATGTTCCTGCAGCGCGCTGGTAACCATGCTTGTCTAATGCTTCCAGTATTTTGTCATCATCAGTCAAACCCCTTAATAGTCTGTGAGTTCTTGAGGGAACCTGTCTATCACTCATCCTCGAACTCCTAGGAAATCCAGTTCCTGGCACTCCAGCTGCTGATGGGAAGACTGAAGAGGCAAAAAGGCTAAGGAAGGTGTTAAGGAGAGGAGAGGGCGGGAGGGGGCTCGGCAGGCCCCTGGAAACTTGCAGGTCCCATGGTTCAAAGCACACAGTTGGTTTGCAGTGTAGCTGCTGATGGAATGTTCTGCCTTTGTCTGGAAGCCTAATGGAGAAGAAGAGTTGAGAGACCAAAGGTTTAGAACCGTGCTTTCTGACCTGGCTTAGCTGTGGACCTTAGGCATGTATTGTGCATTCTCTAAGTCTCCTCTCTCGTGTGTAAAATGCCGAGAACCGTGATTCCTTTCTTACCAACTTCACAGGGAATTGGGAGAAGCAAGGTCATTGCGGATCACAATATTTTGGAAATGCTGGTGCTTCATCTAAATGTTCAGGTGCTGGGATTTCCTTCTCTGCTTGGCCCCACGTCGTGGTTGATGATGACACCTTTACAGAGCTTTGAGGACTGAGCAAGCAGGTTTGACAGAGGGGTGCTCCGGAAGGCCAGTCTTCCTGCTCTCTGATCCACAGTGATGGTTGCTGGAGCAGGTGCTGCAGCCACTTTCGGTAAACACACTGTTTTCTGATATGAACAGCCCAATACTATCCTGGTGGGCAGGTTTCTGAGACTCCCTCCAGTGACCTCCACCTCTTGGTTTTCATGCTTTTGTGTAATTCCCTTCCCTTGCACAGGATTTAGTGACTTGCTTCTAAGAAACAGAGGGCAACCATGATGGGACAGGTTAGGGAACACTGGGATATCTGGGTCTCTGTCATTGACGCTCCCTTGTCCTTTATTTTTTTTAATGATACTAGGGGTTGAATCCAGGGGTACTTGACCACTGAGCCACATCTCCAGTCCTTTTTATTTTTTATTTGAGCCAGGGTCTCACTAAGTAGCTTAGGGCCTTGCTAAGTTGCTGAGGCTGGCTTTGAATTTGAGATCCTCCTGCCTCAGCCTCCTGAGCCCTGGGTTTACAGGCCTGTGCCACGGAACCCTGCTCTCTCATCTTCTTGCTTGCTCTAGGAAGCAAGCCACCACATTTTGAGGGGCTCCATGGAGAGAGCCACTTGTTAGAGGTCTCCAACTAAGAGCTTAGGAGGAACCGAGGCCTTAATCTAACAGCCCATGAAGAACTGAATCCAACGACTCAGGGATACAAAAATCAAGCAGCTTCATAGGAGATCCAAAGCTAGAGAAGCCGTACACGATACCCAGACTCCTGACCACAGTCTGAGATGGAAAAGGTGTTTGAATGGTGTTTAAATCACTTAAGTTTTTGAGTCATTTGTTATACGTTGATGGGTAAATGAAGCAATTATTATCATGGTCTCAAACCCATCAACTTCCTAATGCTCTTCAGAAAGAGAAAGACAAGCTCAGTGTGGCTTGTAAAGCCCTCTTTGTCACCCTCTAATCCCACTTCTAGTCTCTTCTTTTACAAGAAGGCCCCTCATCTTCTTCAGGCCATCCTCCGGGCCTTTCATTCTTCACATATACCATGCTCAAAAGAGCTTAAGGGAGCAGACGCTATCTTTAAAATTGCTCACTATTATTTCCCAGCTCTTGTACACAATAGGCGCTCAATAAATATCTGTTGAATGAATGAACCTTGAAATGCTATGAAGATCAAATATTTTAATTTCTTTCTTATCACTTTATGCTTAGGAAGTATGAAAATAATTGCAAAGAAAACAGCTTGTGTCTAGAGTACGCTGCTTAAAGGGGAAGTTGAATGATCTTAATTTTGTCTCTAGTTAGAATACTGTGCCACTCAAGATTAACAGGCTGTGTGCCTACAAGAGATCAGGGCCCAAGACAGAAAGGAAAAAAAGTCAGACATTGCTTCTTGCAACTAGAAAATGTGTAAATCTTCATCTGTGCTGTCTGTCAAAGCTGTTGGGAGAATGTGAAACCAACATGGAGCAGAGCCTCAAGCAGATGAATTCCTTCCAATTTTCTACATTGGAGATTCGATCCATCGCTGAGAATGTGGTCTCCATGTATCTCTTCTTACAGGAATCTGCTGGCAAGCTGAAATGGTGAGTGACTCAGGACTTGAGACTTTTCGTATTTTACCTAACAAATGAGATGCACACATCATTAGAACCACACAGTCATAGACTACCCAGAAGAAGCACTTGAATATTCACTTAAGTTATATTTTGCCACTTTAAACTTTCATTAGTATTTAGATGCCTTTTGGTCTCACAGAAGGATTAAAAAAAAGCACAGATCCAGGAAGAAAATAGTCATTTATTTTCTGCTCCAAGAAAAAGCAAAGCTAATGGTATTGCAAAGGCATGCTGTGGTCCTCTGGGGGCCATCTTGGTCTTCTCTGGGAAGGACACTGTAGTGTGAGTTCCAAGGCCGTCAATGTCTTCTCTCCATCTCTTCATAGTGGCAAGCGACAGAAGGCCAGTGTCTTAGAAACTCCATCTAGTGGCTTAAGAAAAAAGGGTCTACCTGCTTGGCCCCTGGAAGTGGGAGGCACATGGCTCGGAGTGTCTGGTGAAAAATAATGAAGTCTTTTGTCTTGTGTGCGTGAGGACATTCTCCACCCCACAGGCCTGTGTAATGTCTTTCTTCCTGCTCCCAGGAGGAGAATTACAGCCAGGCATTTTCCTTTTCCCAGTTGGGGTTAATGTTATGCCCCCTCTACCTTTGAAAGGAAAACAAGATGAGGACCCCTGATGATGATCCGAATGTGGGAATATTCTTCAGCAAACACACATTCCCAGTTGCAAAAATATTACCCCTGGTTTCTTGCCAAGCCTTTGAAAAAAACATATGAAAGATTGATTCTTTTTTTCCTCCTCCTCCTTCCATTGCCTTTGTGCTGTGGAATTTCAATTGCCCCTTCTATGACAGCCCTATATATATATATATATATATATATATATATGTAATCTTTTATGGAGGCTGAGGAAAGAGAATCATGTCTTAAGAAATTGTTTCTATTTTCCTTGACATTTCTCCAACTAAAATATTTTTAAATTGGTCCGACGATGATGTTTATGAGAGATCTTTGGAGCTTTATTAGCCCTTAAACACCACTAGCTGTTCACAGAAGCAGTAGCAGGGGTCCTCCTTTCTTTCTTTGTCTTCGTGGCTTCTTTCTTAATGTTCCAGAGCAAGGGTGTGGGAAAACCCACACAGTCTGTAAACGAAAGAGAGAGGCCTGCAAGTCTCCAGTTAGTTTCACTATATAGAAAAGTTAGATTACGGGATGTCATCTGGTATTATTAGATGCAATTACCATATAAGGGAATCACAAGGTAACTTTGCAGAGCGTTGCACTGGGAGGAGGAGTTGCTTAATTCTTGAGCTCCCACGAGGTAAAATACTTAGAAGTATTGTTGGATGTTGGTCAAGGTAATGTAATCACATCAGCAGACAACAGGAAAATAGCCCTTCCGTGCTCATTATGTAAACTAGGACTGTGTAACCATTGAGAGAATAGATTATGAGTATTTCCTGGAAATGGCTCTTACCTGACTCCGTTGTGATCATCCAAAGTAGAGACAAGGTGGGTGCTAATGGGTGAGCCCCAGGTAATGGCCTCTTGCTGAGATGAGGAAAAAGCTGTATCTTTATCAGAGTGAACACCCACTCCTTCCTGAGTCTGCCGGGTCCTGAGTGCATGCATGTGGCTCTTCAGTGGCACCGGCTGGTCGGTTCGTCCTAATCTTAAATTATTCATCAAAACATTTTTATCTACAGATATGCAAATACACAGGTGACCAGGACTGCACTGTACACTGGAAATAAACCTTGACTATTTTATCTTTTGCACATGCTATAAACAAAAAAGAAAATCAATCTGTGGGAAATCCTTGCCTTTGGTACATCTATTAAAATTCAGCAAATACAATGTCTGAAACCCTACACCGTTCACTGGGGGTCACATTCAGTAACTCAAGAACTGACTCAGAAATGTGTAATGGAAATGCGAAGATTGAATTTTTACTATAATAAAAGTGAACTTTTGCCAATGTTGCAGAAGCTACACTAACCAACATTTGGATGGACATGCATTGTATTTTTCAATGACGTAGCACTTCATAATCCAGTGATACAACAGTAAAAGCAAGAACCTTGTTAAACTATCTTCTCATCACCACAGCTCTGTCTCTCCAGGATGTCACAGAGTTGAACTATTCAGCGCGTGGCCTTTTCAGATGGACTTCTTTCATTAGTAGTAGGCATCTATGTTTCCACCATGTCTTTTCATGGCTTGATCAGTCCTTTCTTTTCAGTGGTGAATAACATTCCACTGCCTAGATACCATCTCACCACAACTGGTGTACTCATTCATATACTGAAGGACATCTCGGATGTTCCAGTTCTGGGAATTCATGAACGAAGTTGCTACAAACATCTGTGCACATCTCTGGAGACATTTCTACGTGTGTTTATCTATGTACATGTCTATGGGGACAGTTAAAAGATCAGTGTATGTCAGGAGGGAGAGATGAATAGGTGGGGGATGGAGGTCTTCAGGCAAGATAATACTACAGTGGTAGCTATATGCTATTTTGCATTTGTTCAAACCTATAGAAGGCACAACTCCATGAGGACTAGCTAATATAAATTATGGACTCTGATGTTCTTGGTGTATCAAAGCAGGTCCCTTGATTATAAAAAATGTACCACTTTGATAGGGACTGTTGATGGTAGGGAGAGTGTTTCTGTGTGGGGTGGGAGGTATATGGGAAATCGTTATATCGTCACTCAATTTTGCACTGAACCTAAAACTGCTCTAAAAAAATAATGTTTATCACAAATGTTTTTTTTTCCTTGAATCTCTTTGCTAAAATTCATAGTAGGCCTCCTAATCCACAGGGCTATTATATTCACTTTTGGGTTTATTTAAAAATAATCTATAAATAAAATACTCTCTCAATAAAATATAAAATATTCTGATTACTGCAATTCAGATACTAGCTAAGGAAAATCTGGCAAATTTCATTTTTAAAATGTATAGTGATTTCAAATATATTTAAATAATATATATGAAGCCTTTGTGGTCAATAATAATAATTGTGTTCAAATGATAAATAAGAGAAAAACTAACCTCACATATTATATTAATTACCCTTAACAACAGCACTCAATTAAAGAGTATTCCTTAGATCTACAAAAATTATCACAACAAGTGCATGCCAAGGGAAATTATGCTGTAAATGGAAATACCAGAATGCCAGTGTCACGGAGACTGGACACTCAGCAAGGTTATGAAGATACCCCTAGCTAATGAGGTTCTCATGGCTGGATGGAACTTTGGAAAGTAATGTACACGTTTAATTATTTTATTTTGACATTTCCCTATTCACTGAGCCTCGCAGGGATGATAATGCATTTTTGCTCCATTTCAGAACTTTGAATTAGAGGAAGTCTCCATGGAGGTAGTGGGGCATTGAAAACACACTGCTATTTATTTTTGATTTCTTCTGATACAGAGAAAAGGTCATTGCTGTATGAAGGGAGCCTTCTTCAGTGGAGCTGAACGGCAGAGTCTAGCAACTTTGGATTTTATAATTGGGACAGTGGAACATCCTTCCTCTCACAGTGTTCAGCACAGATGTCTGTCTGGCCACTGGGTCACCTTCACCTAAGCCCTGCAGCATTCGCAAGATGTGCACAAATGGCTCACCATTTTCTCATCAAAGTGTTCTCAAGTAGAGGCAGAAATTCTATTTCCCGAAACACCATTTTTTTGAAAGTTATAACTGCAAGAACATGAATTAAAGTTTATTATGCATAGGAATAGGTGACTCCATCAAAGAGTGACATACATTCTCAGACTCCAGGGCCTTTTCTCTCTGAGACTTTCCTTCGTGGATGGAATTTCCTGCTTGTGGTAATGTATATAGACATTTTTTGCTGAAATAATATGAATCCTATTTCAACTGGAAGATGGATATTGGCAGTGATTCCCCTGAGGACGGAAACTCCTGGCAGCCCCACAGCTTAACCACTGGGAGAGAACCGAGGCCTCTACATCAATGGGACTTCACGTGGAGGAAGGCGACCTGTTACTGCTGGTGCTGTTCCACTGTCAGCTGCAAGCGCATCCCCCAGATCCATTCGTCTGAACTACAGCTGCTGGTGCAGGCCTCTCCTCTAGACTGTGAGTCGTTCATTCCCCTGGTCAACCCATCACCTAAAAGTAACTGGATCATCAAGACTCCCGTCAAGGTGCTTCTCCCTGGGGCCCAGTAATGCTGGGCACTTCTGGAGGTTGTTTCTAAGCCTCAGTTGTATTTGTTTTTTAAAGGTAATGCACATACATAGTTAAAGACCAAAAGGCCCAAAAAGAAAAAAAAAAAGTGTCAGGAGCAGGTACCTGCTGCCTGGTGTGTGTGCTGGACAGCCCCAGAGTCTGCCACCAGCTCTGCAGCTTACCAAGCCCTTACACATTCCCAGCCCCGAGCTAGAGGCATCCGGCTGTTGGAGCAGTGGTCTGCACTGCAGGAAGAGCTAAATCTCACCCCGCCCACTCAACAGGTTAGTCAGGTGGAACTTTCTGGAAAGTCTCCTCCACAAAGGCAGATGGGAAAACTGAGGGTGAGATCAGGGAGTTACTTGAGGTGACAGAGGAGCAAGAGAGACACTGCCCAGGGCTCTGGGTCAGGCCTGGAGGCACCCTGGTCTCCCACCTTCCATTGAGTGAACTGAGAGTTCACAGACAAAGTACCAGTCCACACAGACAGGCTCTGCACACCTCGCCGCAGGGATCTGCCTTGTTTTATTTTTCCCCAAATACTCGTTATTTTGTGGAAGTTATTTTAAAGACACTAACATCTCATACTGGCTTAAAGTTACTTTATCTGCACCCAAATCAGGACAAGTGCCCAGCTGTACCAGAATGACTCAGGTCAAGTCCTTTCCCAGGTCTCCCTATACTTTTCTTACCTGTCGCTTGGTGAGAAACCTTCAGAGACACTAAAGACAATAATTCTATGAAGGAAAAAAAAGTCTAGGAAAGTTGAGGACAGGACACTAAAACATTAGACTCTGCCAGACTTCCTTTACGTGAACCAGGGCAGATTCATCCACCAAAAGACCAAACTACATCCTGTCTCTCAGCCCTTCCTTCCTCTAAGAGTGCAAATGGTCCCAGAAGAGGCCACTTCCAGGTTCCCCAAGGGCCCTGGCAAGGTTTAATGGGTGGAGGGAAAGGAGAGCCCAGGGGCCAAAGGAGACAGTGAAAGAAAGCACTTCTTACTTTCCCGCTGTGGCAGGTATCCGCATCAGGGCCCTGGGGCCGTCACAGATGTTTTCTTTTCTTCTTTCAATTTCCCCCTTTTTTTAAATTAGTTGTTGTTGTTCCTGGGAAAACAGCGTACAGCAATGCCCAGGGCCCCAATCTATTCATGACTTTGTAACTAAGGAATTACACCAGGAGGCAGGTACGATGCAGGTATCGTCATCATTATTACTAACATTACTACTAGGAGTAGAACTAGTGAAGTGGTAAAAGATAGCTATTCCCCAAAAAGGTATCAGTTTACAGAGGCAGCAACGAGGAAACCATTTTTACAAATGAAACAGGAGGAAATTTTCTAAAGAATCAAATTTGTATTTTGAATAGATTCTAGTTTTTTTTTTCCCCCCTCAAACTGTAGCCTTTTATGTCCAGTAATTCACAGGGCAAAGTAGCCAAGAGCGTAAGGAGTTCTTCTCATTTTGAAGTGTGTGGGATGTCCTAAAGTACTTTGTATCTGGGTATCCCTCAAATCATACAATGCAGGTTTGAGGGGGGGGTCCATATTCCCTAGGGTGTTTTAAATGTTTTCTTCACATACACCATAATTTTATTCCCCCCCCCCAATTTCCTAAACTTCTGTACCTTTAAAAATGGACTATTAAGGGCTGGGATTGTGGCTCAGTGGTAGAGCGTTTGCCTCACATGTGTGAGGCAGTGGGTTCGATTCTCAGCACCACATATAAATAAATGAATAAAATAAAGGTCCATCGACAACTAAAAAATATTTTTAAAAGTTGCCTATTAAGTTTCTTTACAGAAGTAAAGAACGTAATTTCTGGCATTACGATGTATTGAATAGGATTTTTAAGCAAACATGGACCAGTTTCATCCTTACAATTCATTCAAATGTGTGACGTTGGGCACCTATTGAGTCATTCTTCATTGTCAAACCAATCAACAGAACCTGTCGGAAAAAGTCTAACTTTTTTTTCAAAGCAAATGACATGTTAACCTGTTCTTTGTGACAACTCTGTGATCTCAAATGCCTGACTCTAAGGTAGGTGAAGTCTGGAAGGAAGCTTCCAATTAAAGGTCACCTGGAAAACAATAAGGCCACGCCTCCTGGAGACAGCCCCGAGGGGCCTGCCCCTTGTGTGGCCTTCCAGAGAACCTCAGTCCCTGTCCCATATCGAAGTTCCTGGAGGGGTGAGTTTCACCATTCTCTTATAAACTGATGGAGGTAAAGAAAGAAAGGGGGTTGTTGTCAACTTTCTGTCCCTGTGACCAAAATTACCTGAACAACTTAGAGGGGGCAAGACTCATTTTGGCTCATGGTTTAGAGGTTTCAGTCCATGATTAGTTAGCTCCACTGCTTTGGGCCTCAGGTGAGGCCGACATGGTGAGGAAGGACATGGAAGAGGAAGCTGTCAGCTCATGGAGCTGGGAACTAAGATAGATGGATGGATGGATGGATAGATGATGGATAGACACATTGACAAAGAGGAAAAGGCCAGGGACAGGAGATAGTCCTTAGAGGCATGTCCCCAGCCACACCTCAGCTGCCTACAGTCAACACCTCCTCTCAGTAGCCCATTCAATTCATTGATTCATCACATGGGTTAATCCACTGGTGAGGTTGAAGACTGCCCAAATCCCCTCTCTGCTCACTGCTTCTCTGGCAAACAAGCCTTCAACAATCAAAGTTCTGGGGACATTCCAGACTCAAATCATGACAGGTGGAGAAGGAAAGCAGCAGACTGGTTATAAGGAAGTGTGCCCGGGGAAGTGAAGCCTGGGGACATGTTTCTCACAAGAACCTGTGTCTGCCTCTGCCTGGGAAAGCCGCGGGTACCCTAGGTACAGCTCCATCTCTGGATGGCAGTTGTTCTGGACCATTGGGGAAGGTCAGGTGGGTCCTCTGTCGGACTCAGAATATTGCAATTCCTGGGGAGGGTTTTTTCCTACTGAGAGGACCAGCACATTTTTCTTTAGAACCCTATCATAAACTTGTCTGGTACAGGTGAGCTTGAGTAATGATTCTGGAGATTGAAGCAGTCAAGGCAGACCTCATGGCATGTCTCCATGGTGACAACAGGTGGGGTGACCAGCCAGACAGACTAACTCAGGTTGGGACCCAGACTGTATATTTCAATGAGACCTTTCACATTTATCTCTTCATATTTTGTGGTGAAGAGATAAACCCTAAGTATTTATTCTCATTTCATAAAAGTTACTGCAACTCTGTGCATGAATGTTCACCAATGGAGAGGGAATTCATAGGACACAGTCTTCATTACGTAGAATTTTTGTTTTTTTGCACACAAATTTCAGGTAATATTAAAATGCAAATATAGTTCTCATATATACTTAGCTTAATTTTCTCGTTACAGGCGTCTGAGTTACAGTAATAGATAGTCCAGGCAAATGCTTTCATGACCTTTCCTAGTAATGAACCTAGTACACGAGTCTAGCTTCTTCCACTCACCACTTAGTTCCCCAGAGACCGCCCTGGTATGATATGTCCGTTCACCTTGTCAGCCCTCCTACCTTCAAGTCCAAATATCTGGTTGTGCCATTTACATGTGTCCACATAATATACGCAGCAATAAGTGATATTCCAAATGCATACGGATTCTATACTGATCATGTATAATACTCTGTATTATCACATAGCCTTATATGTTTAAATAAGTTTAATTTTCCTTATTGATACTTCACTTCAAGACAAGTTTTAGAAGTGGCATTAAAATGACATGTTTTCATAAGCATTCTAAGATGGGTATGCTTTCAACTCTTAATAGACTTTTAATAACTTGATTAATAGATTAAAAATCATAATTGCTTTAAAAGTCTGACTTGCTTACCATTTTTTTCCAGATCATGATTTTTCCTTTATGTATCACAAAAGAGGCTATAAGAATAATGGTTATTTAAATATTTTTATAAATGTTTTTATAATTTATGTTTAAATACATGAAAGAAAGAAATGGCCTAATTTGCTAATGAAATACTACTTTTTCAGGAAAGACATTAGTAATGTTGTTGACATTGTATATAAGTGTATACTTGCTCAAACCTACTATCTAACAGAAAGTATGTTTGTTGATCCACAGAAAATTGAAAATTGGTTCACTTAAAAAAACCTCTTTTTTCCTTAATTCTACGTATGTTTGAGCATATATCAACACTTATTGGTTTTACCTTAAGATTTTAGTGACTGCAGTCTCCTTTTCCAGAAGGTTCCTTGCTCTGATGCTGAAAACAGACTTGCGAAGCTGAAAATTATAAAATCATAATTTTAGTTTCGGAATGTAAAAGAATAACATGCTGAAAAATCATTAGAGAGATGACATTATCAAAACATTAAACATGTTTTTCACTAAAGCTTCATTACGTGATTATTCTACAATTTCATATTCTTTTCTATTTTCGTTTTCATTGGAGCAAAACTGCAAAGAATCTTGTGGGGCTGCATTTCCACAGCTGTGGGATGATGCACAGGCTGTGTGTCACTGGTAATAACGCTGCCCTTTCTCTGAAGAAGTTCTTTGGTTTCCAAAGAACTTTATGTGAGACTAATGTTGGACTCCTCATTCATTATTACTTAGAAAAATGTTTTCCAATCCACAATCCCAGTGCTTAGCCTGGGATCCAATACTAATCTGAACACTAGTTTAGGAGTTGCTTTGCACAGGAGCAAATGAGGGAGGCGTTCAAGGTTTCCCCCATGCTAATGCTGGTAAAACTATTCCAGAGAAGAAAGAGAACGAGAAGCACACCATCACGTCTTTGGGTAGATTCCCAAGAACAAATAACTTGAAAGTGTAACTCCAGCAGTCAGACTAGACAATGACCTGCTCGTTGTCATGGAGGGATAAGGTTTACTCAGCACTTTGCACCATATTGGTGACCAGTGGAGACAAAGGGTGGATGGGAGCCAGAGTTCTTGGACTTTAGAATTGAACAGCCCAGTAAGGCAGGACAGAGCAGGACACTTGATGTCATTAGGGAAAAGCACAATATGGTGGATGGCCAAGAACTGGACAATTAGTACAGTAGAAAAGATGAGAGGAGCTTTGCACTTTGGCTGGGGGACAACAAGTGTCTGATAGAGTTAGCAGTGACTTTACTGAAGAAGTGGGAACGGACCTTGAATAACTTCTACAGGCAAAGGTGGCAGTGGTTAAATTCATAGATGTATGTACCAGGCAAATTAATTTGGTGCAAATTCTCTACGTGAGTGTTATGGTAGGTGGGCTTTTAAGCAAAGTGAGTAGGGAAAACATTATAAGGCATACTATGTTTCCAGTAAATTTGAGGGAAAAGCAGAAAACAAGAAAACTCTGCATTCACCTAAAACAGACCACCTGGTTTCTTTACCACAAGCACCATTTAAGTTGAGACACAAAGCCACCAAGGCCTAATCCTAAAAATAGCCTATAAACAAATGCAATGACATCCAGCCAATACATCCATGTAGCCATGGCTGGGAAAGAGCCAGGATCACAAACTGGCCTTTTCAATCACAACTGAGAGCCTAAGTAATACCATAATTTACAATACAATTTTCATTGTTTCCTAGCAGATCTGTAATGAAGAGCAGGCTCATTGAACACATTGGTGATTTCTCCCTTACATGTCTAGGCAGCAAAAGTGTTTTGTTATTTATTTATTTTTTAATCATGAAAACTGAATGGGTTTCCTTATTCACTAGAACCCCTAGGAGAATAAAGTAATGTGCAGACAAGGAGACAAGAGTGGATGCCATTTATTTAGGAGTTATATTTGCACAGTAGCATGTAAAAGGCTATTCACAGTGATGTGTCATACATCTTGTCCCCTCTTCTCAAGAGGGGACTTTGGGCACTGATTTACTATCTCCCTGAGCTGGTTGGACATTTCCTAAGGATTACTGCTCACAGTGGCTTCCGGAGACCCAGGACAGCTATAAGGCCCCCTCCTGGTGGAGCCTCTGCTCTGGTGACACCTACAAACCCACACAATGAGGAGACAGGTCCCCTACTGAGGTCCTGTGACAGGCAGCCTTAGGAGAGGATTGCAGATCCCACCATTCTTCATTCGTCCTCAAGGTCAAGGACAGGCCTAGGTCTCTTCCTGCCTGAACCTACTGACCTAACTGCAGGTAGAGGAGCTGATGCTGAAACCATGCTCTTCACATGGGGAAGAGCCTTTGGGATAATATCTAGTACAGTGCTTCCTAAATGATTCCTGCACCACATAAAATTACTAAAAGGCCTCACATCCACTTTATCCTGAATTCGAGCTGATTAAAACAAAATACAGCACTAATGTGTACAAGGGAGTGCTTGAGAACTGCTTTTATAACTGATGGCAGAGGTAGTAGAAACAGAAAAGCTTCAGGTTCAACTTTGGAATGTACCTGAAGGAAGAAAGAAGAGATGTGTGTATTGTGCTTGATAGACATATATTTGATACACTAGATATGTATTTACATAGATAGATGTCTTAACAGCCCTTTTTTTTTTTGGTGAATGAGGCCTATAGTGATTATCTCATTATCCCTTCAGTTTTTCTTGGTGTTATGAAGTTTTGGGTGTATCTTTTAGCAAAGGACATTCTCAGATTCTGCTTGATACAAGGAACTCAGGGCTACACTGCTCTGCAGTGCCCTCTTCTGGCCCTAAGAGATACTGACAGCCATATGCAGATACATACTCATAGCATTAAACAGATTCATTTCACAAAGGAAAAAAGCAATTTTAGATCTGAAATTGTAAATTGCAGCTAAAAAGAGTCAGTAATTGCTCACTTTGCATCTAAATATATCAGAGATGTAGGAGTAAAAAGAATGGGATGGATGACACATACTGTTTTCATTGAGAATGACAAAAAATTAGTTTTAAAAGACCTTTTTAATATAGATTTTATTTTTATTTTATATATTATTTTATATATTTTATATAGATTTTATGTTTTAGGTTTACAAACCTAAAACACTCAACTCGCCAAAAGAACAATTCCTTGACTGAATTAATGATCAAAACTAATAAATTAAATTTAAGTTCAAATAATTCACAGATGATGTTTTTAAAGTCTGAATTTTAATTATAAACATGTTCTCAGAACTATGCACTTTAACCCAGAACTCAAGATCCAGGAAGTTCAACTCCATGTGCAGAGAGTTATTTGTGACTGATTAATCCTGACTCGAAGGACTCACTGATGGTTGGCCCTGGTGATCTTTAAATAATGACTGTTAAATCAAAGAACCTGGGACATTTCATCTGTAGCTTCTAGAACCTGAATTTTCCCCAGTGCATAATCTAATATAGCTGAATGTACTCCTGTCCTCTGCATTTTCCACAAAATGCCATTGGGTCCAGAGGTTGGCAGGGCCTTAGGCGGAGTCTGTCTTCTCACCAGGAGGCACCTGTTGGCTGGGCGTCTCTCTTCCTGACATTAATAGAACCAGCGGACACTGCCTGGTTCCATCAATTCCTTCAGTCTGCAAAGCCGTCGTTTCATTTTCATTTATTAGTTGGATGTTTTCTTTTAGTGATGTACTTTCTTTCCTGTAGAATTTGGCTACCAAATGGTACATTTCCAGTGGGAAAGGCAAGATAAATGCTTGACTCTTGACCTTCACGTTAGTTTTAATGTACTTAATTGGTTGTCTGCTTAAGTTAGGTAATTACTGTTTTTAGAATACTATGAACTCCAAGTTTAAACTCATGTGACCGACTTCAGTCCATTGCGATTGCTGTTCTTATCATAGGTCCAATCATCTCAAGTGCTCACTGGAAGCCTTTTCAAGTGGGCCCAGGGCTTCTTTCGACATGACCCAAGTAGTTGTTGGTGAAGTTTCCCTGATGTCAGGTGTGGCAAGATGCCCCAAGGTCACATGCATGCTTTCTATTCCAAATCAATGATTTTCTCCAAGAAGTCCTGGTGTTATTTATTGGAAAATGGTTTTGCAAAAGCATCATCTAGATCCAACAGGGCTCATTTCTACTTATTTGGTCCCCATTTCCAGGACTTTGTCCAAACAGATTCTGATAGTTTCAGTTTAAATTTAAGACATGGGGACCTTCCCTAGGCTTTCCTACATGACATCTATGCCACTTTCTCTTCCCATCACCACTCTTGATTATCAAGGACACAAGGGATGATAGAATTAGATTATTTCTTAATAATTTACAATTTTTATTTCACATTTCACAGGCAATAGTCTGGGAACAATGACACCTGACACAATCAAGATGACGAGTGACCGCTGGCTGAAGTGTTTGTGTACCTTCTTCCCATTCTCCTCATCGGTACCTCTGTGCTATTCCACATGGAGACAGCGAGCAGCTGACAGACGTACTTTCAGCTCAGTGCTCCTGTGGTCTCAGCTCTTACATAAGACACCGCCCACCCCCTCATGTCATCATCTGAGTCACTTCTGGAGTTCTCTGGGCTGTCTGACGCATGTGTCCTAGCGCCTCCCAGGAGGGGCTCAAGGGAACAGCCTTCCTTCCATACCACATCGTTTCCATAGTGACATCGTGATCACAGCTCAGTCCTTTGAAATTGGAAACTCAGTTTCCCTGGATGTAAAAAGCCTAGCTCATGTACGGCTCCCCTGGGAATCCTGTGTAGATTACTTTAGTTTGTTCTGATATAAAGCATTGCTATTGGGAAGTCTGATGTTAATCCAGTGATCTCTCCTTGTTGTTGTTTGGGGCCAGATATCAAAATAATTTTTTAAAATGTGAAGTCTTGGAGGTCATCTGGGGCATGTCTTGCCCTTGGGGTTCTCAGGCTCCTGGGGAGCACCTTTGACACGGAGGTTCAGGTCTGTTTTATTTCACGTTTGCTACCTGTTCTGCTCTCGTGCTGTGGTGTCCCTTAGAGCCTCCTGGATAGAAATGGTGGCCCCATATGACTTTCTTTGTTTTGTCATTTTCTTGCAAACTATTTTCACCTGTTTCTTCATTTCTGTTTAACTTTTTACAGAAATTTCTTCTTTCTATTTCTCTAAGGGCATCATCTGCGGTACCCAATCCTTTTATATTTCTCCGTTATTTTTATTTATCATTTCTTCCTACATTCAGCACTTCATTTTCTGAGTTTTTCCAAACCTTCTCCAGGTTGTCTTTTCAACCTTATGCAGTTCTTAATGTCTTTTAACTCATTTTGGAACAGAATGCTACAGGTTGAGCTATTTATAAGCACATCTTTATGGTGTGCTTGGTGGTTTTTTTTTTCTTATAATAACTTTTATAGGGAACTTGACTTTGATATTTTTCTTGCTCATTTCTGTGCACAGTCAGGTTTCCCACACAGTTCTGTATTTCTCCTCCAACCCAGGGCTTCCTCTGCTGTTGGTTTAGCACAGTGTTCCAAGTCCAGCATGGCAGCTTTTTTTCTAGGAAGTCCTGACTCTATTCCCCAATCCCTCCACCTGCCCGCCCTCCATTTTATCAGGACCTACTATTTTCCTCACCACTCTGGCCCTGACCTGTTCTATTCTGATTTCACTCCTGGATGTTGTTCTCCCCAGTACACTAAGAAGCTGTGCTGTTTTTCATAAGCACTGGATGCTCTGTATCTAACCCGGGTTTCCTCCCAGGGCACCCCAATGCCATGCAGATCATTGGCTAGTGGTCTGTTTGCATCTGTTTTTTATATGGGGTCGGTGGATGACCTAGTTCTATAGCAATTGCTATCAATGGATTTAGGTTTTGTCACCTAGGAGTTGTGTCTGTTCATGTGGAGATTCAAGGAGATTCAAAACCTGAGCTAACCCTCTGTCATTCCAGAAGATACTCTGCTTTCTTCATCTTGAATTTCGATGTAGTTTATCACTTTTATTTTTATTTTCAAAGGAAATTCCAGTTTGTTGATATTGTTTATTTCTTCTTTCCTTCTCATTTGATTAATACCTACTTTTTATTATTTATTCCCTTCTGCCATCTTAGTGTTTTTTTTGGTGATATTTTGATCAATTATTGAGTTGAATGCCTTTATTCCCTTACTAGATGTGCATTCAAATCTATAATATTCTCTCTACAAATACCATTAGCTACTTCCCATAAGTTGGATATACATTATGTTCATTACTTTCCAATTGTAGATATTTTTCTTCTTTCATTGCTTTTTCTTCTCTATGGATTATTTGAAAGAATTTTTCAACTTCCAAATGTGTGGGTGTTTTGGGGGGTTGTTATTTTCTTGTCACTGGGTTTCTAATTTCATTACATTTTGGTCAAATGATGTCTGCTCTAAGATCTTGATTTGGTGTATGTCTAGGATTCCTTCCCACTACAGTAAATAGTTAAGTTGTATAGACTATCTGTTTTTGTTTTATTTTATTGGTACATTGATTGAACTCAGGGGCACTCGACCACTGAGCTACATCCCCAGCCCTATTTTGTATTTTATTTAGAGACAGGGTCTCACTGAGTCGCTTAGCACCTCACTGTTGCTGAGGCTGGCTTTGAACTCGCAATCCTACTGCCTCAGCCTCCCAAGCCGCTGGGATTACAGGTGTGCACCATTGTGCCTGGCTAGATTATCTGCTCTTGAATTAGAACACTATTCTCCAGTGATACAACAAATAACTAGACAACCATTACATATGTATTTCAAAAGCCTCTTCATTATTATTTTTATTGGTTCCTTTATCTGTGCTGAGATGTTAATCTACATAATTTAACTTAATCTTCAAAATAATCTATATAGGTAAGAATTTTTATCTCTTTTCTACAAATAAAAATCTGACAATCATAAACATTGGTGTCTCAGGTCCTGTGTGATAAAATTGCAGCATTATTAGTATGATCCTGCATGGTACAACTTCAGAGTACAAAGCTTTGCACTGCATCATGACGTCTGTGTAAAATGTCACTAGGCTTCATAGCATTAAAACGTTTCTCTAAACTATGCTATAACAAAATATTGCCTGCTCAACTTGAAATATTTGGTCTACGCATATTAAAAACTTTTTACTTATCCCAAATCCTAATTCAAAATCTAAATTAACCAATGTTTGCTTTTGTTCTACAGATAAATAATTGATTATCAGAATAATAACCCTGAGGCACCAAAAGAGGTCTATAAATGGTTTTAGCCCATTAAGGACAGCATGGTTATATCATAGTAGTTATATTTTCCATTACTGATTCCTTAAAATCAGTGATCCAGCACAACTTTTAATCAATCACAATATTAATTCAAGTAATTCAGCCACCTGGAAGTAGCCATGACCTTCCAGGGAATGTTGGATTGCTCTGGGATCCTGCAAGGCTTAGACCTAGAGAACTATGACTTCTCCCCAGCTACCATCTGCAGGACGAAGCCATGAGGTTTACCTGGGAGAGAACAACACAAGCACTAAGTGTCTTGATTTTAAGTGTTAATAATATATTTCTGTTTCTAACAGGGAAAAAGTTTGAGTGACTCTATTTTTCTTTTCTCTCTTTGGAAATATTAACAGATTCATAATAAATGGTAACAGGGTTATAAGAAAATATGCCCATGAAGCACAGAACCATGGTCCAATGAATAGGGGCTGCTGACGGCCACTTCTGCTGGGAAGGTGTAGCGTGACTATTCTAACGAGCTGCTCTATTGAGTAAGTCTCCCACAGGAAACACAGTAATTGGAAAGAGGCAATTACTTAAAATTACATAGGCTGAAGGTGGCCCTGCATTTCACTCTACTTGAATTTTTTCATGCACCTATGCATTGAAAATTAATATCAAAGTGCATATGACAGACCATGTATATAGCAAGACGTTTCTATAAAACAAACTTTTTATGGAAGTGACATTATGCTTTGAAAGAAAGAATTTTAAAAGGTGATTAATGTAGGTGGCACCATGATTAAAACAGTCCTATTACAATGTATATAAAGGTGAATTCCATTATAATGTCATGTTAGGAAGCTTTGAAATGTGTCTAAGATGTGAATTTTGCGAAAAGGCACTTTAAATAATGGGTCAAGATTTTTGATCTTAACTTATTTCAAAATTATAAATTCTGACCCCTGCAAAACACCAAGTATAAGAGTTAAAACATTCATGCACACACAACACACATACCGCCCCCCAAAACTTCATTCTGAACCCTACAAAAACACCAAGAGTTAAAATATGGGCCCGCGCGCGCGTGCACACACACACACACACACACACACACACACCCTAAAACTTCGTTCTTCCTCTGGGCCCTAGGACACCAGCACAAGTTGATTTCTCCTCTGTAAGAAGCATCACCTTCCCGAGGAGGCCACCTAATGGACAGTTCCCAATAAAGACGGTACCTTCCTTGTCTAGCTTATGTTCCTCCATTGTCTAGGTGCTTCAAATATATTTTAAAAAATGAATCAAGTTCATAACTAAAAGGCGACTTTTAATGTTTACTCCCTTTTCTGTTTTGCTTTTTTTTTTGTAAAAAAAATACTTAATCCTAAAATATCAAATGTGAATGAGGTACAAATTCTGAGGGAGTAATGCTTATTTTGAATTAAATCAACTCACTTTATACATAGAAAAATCTTCTAAAACTGGAGACTAAACAACTGAAACTCATTTGACTTAATTTTTTTTTTTTTGGCTCTTGAATTTTATAACAGTGCTTTAGTCTGGGTCTCTGTGGAGTGGGTCCAATCTCCCACGACTTCCATACCAACCAGAGTGGTATAATGGTAACTGCAGTGCAAGGGGAAGGCAAGCAGCACCTTGGGTGGCTGAAGAAGTCTGAGGTATGTCCAATACATGGTGTTTATGATAAGAACCAAGGCTGTATGCCGGGTAGGTTTTAATTACAGAAGTAGAATACAAAGTGATTTCTGATCATAGCTCATGTAAACATAAAAACAAAGATTCAAAACCTGCAGAGATCAAAAAGATGTGTGGATTTATTATTCTGGAGAGAATGTCAGAGGCTTTTAATGATGCAGCTGTTTGTAATTTTAAAATTATGACACTTGGTGATGCAAGGAAGCAGACTTCAAATTCTAATTCTGGTTCAGTTGCATTTGAACTTAGGGTACAAATAACAAGAACGCATCAGCAACAGTTATAACACACCAAGGTTGGCCTGGCACTTAATGAAAAGTACCTACAGGAAAAACCATATTTGAAAGAGAATAAAGTTTAAAAAGAAGAATAAATTTATATTTCAGAGATTCATGTAGTGACTTTATCTGTATACCTGTCTTTGAGATAGTATTGCAAATTGTTAAAAGTCTTCCACCTTGGATATAAGAAGATTCTTAATTCTAGCCTGATATTCCTTTCACCCTCAAAGAACACACACCTAAGGAATGGACACAGGTGACACAATTCCAAACTAAAAATGATTGCACAACTCAATGTTCTACAAAAAATAATAAATAAATAAATAAAAAGAAAGAAAGAAAAAAATCACAGATAGGGAATTCCTGTTCTCACTCATTGAAGGTAGAAAAATATTTTTTTCACCCTGAACACAGCACACTGTTTGCATGTAATGGTCTCCTCAAAACATATTTTTTTAGTAAGACTGTGAACTCAAATAGCCATATCTTCAAGCTCAATAATTTACTGCAAAGATCAATAAAAGAGAAAAAAATGCTTTAATTTTATCCCATGTACTTCTGCATTTCCTCTTCATTATTGTGACTAAGAGGGAAGTCAATTATCTACTAAAGCAGTTTGAAGCTAAAGAGAGGAGTATGAGGTCTTCCTATTTGGTGTCTTTCCCCTGGGACCACACTGCCTTGTGTCTTTGAGATACAGCACAGGGTTATGTGGTAGCATTACATAATCCCCTCCATTCCTGGAGATATATCTTGATTGGTCCTGAAGAGCTTCTAAGCTATTATTTTAGAAAATTCTTTCAGAAGAGCAAAAGCCCTAAAGAATAAAACAGACTTTCTCTCTCTCTCTCTCTCTCTCTCTCCCTCTTTCTCTCTCTTAATAAGTGTTCATTCTGGAAATTATAGATCAGGATGAGTAACTTGCTATGTGCTGGAACAAACCATCAAACACTCTATAATCACTTAGAAAATTACAAACATATTGTATGGCAATGACTGAGGCTTTGTGAAGAGTCAATCTTACAAAACAATTTAACTTACTTCTTGAGAGTCCAAGACACTGGGTAGGCAATGGGGGTAGCAACTGAGATATCATCAAAAACAAAACTCAACCATCAGACCATGTCAAATTGATATATTGTGCTCAACTAACCTGTTACATCTTAAGGTTAAATTTAAGTCATTTGTCTTGATGGATCCATGTGAGTCTGTTTGCTGAGCCTGACATCAGGGTTTGGGTTACTGATGGTAGCCTTTCCTATCTACTTTGAGAGGCCCGTGGCATGCTGTGCCAGGTAAGTGCTGGCATTTAACTTATGTTGTCTTGTTTAATTCTCCTAAGAAACCTTGAAAATAAGAATCATCCCTACAGATGAGACCAGGAACCTGCCAGAGTTAGCCACTGCTTGGTTCCGACTTCTCCCAACAGCTGCACCAAGCTCATCTCGCCTTTCTATGGGGTCTCCCTGCCTCCATCTCAGTATCTCCAGCCTTCTTCCTCCTGAGGGGAGGGAAAGGGGGGCTGTCCCACATTCTGCAACACCTTTTGCTTTCATTGGTTTGACTCTCAGGTTCTAAAAGACGTGGTCCACATCTTACTCATTGAAGAATTCCCTAGGCTCAGAAGATTGGCAGGTGAGTAGCGAGCAGTCCATACATGTGGTTTGTTGAATGAATAAATGAATGTGGAAGACAAATGGAAATGAAAAGGGGAGAGCAAAACATTGTAATTAGCTTATGATTTTCCCCTTTATGTATATGTGTTAGCTGTTCATTTCAAGGTCACGTTTAAGGAACTTAGCAGAGAGAGGCAGATGTTGCCCTACTATGGGAGAAGTCTTCACTCTCCTTATCATATGGGCTCTCTTGCCTTGCTAAAAAGTGGGAGGCAGGGGACAGCCCTCGTGCCCCCATGTTTCTTGTGCGGATGTGGCTCACTATGTTTCCAGGCCACCGCAGGTTCTGACCCAGGAAGTGGCACTAGGAGCACAGGGTGGAAACCTCAGGAGCACAGGCCAGAGAATCCCGGACTCAACCGCAGGGGTGGCTGTGATCTCCAGGGTGCCAGAAAGCCAACTGATTAGCAAACACTCTGCTTCCAGAACCTCTGATGGGATGGATGACAGTGATATGAAGAGTGAGTGTTGCCTGATTTCTTTCTACTTGGAAACTGGAAAACCCTTCTCAGGATATGGAGGCTTAGCCTTTGGTCAGGAAGTGGAGGGAAGACACTTGTCCAGTCTTTGCCTTCCGGACCTCGGCAGGTCCAACCACCACTTAAGCATTCGACATTTTTGTGGGCTCCTTGTTTACTGGGAGAAGGACAGGTGTTTTAAACTATGTGATAAAAGGGATCACAACAGGGCTATTTTTAAAACCAGGGTTTCTGCAGAAGGAGGTTGCCATGGGAATCTTTTATCACTGCTCAAACCAGGCAGGGTAAGTAATTACTTGGAGAAAATCGCCCCTAATGTGTGCTTTGCGTTTTCCTCGATGCTTAATCCAACTCCACTGCCCTTTTGTGATCGTCAGTTGTAGATTTACTTTTTTTCCCTCTTCACTAGTGATCTTCAGGTTCCTGGGACTTACTGTTTCCCCTGGCAAGAGAGAGGTAGCTCTCTCTGGTGTGGCGGAAGTCGGAAGTTCCTCCTTACAGGTAACCTTCAAGGAAAAACTTTTATTGTATTGTTCCTTTGTTCATGTGGTGAGAAGCACTGATAAGCTGGCCTCTTTGTTCTCTTTTTCTTAACATTCACAGAGGAAAAACAGCCTCAATTTGTGCAGGGTGTGGACAGTTTTTTTTTTTTTTTTCCCAAGTAGAGTGAAGGGTCTGGCCCACCATCTCACACTGACCAGCATTTCCAAGGGCTACTGGGATTTGAACAGAAATTTCCTAGTGGTTGCTGAAAAGTGCTGTTTATGGGGAGCTACAAGTTGTATGGTCCATGTTCAGGGTTTTGGGCTTGTGTTTTGCTCTTTTGTTTCTTGGTGGCTTTGGGATTTCTTAATAAAAATGAAAAAGACTTGCCATAGTTAAAACACAAGTCCCAGGTTGCTTTCTCTGATTTCTGTTTCTGTTCAATTCTTACCATTGAAATCCATCTGCAAGGGGCCCCACTTCAAATTTCCCCAACCAATGAGTCTCAACAGGGATGAGCCATCCTGGGTGAGGAAGGCCAGCAACCTGCCTGTCTGCCTTCTGGTCACCTAGGTCAAGTCAAGGCTTTAAAAAGGGATAGGTGGCAACCTGGGTAAGGCTCCCACTGCTCCTGCTACAGGGAACTCTGCCGCCTAGACTCAGAAAGGGCAGGTTGTCTGTGTCTCCCTTTCCAAACTGGAGCATTTACCCAGACAAGGAATGCCGTAAGCGATGAGCTGCATGATCCAACTGGACTTTACCAACATTTGGGTCACCTAGGCATAGACGAGATGAAGGGCAATGTGACTGTCACTTACAATAGTCTATGTTTAAGACAATGTGGGTTATACCAACTGTCTTTATAGGGAACTGTCTGCAGTCTTCAGAAACTTCCTAGTCTCTTTATTAAATATTAAATTGGAAAACACCTGCGAAGCAGTGTCTCTGCTAACTCATTGCATTTCAGGAGATTATGGGATAGACTCAAGTATAAGATTGCAGAATAAAACTATAATTGTTACCCTATTTTCTGTTGGTTACAAATAACTCTTAAATGCGAAGATTTTTTAAAAGCCCTAAAATAAACAGGCATTAAAAAAATTAGAAATGGCATTTAAGCTCTTTGACCCTAAACCAGCAAGAAAACATCTAGAGAGGGATGTGGGGGCACAAAGGAATGCGTCAGCATCTCCCCAGGCTCCCTCCCTGCTAAGCACTTTTTAATTTTTTCCTCATCAAATAAAAATCATTCTATCCAAGAAATGTGAGAAACATCATGCTTCCTTTTAGAATGAAAATAAGTTTTCATGGACTGACAGTTCAATTTTATGTTTCCTGTGGGATATTATTCCTAGTAATTTAAAAAGCAGGTGGTGGCTTTGTGACTCTGGGCAGGCATATCAGGTCTTGGTCCTCTTCCTGGACACAGGCGGGTACAACCCAAGGCCAGACTGGGTGTTATTCCACCTCTGGATTGTAATGTACCCTGGAAACCAAACCAAACCACCACAAACTGATCTTCTCTCTAGCACATGAAAGGCAATTTCAGACAGATTGTCTGAACCAAGCCACTGTTTGCCACTTTTTGTTCCATGGACATGAACTTTGGCTTCTGTGCCCTGCTTACAGTGCTGAGTGAATTATAACTGTGAAGGGCAGTGACAAATTTAATTTAAAAAAAAAGAAAAGAAAATTAAAAACCTGTAAGGGGGCTGGGGATGTGGCTCAAGCGGTAGCGCACTCGCCTGGCATGTGCGGGGCGCTGGGTTCGATCCTCAGCACCACATAAAAATAAAATAAAGATGTTGTATCCACTGAAAACTGAAAAATAAATATTAAAGAACTCTCTCTCTTTTCACTCTCTCTTTCTCTTTTAAAAAAAAAAACCTGTAAAGAGGATTAACAGCAATACCCACCTATTTCATGATCTTTCACTGAAAGTTAAAAGCAATGTGGCATCTCAGCTGAGATAAATTAGTGGCCAGGAAGACCAAACAGAAAAAAATATCTCCAAGTACAGGACAGAACTGGAGAGAGGACAGTCCTCCGGAGGAAAAGGCAGCCCTAACCTGGAAAGGAATGCTGGGCAAAGAGCCGACAGCATTGCCCTGAGTTCATACAGCCTGCCAAGTGAAGAGACCCCCGCGTTGGTCACTTCTGATGGCAAAAGACATACAGGTGTCTCTTGGAAAAGTTTCTGAATTCCAGGAATGCTTAGAACATCTTAGAAACTTCTCCAAAGAAAGTGGCAAACTACTTTCAAAAAAAAAAAAAGACATTGGCAATGGGTCTGTCTTCTATAATTTGGAGCTGTTTAAGGTAGATGGGTAACATCTGTAGCTGACTGAGAGAAAATAAATAAATGGAAAGAAGGCAGCCCCTCATATTAATCCAGGACCCATCTACAGAGAAGGTAGCAACCAGGGAGAAGTCTGGGGAGAATGTGGTGCCTCTTTGGTGGAGGGAATGGGGCCAAGGAAGAGGTGAGGCCAAAGGCCAGGGCACCCCAAATAGCTCCTCCCTGTGGTGCTGGGGAACAGAGAGGAAGAAGATCCCGAGCAGGAAGGAAGTGGCGTCTCTTTCACCACAGAACGGTAAGATTTCATAATAAGCAAGAGACAGAGGTGGGAAGGCTTTAAGGGAATACAATGAGCTGGGAATTCCAAAGTGAAGTACTCGCAAGTGAATTAGATGCTTTTGTGAGCTCTACTGTCTCATCTCTTATGAACTCTCTCACTGTTCCTTTATCTTCTGGCTAATCATATTCCTGAACTTATTATTATTCGGAGTAGGTGATTAAACCATTACTATAATATACACACATACATTCGTACATACACGTAAGCATGTCCACATGTGAGTGTATATGAGTTCACCTGTTGCACCTGAACGACACACTGGATGTCTTACATCATTTTTAAAAGCAAAGGAATGGGAAATTACACTTCTTCAAAAATTATGAGCTAAATTTGTCTTATGTGCACGTGGTTCCCTACTGACATTTTACTGTGGAATTTGAGAAAAAAATTCTATTTTTCAAATGATAAAGAAAAAGGTAAATCAGAAAATGAATAAGATAACTCACATAGATAATTCCTGCCGCATAGTGAGCACTCAACAAATGGTAATAAAATAAGTACATTTTGGTGATTTTAAGGGCAGGTGCTCTGGTTCTGCCCCCTGATCTGATAAATGTACAAAGCACGGTCTTGTACATGGCAACCCACAGGATACCGCTGAACCTGGACTGTGCCTTGCGGGTGGAAGCCCTCCGTTCTGTCCACTAGGAATGGGAGGCTACGAGGGATTCAAAGTCACCAGGCTGCCATGTGCACAGCTCCAAGGCCGACTTAGGGAAATGCAAGATTTAAACTCATAAAATGTTAAAAGGCTTAATGATTTCTTCTCCAAATAATTTCTTCATTATTCTCTTGCCACACTGGCGTCCAGAAACCTAAACAGTTATGTGGTTCTTTTCTCTAACATATATAGGCTTTAAAAAGTTGGATCATTTGGGACAGCAGTCTTACTTTTTGATCAATGTACTTGTTGTCTTCAATGGCTGACCGTTTGGAGTGATCACAGGATGAAGAAGAGGCCGAGGGGAGGATTCTGAAGAGACAGCAAGTATCCTGTTGCTGGCGATCAATAAACTGCTTCATAAAACTTTCCCTTTGCAAATGAAGTACACACACATCAAGCATTATTAATGAAATGGAGCAGGCGATGGCATTTTGCAATGGGCTAGAGAAAGCAGTGACAAAAGATCATAGAAAATAATACATGTCACACAGAGAGTGGTGTTTAGATTTAATCACCAAAAACATTTAATTGAGAGAAAGCCTCCTCACCGACTCCTGTTTAAAAAAAAATAACGTCCCTGAAACAACTTTAGAGCAAGGATATTCAGTAATTGATGGCATTTTTTGAATCCTATTATGGTAATAGGATACTTTATCTTTCCTCTAAGACTTGAAAGAATTAATTCATCTCTCCAAACTTCCATTCATCATAAAAAGCCTTGAAAGATAATTTTACATTTAGAGACTCAAAAGAAACAGACTTCCTCTGATCTCTAAAACATGGTAAAAAAAAAAAAAAAGAAATTCAAGTAACATCTCTCCAAGTAATAAAATTCAATTAATTAATTTTGTTTATATTTTTAGTTGGAAATGCCAATATGGTGACGTGCCACATAAAGACACTTTGGGTAACAATGGTCTGTGTATTGGGTGGTTCCCTGGGACTGTATGGCTTAGTGATACCACAAGTCCTCTCGGTTTGCATAAATGTACTTTAGGGTGTTCACCCAATGAGGAAAATCAGAGCACGTCCCTGTCACTAAGCCATGCACAACTATGGTTTTCTGATTAAGTTTAAAAATATGGCACCCTATCCAGCCTCAGACTCTGTGACCCTTCCACTGGGTGCTTTTCTCCTATGTGTGACACTGAGTACCTGTTCCATGTACCTGGACGTCAGGTCCCTGAGGAGCCGTCTCGAGAGAAGCAGGGGTGGCCTGGTGGCCTGGCTCCTGCAGCACAGAGTGCCTCTTCTCTGAATAGGCTGCTTATTCACAGGGGTCAAGGGCTTTAAAACTGAGGTAGAATGGAAATTTAGAGAGAGGAAAAAATCCACCCACGTGTGTTTGAATGAAGAGCCGGATCTGATCTAAGATCAACCTGTTACCATGTAGTCAAGATATACAATTAAAGAAATACTTGAATACCTGATTTTAGGAACTGTAAAATCTGAAGGAAGTTTTGAGATTTTCACCATTTGCGGTCTGTTTGGAAACTTTTCAAAGATTCGCAGGCGCAAAGGGAGCTTTTCTTTGGTGTCTGCATTTGCTTCACTTTGTTTTAACTAAAAAAAAATAGAAAGAAGAAAAAAAGGGGGGAACCTATAGAACTGTTATAGAAAACCCGTTTTAGAATTGAGGGGACAATGAGTAATTACAAAAATGAACCAGAAGGTGGCAGCAAAAGCCCACCAAGCCTAACCTCTCCTCAGTCACCTACACTATTGCCATAGATGGTTTTTTATGTGTGTTGAAACTTTTCAATTCTGGGGAAACAAACAAAATTTTACAAACGATAAAAATAAACAAAAAAGGTAGAACAGAACTTTGTTATTCTATTCCCAAATATAAACCTCCTTTCATTCCATATAGTCCATAAAACTTTTCACTTATCCCTCACGTACTTAAACAACAAAATTTGACTGATCCGTATTCAGGCTAGAATTAGAAATTGAAAGAATAAAAAGATGACAATATGAGCTACAGAATCATGCTGAGTGGTGATATTTGAAAAGTGGAAATGTCAAGAAAATTGGTCATGCAATCTAGCAGATTTAAAAGTTCAACATAAAAATAACACACTGACCAATAAAACAAAAGTGTTTTCTGTTTGGTTGTAAAGATGCTTGGGAATGACTGACTTTAAACCATCTTTGTGAAAAATGGAAAGCAAATGGCATTCACTTATCTAGCTATTCATCTGCTTAGGATATATATTTACATTTCTACAAATTGCTTTTCGGGCAGCTGAGGCTTAACCTCACCAGCAGGTGCCGATGCTGGACTAAGGAGAAATTAAGAGGATCCATTTTAGCTGATGGAATTCATTCTTTTCCACCTTCTGTGCTGGCTTGTCTTGGGGGTCCTTTTTGCTTCTCTTTCCTCCTTTCCTGACACCTCTCCGTAGACGGGAATTTATTGTCATGGTTGCCTGTCCCTGCTCTGGCTTTCCAACCTGCACCTTGAAACACTGGGCCCCTTCAGAGAGCATATTTAATTCAGATAGTCCTTTCTGGAAGGGCTGGGAAGACATCTAAAGCCATCAGCCTGTTACTTCAAAATTGCCATCTGTCTCAGGTTGAGGGAAGATTAGCAGGAAAGGTCTGGAGCTCTGGTAACAGGAAGAGAGGGGGCAACTCTTCCCTCTAACCTGCAGCACATGGAGATGCAAACAGGCCAGAGGGAACAGGGGTGCTGCATTTTGAGGGGAGAGCCCAACTCTAACATGATTGATGTCTCCGCTGTCCGTCTGGCTGTGGCTTCATGGAGAGATTGCATGTTCTGATTCCTGGTTTTCCCCTCTGTTGCAGATACTGCTCTTCCACCTTTGTTTCGCATTACATCCCCATTTTATCTCAGCCACTGTTGCTCCTATTTAGTTTGGCCAGCAGCCTTTGCTTCTCTGTCTTAGATGCTCATCTCAGTTAGGGGAGGGGCCACCGCTGCTGGCTCCTTCCCTCCCTCCCTAGGAGAAGCCTCAGTATGGCCGTGTGCACAGAGGGTGTGTTCTTGACGATCTGATGGTTACAATGATGATGGCCAACACTCAGCTCCCAGAGGCACAGGCAAGAACCGCAAGCATCTCCATGAGATGGGGACAATTTGAAAAATGATAAAAATGAAGAGACTTGTTATGAGAAAGAGACTTGTTTTCTATAAGGTCACTGACACAACTGGTAAGATATACTTGTCAGTGGTAAGGAGACCACTTGGAAAAAGAGAGAGGTGCTAACAAATTAAGGCAGACCACACAGGAGTTCTGTCAGGCCAAAGACAGGCTGATGCCACCCAGCAGAAATGAGGGGTTTTTGCTGATTCGTGCACCTGCTGACTTTGTGTTGATATGTTGATGCTGCCGAGCTAAGTCCTGTCCCAGCGGCAGGTCCTGTGCTAAGTTCTAGGGGGTGTTAAAGTGAATGTCACTGCACTTGCCTTGGCCCAGCCCACTTGATAACCACGTAGATGGCTCTATCACAGACGATGACAATGAGGTGTCATGGCTTCCTGGTGGGATGTTAAGGGAGCACAGGGTAGGAAGCAAAGGGAAAAGCAAGAAGAAAACTGAAGACGTTCCTTTGACCTAGATTTCTTGGGCAGCAGAATGGCTACATGTGATTATGCTGTCATCACGGGGCCCCAAGTGTACCAGGACTGAATTGCATATTTTATGAGTGTTCAGTCTCTTCAAAGAGGTATGAGGACAAATGTTGCATGAGTTGGGACCCATTATAGAAATGAAAACACCGAGCTCTTCCCTAAAAATCTCCCAGCCTGTGCACTACTTCCACCCCCACCAGCACCTGCCTGGCCACAGACACCACCTGGCCCCTGTGCTCCCCATTAAGGCCCCCTCTGTGTTGGCTGTTTCTAGTCTGTTCTCCATTCTGTGGTTTTAGAAATCTTCTCAATTTTCATCTTAAAACATTCTGGTGGTATTATACTGCTCTTCAAACACCTAACTCTTTTACTCTAGGCTCTGAGGTCTGCTTTGGCTCCTTCACACCTGTGCAGCCTCAGCTTAACCTATGTTCCAACCACATCTTGCAGGTCCCTCAGAGGTATGTGGACCTTTGCACCTGCCATGCCCTCTGCTGAGCTCCTCTTCCACACCCTCTCTCTTAAATTTCATTAACTCGACTTGTTTTCCAGTTCCCCTCACAGTTCTTAGAGAATTTTCCTCCAACTAACAAAGTCTTCCTCTTACAAGTCCATAACATGTTAAACTGAACCACATAAAATTGCTGAGCCCAGGATTGCTGTAACCAGTTACCATGAGCCAGTACCTTAAAGCAAGAGATGCTGCCAACTCTCAGCATTCTGGGGCTACAAGTCGGAGACCAAGGTTTCTCTCGGGCCCTGCTCCCACAGGAGGCTCAAGGAAGGGCCTGCCTTGCCTATTCCAGTGTTTGGTGATTCCCAGCAGTCCTCGGTTCCTGGGCTTGTGGCGCATCACCCCGGTACTGGTCTGGTCTACATCGTTCTTCCTGTGTGTCTGTCTCCGTATCTGTGTCTGCCTGTCCTTTCTCTGCAAAGGATGCCAAACATGGGACCCAGGGCCCTAATCCAGAGTGATTAATGCAACAGTTACCTCTGCAAAGGCCAATCGTGCAAGTAAGCTTCTCATCCAGAGGTTCTAGTTAGATTCATTTCCATTCCATTGTGTGACCACATGAACAATGTATCTCTTTTACCCATGATTGCGAACTCTTGAGAGGACTGGGACCACGTGAGGTCCTCATTATTCCACATCTAGTGCCCGGAACAGCAGTTGTCACAAAATAAGCTACGCAAATCGTCACTGATTAAATAATTGTACTAACTAGTGGCAGAACTAGCTCTAGAGCCTTCAGTTGGGAAACAAAAGAAAGGCTTTAAGGCACATCCCAAAGGGTGGAGGGAGAAGCACACGATATCTATTAAGTGACTGAATAAATGTGTCGCTGTGGATACTTGTGCCCTGCATTTATGGAATGGAAAAATTTGATTTTTGCGGCATTTAATCTGAACTGATGTTTGTCATTGACAAGCTGATGAATGTTTAGACCAAGTTCAGATTTATACAATTTTAAAAAGGGATGTATTGGGGAAATGTTAAGTTATATTTAATCAAATATTCTAGAATATACTGTTTAACATATGTAAACTACCAGTATTAAAAGATAATCTTTCATGTTTTCAAAATGGATCTCATCTCATCCTAATTTGCATTAGAGATATTTATACTCCTTAGAGCCTGGAAACACCTTAGGGGCAATATTCCATTTTTAAATTTACTTCCATATCACCTTCTAGAGAGCAGAAATGGAATAAGTGTTTGGAAATGAAGTAGAGCTCAGCACAAATTGGCCCCTGCACTGTAACCCTACAAAGAGCAAAAAAGCAGCTCTTCTGCATGACTCAAAAGCTCCTTCAAGTCATGCAAACTCTCTCTCTTCTTGACTACTGTCTAACTGGCTCCACAGATGTGCAGAAGGGCCGGTCAGAAGAGGGCAAGGTGAGGGCTGCTTGACTGGCAGACGCACTGGCCCTCCCCGCAGGGCAGTGAATTGCACACGGGCCTCTTCCTGAGTGCCAGTGCACACACCATGCTTTCTTTCTTCTGTTTTTAACAGATAAGCAGCATCAACTAAGATACACACACACACACACACACACACACACACACACACCCTGGGCCCCTAGGTGCTGGAATAGCATGCATACCTGTGCCACAGCTGGGCCCTTGTGTGCCCACCCACAGTGCCATTTGTAAGAGTCCCAACTGCCAACCATTCAAATGCCTATGGGGATACATGAAAAAATAAATCATGGTTGATTTAAACATTTTGAGGGTGCTGTATGGCAACACAAGAATATGGGTGAACTGCCCAGCATAAGGCTGGTGAAGGTGGGCGGGCGCAGAAAAGGGCACACTGAATGACTCCACTGAGATCAGTTCAAAGAGCAGCACGCGCCTATCTGTGCTGCACAGGGTCAGCAGAGGGGCTGTCCGGGTGGGGGGAGATTGCTGGCTCAGAGGGTGCTGGGGCTGGGGCCGCTGAGGCATGGCGGGCATTTCTTTATTTGTTGTTTATAAAAAGTCAGCAAAATGCCTCTTTCTAGGTGAATATTCTAGTTCAGCACAAAGTCAGGAAAAGGGGGCACAGGATGCAGTTGAGCAAAACCCTCTGATTCACACTTCACTGCTGTCCTTCACTGCCACCTAGACCACTTCTCCCTTCCAGGTCCCTGAACTTGACCAAGACAGAGACAAAAAGGAGGGGCAGCAAGATGGGATCAGGGGGTCATCCAGACACACAGAAGCATTTCTCGGTACTCCGTGGCCACTCAAGAGTTTCTTCAAAATGTAATACAATGATATTCTACTTTATATCCAAATTATTTCTCCTTCTTGCATGTAAGCACAGATTCTCCAAGATTCAGTCCACTTTGATGCAAATGAGCAGATAATACCAATATCAGAACTGGATACAAATCTAAGATCATTATATTCTCCCACCACAAGTAGACCTTTTAACATAATTATAATTGTAAATATCCATTAAAAAATTCAAAGAACATGATTCCTGAAGGAAAGGAATTCAACACATAGAATGCTAAGATTTAAATCTTTATGTTGAAAAAAATGAATTAAAGAAAAGTACAAAAGGAGAAGTTTATAGTGGCTTCAACTGAGCAGGGGGTCTGATGGTACCCTATAGATCAGATGACAGCTTTGTAACAGACTCACATGGTTAGAAAAAAAGGCACATTAAAAAAAATTACAATCAAAGAAATAAATTTCAAACCTTGAACTTTAAAAAAAATATAAATCGTCTAAGCTCAGTGCTGTTGTATGGCTCAGCATCTGTCTTGTGGAGATATCATTGCACACCACATGCCTGAAAGCCGTTTGCTTTCCTATACTTCTCAAGAGAGTCGGGAGTAATTGCTGTGCATGACACACACCCTGTTCTGCCTCGTCGCTTAAATCTTCCCCATTTCAGCCTGTGCTTTCTCTGTTAGGATATTCAAACATTATTCACTTTCACTTCCTTTCTCAATGCTGCAACAAAAACCGAATTGAAGGATTACATTAAAAAACATTAATATAATTGTTTTCGTGTGAATTCCTAAAAGACAACAATATAAAAAACATCTTGTGAAAGATTTCCCTTTTCAAATCAAGTCCACGCTAGTTGGAGAAATGTGAATAGATATGTGTGTGGGTGGACATAAGTGAAGAGCAGTTTTTGGCTTCAGGATATGAAAGATGATGTTCCATCAGGGAAAATGAGCTTCTTTCTCCTTTTTTTTTTTTTTTTGTTATTTGTTGAGTAAATTAAGGCTGAATTTTCTTTACTTCTTTACACAATGGTGTCTGCTGGTTTTTCTGGACCTATTCATGACATAGCAATTCAGAATATAGAGTCTTCCTGAAACATAGACTATTGTTTTTCAAAGGAGTTTTTTGAAAGCAATTTCTTTATGTGATTTTACAATCCAAATTACATGGCTTCTGGGTTAAAACAGATGGGTAATCTGGAGAAATGATTAAACGGTGGTTTTTAATAATATTCCTGTGTTATTATAAACTCTTGGTATAAAAAATAAAGAATATCCTCACTAGCCTGTTAAATCTAATAAGTAGTTTTTTAAAGGGGAAGACTTTTTATTTATTTATTTTTTTGCTGAAGGCACAGGGTAGTTAGCTCTCACAATCGCATATTAAGACAGCAATGCTGTACACTTTCAAAAATGTCTCCTTTAAAAAATAATATTTTTAGCTAATTTTTTTAGTTAATTATCCCCCCTTGTACAAAAATCTTTAATAAATCTAGTCCTCCCAAGGTCAAGCTGGGGTTTTAATTATTTTGGCGCATCTACTAAAGCCATGGATGTAATTGGAAGGCTCATTTCTTGGTTGGCCTCTGGGTCATAGCAGCTACATTTTGTATGACAGCTGGCACCCCAAAATGTTCAAAGTCATTTTAGAACATTAGCTGATGGACCGCTCAGGGTGCTTTCTTTTGTACATCTCTCCATGGATCTGTTACTTCTCCATGTAGCCGGGCCCTGTGAGTAGGGAGGGGAGCTGGGTGCTGGGGACAAGCTGCAGAGCTGTGCTGGCTGCCTGGAAGCCCAGCAGAGAGTTTAGGAAGGGTGCTGCAATGACACTACCTCATGACACCCCTCAAAAAGTGCACGGAATGCCTTCGCCCATGCTCTGAACACTGAATGTAAGACCTTTCCAGCTTTCAATGTCCTTCAGAAGGTTACTCTGGGCAACAATGTAAATACCATCAGCAGCAACACTAAGCTAGCAGGCAACTCCGACCACTGGTATGAGGAAACAGCCTATTAAAACCAGAATGCCTAATTATATTGAATGGATACATTTTATTATTTTTTAAAATCCCATTAATGGAATGAATTATTTTTTAGAGATAGTAATGATGACTAAAGATTGCTTTTGTACATTTCTTCTAGATCCCAAACACCTCTATTTTACATTACATCTCTCTCTTGCGTTATTCAACTGAGACAGTTGTTTCCATTTGGGATTTTACTGAGTCATAGAAATATGCTCATTATGATAAAAAATGCATTTTTTTTGTTCCACTTCAGATGCAATTATACCAGAGCTTCATGAAGACTAGCTACTTGGTTCATGTTATGAGATGAATATTCAGTAATAGGGGAAAAGCCCATATCAAAAGCAATTCAGGGTGTGTATGTATGTGTGTGTGTGTGTGTGTGTGTGTGTATGCACGCGCCCACTTACACCATTGTCTTTTCTGATTTAGAAAACACAGGCAAAAGCATAATCTAAGGAAAAACAGTAAAATAAGACCACTTGGATTTAAGTTTTGTTTAGGCTTTATAGTCTCTTAAGCACTTTGGATTTCAGTGTTCTCAAATGACAAATGAGGATTTTTACTCTTATGTATAAAGGCCAGATTTATAAGCGAGAGAGCATATTGCCTGTGACTTGAATTACTCCACGGAAATGTGCTGTATCAATTAAAGCTATCACTGGGCCACAGTAAGGCCAGCTCTGCAGCAGCAGGACTTCACCTGAGCACGTGGAGTAGCTGCTCTGTGGCCCTCTCCCCCTAGTCTGGACCCACCACCTCCCCCTCTGCTCCCTTTCTTCCCTTTCACTACGATGATCGGGTTATTTTCTCAAGACGCTTGATGGTAAAAATGAAAATGAAAATAGAGGAAAACATTTCTCCGGATCTTTTCTCCTTCCTTGTCCAACTTACTTCTACCAAGAGATGTCTGCTGCCATCTACATTGCTACCTGCTCGTCTTCCGCCCTCTCTGGTCTCTGGGGCCTGAGGCAACAGTATCTCCCATGTTGCTAACTGCAGGGGCCACTTGGTCACACAGGTTTTGTTTCAGAGATTCAAAACCTGTGTGAACCCTTCTAACCGGCTTTAATCCATCCTTCAGAAGACCAAAAGATAAAAGAAGTACCATCATTTTCCCTGGTTCTTAAATTAATTCAAGGACTTTCAATAACATGTGGAGGAAAGGCTAATTTTCTGAGTGCCTCCAATGCCTCACCCCTATGCTCTGACCTTATAGACTGTCTCCCTCTCAGGTCCTTCACAGGACTGTACTGTTATCTTGCTTGTGACACACTTTCGTTTAAACCCGTTTAGCTTTTTATATCCTTCCCAAATCGCCTCCTCTAGGAATGTTTTATCAGAACAATTGGCAGTTGAATAGTACGTGTGCATGCTGGCCCTGGGCTCCACACTTTGCATTGCTAATATTACTAGACTTACAAAATAGTTTTCCGATGTAAGATCCAAGCACAGCACCACGCTATGTCCTGTTGTAGATGAGGAAACTCAAGTCCAAGGAGCTTAAGTCAGCTGCCTAAAGTCTTGCAGCTAGATGTGGCAGGACTGGGATTTGACCACAAACATTTTGATTCCTGAGCTTGAGTTTCTACAAATTGTTTCATACTGCCTCATCAAAACAAGCTTTGCAAATAATAAATGTACTTTTACTCCTGCAATCTTATGCTTGCTATTACTTTTATTTGAAACAGTTTCTCCCACTTTCCTAACAAAAGTTGATTCATCATTTCTGACACACCTTCCAGGACCTGACTCTCATCTGAATTACTTTCGCTGTGCACCTTGCTTTTTCTCTCAGGGCTTTCCATTCTAAATTTCTAATGGCACGCGTCTTTCCCTAACTCGATGGCAAATTTTTAATCAAGGGCAGGACTCCTTGCAACTCTTTGGTCCCACATATCATGTTTCAACACATTGACAGTGATAACACAATGATAATGAGTAGAAGAACAGAGAAGGTACTGGGTAGCTGGTGCGCACCTGTATCCCAGTGACTCAGGAGGCTGAGTCAGGAGGACGGTAAGTTCAAAGCCAGCCTCAGCAATTTAGTGAGACCCTAAGCAATATAGTGAGACCCTGTCTCCAAATAAAAAAATGAAAAAGGGCTGGGGATGTGGTTCAGTGATTAAGGGCCCCTGGGTTCAATCCCCAGCACCAATAAAGAACACAGAAGGCAACACAGATGATGACCCATAAACCAGCTGAAGTGAGCCACTGTGTCATCTGCCATCACTCTGTCAATCTTTCCTGAGGTTCTTTACAATGTAGAATTAGCAGTTTTAACCAGCAAAAGCAGTCCTTCCGATGTTGGATGAGTTGTATTACTGGTAAAGATGACAGAAGGGAAATGGCAAGTCACATTGAATTTTCTATTAGAAATACGATCCTACAAAGTGTTTGGCTCCCAGAGAGGTTTGTGCTCCCAACTTTTTAAGATCAAAGAGCATAATTAACTACCAAGTCAGTAGCACATAATTATGAAAACAAACTTCATAGATGTATGCATTTTTGAACCAGGCAACAAAGCCAATTTATATATTGTGTTATTAGAGTTTATCATAAAAATTATTCTTCCATTAAAAACCCCATTTTATTTTCAAGCAATATTAAACTTACATAAGAATTTCAAAAAGTACAGAGAGTTCCTATATGCCCTTGACCCAGCCTGTTCTTCTTATGTTAGTATCTTACATAACCACAGACCATTTATCAAAACTAAGAAATTTACCTCGGTCTAATACTTTGAACTGTAGCATGGAACTTGTTTGGAATCCCTAAGTTTTTCCATGCATGCTTTTTTTTCTGTTCCAGGACTCCAACCAGGACACCACATGCCACATTGCCTATGTTCCCCTTGGCTGCTAACAGCAACTCAGACTTCCCTTGTTTGAATGACCATTTTTAAAAAATGACCATGTAGTGACCATGTTTTCAAAACCACTGGGTTTTGAGAAGCACCAGTCAGATAGTATGTAGAGTATCCCTCAATTTGGTGTTGCCTGGATCTTTCTCATGACCACATTGAAGTTATGGAACTTTCTGGAAGAACACTTTGGAATAATAAGCCTTTTCCACCATATCAAAGCATATATGACATCAACATGCCAATTGTTGGTGATGCTAACTACAGTCACCTGAGCAAGGAGTCATCTGTCAGATTTCCTTCACTATAAGATTATAGCAATTTCCCTTTCTTCCTTAATTAGTTAAGAGCCAGTATGAATCCCAGCTGATATTAGGGAGAGGCCAGTTAAGCTTTATGCCTTTGGAGAGAGGAATATCAAAGAATTTACAGACACTTGTTAAAACTGCTGTAATCATTTAAGCATTCATTTGGAGGGGATACTTAGAGGCCACGTCAATATTTTATTTCTCCTTAAAGTTGCGTGCACTAATTTTAGCATTCATTAGTAGATCCCGCCTGCAGTGACTCTATCTGTGGTATTCGCACGGTGTTCTGTCACTTCAATTTTGTTATTGGGAACTATTCTTTGAAAAAAGAGTTGTCTCTTCTATTCATTTTTTTCCAATCATGCATTTACATAAACGGATTTGTGGCTGTTTATTTCATTTTTTAGGTTATAAGCTAGTACTATTAGTTATTTTATTGCCCAAAGTGATCCTGCTGTGGGCACCAGGGGCTCTTTCAGTTGACTCCTCTACCTTAGAGGTATTATATTCTCTCTCCCTCCCCCTTTTCCTCCCCTCCCCCGTCTCTTCTTCTGCTCCTTCTTACTTTCTGGTACTACAAAATGCTGAGACCAGAAGCTTAGTGCTAGTTTTTTTCCATGGTTATTCATACCCAATCTCCCTTCAGTCATGGGAGCTGTGTTTCAAGACTCCCATGGATTTCTAAAACCACAGATAGTACCAAACCCGATACAGACTGTTTTTTTCCCTATATGCACATATCCATGATAAAATTTTAATGTATTAATTAGGTACAGTAAGGGATGAGTAACAATAACTAGTAATGCAATAGAAAAATCATAACGATGTAGTGTAATGAAAGTTAGAGAAACATGGTCTTGCCCTCTCTGAATTTCCACTTCTCCACTTAGAGGACACCCTACGGCTTCTCTTTGGCATATCTGAATTGCTGGTCTCACTGCTCTTGTGCTTTACAGCCATTATGTAAATATTAAGGATGAGCTGAATACAAGCCCTGGGACACCTGACAGTCCATCTGAAAGGGATGACGTCCCAGGTACAACAGGACGGGTGGACAGGAGACACAGGAGATGGGCAAGACTTCAACACAGAGCAGCACATGATTTCAAATGGATGATGTATTTGTTTCTGGGATTTTGCATTTGATATTTTCAGACTGCAGTTGACTTTGGGTAACTGAAACCAAAGAAAGAGAAACTTCAGAAAAGGGAAACTACTGTATTACTGCACCTAGGCCTGCCCGACACATAGGGCCAGCCATGTACCTATGGAGCTGAACCACACATCTGCATTTAGTTTCCGTACACTTACCTACATGTATGTGTGTTTCCTACATAACCACAAAGAAGTGAGAATCATACATGTATGTTATTTTGTACTACCATGTACGTAATATACTACTACTTTATGCGTGCACGTACGTAGCATATTCTATCCAATCCAGTATCACAGGGCTTTTCTGGCATTTTCCCAGTTATCTGTAACTTCTGATAGTGTGAAATCTGGCTCTTATTTTCTATTAGTAAAAGTTCTTTCCTTTGTTTATTTTTCCTTCTTCTTCTTCTTCTTCTTCTTTTTTTTAAACTGGGATTGAACCTAGAGGTGTTTACCTCTGAGCTAAACACCTCTGCCCAGCCCTTTTTATTTTTTACTGTGAGATAGGGTCTTGCTAAGTTGCTGAGGCTGGCCTCAAGAGATGCTCCTGCCTCAGCCTCCTGACTAGCTGGGATTATAGGCATGTGCTATCATGCCTGGCCACTATAAATTTCTTTATTTGTCTCACTTTAGAGTACACATGAAGTTGTGTCAGTAATGGTATTCCCAAAAAATAAATACAGCACTTTAAATTAAATGTAAAGAAGACATATTTTGGATGGGAGTCTTTGATTGGGGTTTGAAGCCCACAATAATCTGTTCCCATAAGTATTTCCTTTTCAGGCAAAATTCTTGCATTTCCAAGTTCATTACTTAATATGCTTGTGGTCGACTGTAGAGTGTTAAATTCTGCATACTTTGATAAAAGGGCTTATTAGATGCACTATGAAAATTTACATATTTCTTCTTAGAAATATGTAAATGGCTCCTTTGTTAATGCCAGAGTGCAGAATGTTCAGCAGAGCCCTGGCTGTGTGCTAGAATGCTGGGGTGCAGCGATTTCCCCTGCTCTAGTCCTGAGCAAGCGCATTGCATGAACAAGGAAAGGTCCACAGGAAATCACTGATCTTCCTTATGGGAAAGCTGAACTACGAATAAAGTAAAAAAGACTGGTTGGCAACTTTTGGAACTATCTTGGTTATTACAAATCGGTGCAGCCTGGTCTCATATCTGATCCAAACACTCCTCACCTCCCACCATGCTAAACTACCAGTGGGACTTGTGGTGGTGTCCTGGGGAGGAACATGGTCCCCTCTTTCATTGTGCCTCATCTCCTTCTTTGGCATCTGCTCCTCCAGAGTGCAGGCCAGGGTGAGGTGTAGGGCAAGAAGGGATCAACCTAGGAAGCTAGCCACATCTCACAGTGGTCCTGTCTGGTTTGGTCTGGATCTAGACCTGTTCAAAGCTTGTGAACTTTGCTGATGGGAAACATGTAGTTTGTAAACAGAGTTTTGCTTCAGCCTTCTACAGTCTACAGTCTCCTAACAGAAAGGGAGTCTACTCTACCTAGACCCCTCTCTTCCTAGACCCCTCTCTTGAGCTGGCCTGGCCTACAGGCCTCTGGCTTCCCTGCCTCCCTCTAGTATGGGAGCCACTGAAATCCCCTCTGCAACTGATGACATGGCACAGAACTAGGAGGAGCTGGGGTCTCATTGTGCCCAGCCAGACTGCGGCACTTCTAGACAGTCCTGTAACCTACTGCCACATGTACAAAGACTGGCCTGTTACCTTCAGAAATCTCTAGGCCACATGTGGGCATGTTCACCCTGCCCCTACCCCACCATTTTTCAGAGGGAAGATGCCAGTGTCTTTCAACAGTCATCTCCCCTTGCCCTATCCAGTGGCTGCACCAGGTAGTTCTGTTGGCCCTCCAGCTCAAAATCCAGACAGGGGAGCCCCCTATGTGGATGAGTGACAGCCTTGAAGCCTTCCCCTCCCCCTGGCCCTGGGAAAAGGATGACTGATCTATGTCACACTGTACTCCTGATGCCCATGCACACCTTCACTCCTGTATCCACTGTATCCACAAGGGAGGGGCCAGCAGGCAGATGACGGGGAATAGAGGACAGGTCCTAACAGTCACCTCTGGAAGACAGAGTCTGGACCCAGCTGCGGTTGGCTCACCTGAGAAGGTGAAGGGCTTAGCTCTAAGCTTTCAGCCACAAATCCAAAGTAAGATGAAATGACCCATTCAAACCTACACTGAGGCCACGTGATATGATCACTTTCCTATAACTTTACAGCAAAAAATCACAGGACATGATGAATTTTAAGAGCCGATGATCTAAGTGGATTGGAATGGATGCATGGCTTTCCTGACTTACGCTTTCAATTTATCCACACACAAATAAGAAATGATGTGGTGTGACATCATTTATTAATGTGCCCAGGATTTCATTATGGTAAAATCACCTGAGTTGACAAAAAATCTTCTTACCCTGAGAGGCCACGTCTTACACTGGACTCAGGGGCAGTAGCCCTGGTGCCAGAGCCCACGACACAAGTCAGGGACATCCTTGGTCCAGCTTTTGTGTGGCTTGGATGTCGCCCCCTAGTGGTGATACCTTCAAGTTGCCTATGCTGGGGGCTGAGTGCGTGGGCGGGCAGCTGTGAGCAGGTTCCCAGTAGGGAACAGGGGAAAGGTTAGAAATAAGTAAATCAAAAAACCCGTACAGCACGAACACCAGCGACACAACAGACACTGGCCGTAAATAACAGATCTGGGCACAGTGAGTGTAGCTAGATGCAGCCCAGTGAGACCAAATGAGACCAGACTTCTCCAGATGAGAATGAGATCTGGAAAGGACCTGATAAGAACCTAGTGGTGGTGGTGGTGATGGTGTCTCAATTTAAATCCTTAAAATGGTAGAAAACAATCATATAAGACAATACAGAAGAATGGGGAACCTAACTTATCCAGTCAAACAAGACACACCAGATACTGGTTGAGCAGATCAGTCCTGTTCAACCACTAAAGACTATAAATGTTCCAAAATCCAGAACACTTCTCATCCCAAGCATTTTAGATAAGGGATACTCAACCTGATTCAAACTAGGCTTGAGAGCATTTTATGTACTATTACTTCCCCTGTGCCTGTTCCGGTGTCTTGTACTTAGCAAGGACTCAAATATTTGATGAATAAATGAACAAGCAGATGGTTAAAATGCTTTGGGAAGAATTGAAAGTATTTCAGAAGAAAGAACTGGAGAAGCTGTGTGAAAGCTAAGTCCACAAGGACTGTGGGCGGTGACATCTCCGGCACTCATGTCTGGTGTCGAGGTCTAAACAGGTAAGTCTTATTCCAACAAGTTCTAACAGCTATGAAAGTGTTCTTTGATTCAACAGCTGTCAGACACTGCATGAATCTGAAAATCAGTGGTCACACTCTTTTACTTATTGCCAGAACAATCTAGTCTCCCATTGCCTGTGGCAGGAGTTGGGAAACAGAAAGGTGCTTTCGGGGACTCTTCACTATCAGCCTTGCTATTTTAAGTGGTTCAGTGCAGTAAGCTCATTGTTTTCAAAAGTTATGTTCTCTTGATTAAAGGAAGTAAGCAGAGGAGCATCCTCAGTGCTAAGGAGTGGCTCACATCGAGGTGAAGTGAGTGGGATCTTCTCCCCAGGATTGGGCATGTTTTCCCTCCAAACTCCACTCTTTAAAATCTGAAGGTTTATCTTGCAGAGCACTGTGAAAAATTACATTAAAATACTTTTGAACCAGCTCAATTAAATGATGATACAACCAACAAGTCACCCATGTGAAGCTGAAGAGAGAGTCTCAGGTGTACAGTTTTAATGCTTGTCAATGGAGGAGATTTAAATAACTTAAAACCATGAAATTTTGGAAGGGTTGATAGAAACCCTTCTTCCAAGAAACTTTCAGATTCATGAAATTTGGGGATTAGTTTGATTCACAGCAGAAGGAAGTTCCTCCAGGTGCTGGGAAAGCTTCTCCTGGTTGCCTGGAATTCTGAGAGCCTCCTTTACTCCAGGTGTTCATGGCCTCAGCTGTGCCACTTCTCGGCTTCAGAAGGGGGTCGCTGCTTGTGGAGGCCAGAGAAGGAGGCTCCAGAGTGCGCTAGTTTCCTGAGGCTGCTGCTACAAAGTACCAGAACCTGGTGGATAGAATGGCAGAAGCCTATTGTCTCACTATTTTGGGGACTAGACGTCTTAAGGTCAAGATCCTAGCAGGGTGAGATCCCACAGGGTGTTCCAAGGGAGAGCTTCTGGGGACCTCATCAACTCACGGGGTTCCATGTAGACACATCGCTCCAAACTCTGTCCCCATCACAAACTGCTCTCCCTGTAAGTCTGTCTGTGTTCCTTCTCCTCTTCTTATAAGGATGCCAGCCACACTGGATTGGGCCCATTCTCATAGCCTGATTCTAACTGCATTACATCTGTAAAGACCTTATTTCCAATGAAGTCACATTTATAGGTGCTGAGCGTTGGAGCTTCATTATATTTTTCTGAGGGACACAATTCAGGTCATACCAGGAGGGCATCAAGTCTTACAGGTACCTCTCCTGTTTTGATCTGACTTCCTACATCCCTGACTTTTACCTGTTTGACTCTGAGAAACCCAGTTGGCAGTTTCCACTTTGTGGATTGACTTCTACGTTGATATTGTGTTGTCTTGATGTTGATAATTGATATTAATTATTATTATTATTCTGAGCCTTGCCATGACTTTCTAGCTTAGACCTTGATCCAAACAGTTCTCAGCCACTTTGTTTCTTTAAACTGATCATATTACTGTTCGTGTCTTAGTGTGACATAAGAATTTATTATTTAAAAATGTCGAACTTTTTTTTTTGATGGAGCTATTTCAGAAATAGCATATCAAATGCAATATAAGATGATCTTTTGAGATCTACATTATGGAAATTTATGGGCAGTCAAATGTAAATGAAGAGTCACCTCCAACTGAAAGATTGAGAGTAGCTTTAAGTGGAGTTCAGTAGCTTCGAAAAGGCTTTTAGTAAAATGCAGAGTTTCCCAACTCTCAGCTACTAAGGATTATAGGTTCTTCAGGGTACGGGTCCTTTACCTCCTGGTCAGTCGAGTGCTTCCTCGAGCAGCAGGAATCCTAGATATCTGATGCCTCCAGGGGGTGGTTCCTCCCTGTTGACTTCGGGTGTTGTACAAATGCCATTATCTATTCATACCACAATGCAAAAAGATTGGGTAGCACTGTAGTAAATGGTGTTAATAGTATCTAAAAGATATTTAAGAATCAGTCAGGAACTAAGTGATCTGTCAGAAAATGCAGAGTATGCAGATCTGAGAGCAAAAAGTGACCCTCACTTTCTTAGCTGTCATTCACTCCTCATTTTCTGCACCCCAACTCTGCACCACCCAAGTCTCTTCACCTGCTCTAGATGCCATCATAGACCACCTCATAGGGATCACTACTACACTGAAAGTGTCTGTTTGTTACCTTCTCTCCATCTCACAAGTTACTTGAGGACAGAGACAGTTTCTTGGTCATCACATGTCTCTTGTCACAACATGACACCTGTAGCAAATAGTCAAGAATATCCAGAGCCCAGGCTTACAGAAGGGAGACTTAGTCTCTGGGATGACAATAAGGAATATCTCAGGTGATCTTAGCCCATGCCATTAGGATTTGAATCATGCCACCCTCCTCCCCATCCCTCATCCAATACTGATTTCATTAAGCTCTCTTCTGATGATGAATTTGATTCCTAGAATATGCAGGTCTATAAGTTGGATAAGCATCTCATTCAGCCCACCTTCTAGATATGCTTCTCATCATGAACAGAAGAATTGCTTGTCAGAGCACAGTGTCTTCTGGTAAGGATTCTGGTTTAGATAGTCCATGGTATCCCAACTCAGGCACTTAGAAATTACATGAACTTGGGCATGAATTTACTTCCCTGAATGTCAGTCTCCATGTTTTGAATATTCAGGATTAAATCTGAAGTGCCCTGCACTAGGAAGTTTTCAATTGACAGCATTACACACAGCAGTTACCTGTATTATTAGAGCAGTTATGTCATTCAGTTTTACACCACATTAGGCTGAGTTCATTCCTGGGAGGGTGTCAAAACACTGAGGAGACGGATGGCTCCACTCAGATTATGAGATGGCAGCCAGGGTGCTGGGTGGCATTTCCAGCACCATGCCTATCTCCTTGCTGTGGCCCTGCATCTGGAATGAGCTCTCAATGCAGGAGGCAAAACATGAAAATGGAAGTGTCAGGGTGTAAGAAGACATCAGTCAGAACTCCAGTGGATACTGATTGGTTCTAAGGTGATGGCCCATGGGATCATGGAGGCTGAGCAGTCCCATGAGTTTCCACCTCAAGCCGGAGACCCAAGAACGCCAGTGGTAGAGCTTGATGGCCCGAGAGTCAAAGAGCTGATGGTGCAGGTTCCCTCCTAGGTATGATAAGGCCAAGTGAACCAGCTTGGGGAACCGGGGGACAGGGGCTCACCTTGCCCACCTTTGGTTTCTCTTTGGACCCTTGCTAAACTCACACCTAAATTGACACTCTGATGTCTTCCAGAAGTAACCTTACACATGCACCCCAAATACACCAGCTACGTGGACATCCCCTACCCCAGTCAACCTGACACATAACATCAACCCTCACTCAAGGTGAAAAAAAAATATTAACCTGGAGCTCATATTAAAAAAAAAAGAAATAAAAAAAGGCTGGGGATGTAGCTCAGTGGTGGAACACTGGCCTAGTATGCACAAGGCCCTGTACCACAGTACCACGGGGAAAAGAAAAGGAGTAAAAAGAAAGGAATAAAGAAAAAAAGAATATAAGATTTTTTTTTTTTTTAAAAGTCCCAGTTAATGAGAGCTAGAAGCTTCTGTGAAAATGTACCCACCACCCTGCAGTGGACTCCATCAAGATGGGACTTCACTGCACTTGAACCAGGATTCAAATGAGACTGGACAAGAGCAGGGGAAGCAATTTTTAATTTCACAGCTTTCAATTTAATCTAAACAGAATATCTATACTTCTGTTTTCAATGATTCTTTCCCTGAGGCTTCTCTGTGGGTTTTTCCTTATAGTTTAATGAATTTTATACTGCTTTAAAGAAAACCCTTTAAATCTTTCTCGCACTGCACTTGCAAAAATCACTAGAGCCGAAAGAATTCTCTTCATTTTCTAAATTTGCAGAACTCCACCCACATTTATTCATTTCCTAGTGTTAGTCCTTACCATTGAGCTTCAAGGTTATCATTTCATAACTGTTCAGAGAACAGTTTTGGGACAAGTTTTTGTTCTTGTTTTTTTTGCTTCTATACCAATTGATTTGTGTTCTCAGCACTCACCAAGATCACACATTGATAGATAATCTCATTTCTAGTTAATTTTTTGATCTCATGTAGAAAACTATGTGAGTGTGCTGTGCATTTATTTATTTATTTTCAGGTCCTGATTTGGATTCATGGGATGCTGTAAAGAGAAAAATGGTCTCTACTTAATTAGATATGGGGTCACATAAATTATAGCAGCTACAAGAGTGCTATTATGCTAGGGAGCTCTTGTGTCTTAAATCCTACACACAGAGGAAGCAACAGAGAAATTTTGCATGGATGCATGATGGAGGTTACTTTTTTATTGCACTGTTTTATAAGGGCAATCATTGTTTTTTATTTGTTCTAATTAGTTATACATGACAGTAGAATGCACTTTGACACATCTTACGTAAATGCAGTATAACTTCTCATTCTTCTGGTTATACATCATGTAGAATCATACCAATTGCGTAGACATATATGCACCTAGGGTAATAATGTCTGATTCATTCTATTCTTCCTACCCTCGTACACCCTCCCCTCCCTTCACTCCCCTCTTCCTATTCCAAAGTAACTCTATTCTTTCCTAGGTACCCCTCTTATTATGAATGAGCAATCCACATATCAAAGAAAATATTCAGCCTTTGTTTTTGTGGATTGGCTTACTTTTGCTTAGCATGATATTCTCCACCTCCATCCACTTACCAGCAAATGCCATAATTTTGTTCTTTGAGGCTGAGTAATATTCCATTGTGTATATGTACCACATTGTCTTTATCCATTCATCTGTTGAAAGACACCTAGTTTGGTTCCATAGTTCAGCTGTCCTGAGTTGAGCTGCTCTAAACATTAATGTGGCTGCATCACTGTAGAACGCTGATTTTAAGTCCTTTAGGTATAAACTGAGGAGTGGGATAGCTGGGTTAAATGGTGGTTCCATTCCAAGTTTTCTGAGGAATCTCCATACTGCTTTGCATAGTGGTTGCACCAATTTGCAGTCCCACCAGCAAGTATGAGTGTGCCTTTCTCCCCACATCCTCCCCAACATTTATTGTTGCTTGTATTCTTGATGATTGCCACTCGGGCTCAAGTGCGATAAAATTTTAGAGTAGTTTTGATTTAGGGTGACTTTTAATAGCACTATTTATCTGAGTAACAAATGAAAAGCCACAGGTGTGACCACGATGACACTGACTGGTGATACCTTGGAGAGGGATGATAGAAATGGGCACTTTACATGAGAGCCTCTCTAACTTTGTCTCAAGATCTCTTTTATTTCCCCTCTGAAACCCAGCTTCAAAAATCAAAAAGAAAACAATAGAACCTTTTCCACCAGATGCTTTGAGTAAGCAATAAGAAGTTCATTACCGCCTCTTTGTTTTGTTTTTTCAAGAAAGCCTCTATGAGGAGACTTCAGAGCTTTGGCATTAAGGAATCAGTGCTGCTGCCTAGGACTTGTGGATTTCCAGCTGGACGTACTGACGTGGCATGTAGTTAGCATGTGGTCTCCTACTGGGTAAGAGCAGAACACCCTTTACACTTTCTCAAGTGTTAAAAATGGCCCACTAGCCCCACACCGTCTCATGTGGACCCGGAGAGGCCAGCATCCCTGGCTGGACCCTGCTGTCTAAAGTGGAAGGAGACTACAGAGGAAAATAGTGGGACAAACACAGGGCGTCACGTGTCCACATAAGGAAGAGACAGTCCCTGCTGTTGATCATGCAGAGCACGGGAGCCCCAGTAGGAAGGCACCGGGTCCTTTGGCATTCCCCGCTCCGCATGGTCACATGCCTGCCCTAACCACTGGGTCCTTCACACACCTCCCTGAGCGTCCTCTCTTGAGGGTTTCCAACTTCACTTCTTCTCTTCTGCATTCTCGTTTCCTCTATGTTTTACTTTCTGCCATCTTGTCCAGCTTCTGGGTGCTATGGCCTCTCCCAAGCATGGACGCTGCTTTCTCCCCATCTCTCCAGCCTTTGAGGGTCTTCCTCTTCAGCCTCTCTATTTTAGAGATCACTGTCACAGGTCCCCATTCCTCTTGAAAAATATCTATGAATCAATTTCTGTTTTTTACCACAATGGATTAAAAAAACCCACACGTTCATAAAGATCTCTGGAGGTCTCACCACGATGCTGACTTGCTGCTGGCATATCATGCACCTGTCCAAGAAGGGCCACTGCTCCGAGGTCATAAAGGACAAGGTGCCCTGACCATGAACAGTTCTCATCAGCACTCCACCCCCATGCCTCTTACTAGAGCATCTGATTTTTTAAGGGAAACAAAGAACTATTTTGGAGAGTTTTAATGTCTTCACTGTTTAATTCACCACCATTTCTCAGGGAACTGGGCCTTACCTCAATAGCTGCTTGGTGAATATAATGATGACACTGTCATCTAGAGCATCATTATTTATTTAAAAAATTAATAGTTTTATCAGCAAGTGCCCCCACTGCACCTATCACTCATAATATGGCTTTAGCTTGCTTCAACATAGTTTACAGATGATGAACTTAGGCTTTTGGTCCAAATTGCCTAGGTTCAAATCCTAGCTCTGTCATTTGTTAGCTGTGTGACCATGGACACATTGTTCAATTTCTCTGTAACTTATCTTTCTCTGTGACTTATCTGTGACTTATCTTCCTCATCTGCAATACGGATAAAATAATAATACCTGTATTGACTGGTTGTTTTGAACAGTAAGTGGACATAATAAGCACCTAGCACTGAGAAAGGATACAGCAAATATTACCATAGCTATATGAACCTATAGATTGGTAAAAATAGAAAAAGGATTTTAAAAATTGAAATTTGAATTAGCATATAGTGAATTTGGAACATGTAGTATTTTCTGGCACTTGAAACATCAGGAAAATAAAAAATTTTTTCCCCCTTACAATCCTTCCATTCCTTTCTCTATCTGGGATAGTAAAAGTAGAGTCTATACATTTAAATCTTGGGGGATGAACCTGTGTACATGGAAAATTTAATAAACAAACATTTCACACAACATTTTGATTAGAGATTTTTAAGAAGCTTGTAAAAGACTGTAAATATCAGGTGTCTGTATGATTGTGAACACAGTGTGAAACTGCAGGTACACATGCTTGTCTGTGTGTGTGTGTGTGTGTGTATTCATAAAATTATTCTACCTCAAAGGCCAAGATCACTGAGAATAAGGTAATACAGAGACATAAAAATGGCGCAATTGTCAACACTAAAGAAAATACAAAAATTTCTTATGCAAAATGGAAGACAGCAAACCAGGAATGTTTTAGTTTAGAATAATAATATTTAAAATAATAATAGCTCCAAGTATGAAATTCAGTGATTTTGGGGTATGAGATCAGTAGAAGAATTTAATAGATTTGTAGTCTCAATCTAATCAGGAATAAAGAGCAATGTGAAAAGTACTAGTGAAATGGAATTGCTGCTTTATGGTTAGAGTTTTCAGTGCCCAAATATTTTTCCTTATTCAAAGAAACCACTCCAAAATGTGGACTAGCACAATTGGATAACCAGTTCTGACATACAGAATTTCCAGAAGCACAGACTTCACTAATACAGAGCAAACGTCTAAATAAAAAGCCATTTCTATAACTAATGATATATAGTAAAATTGAAGAGCCACACGTTTATTTAACTTCATAGTTGAGGAAGAAATTCAGATGCCAATTATGGTCCTGAGTTTTTGTTAGTTTTTCCCGTGGTGTCAGATAAAAATAAAATGAAATGCCTAAAGTAACGGTTGGATATATAAATGCCAAAAACAAAAAGTAAAAAATTTAAAGAGGCTATGCATATATGGGTACAAAATAACTTAAAATACCGAAAAAACCAACAGTGCAAAATACTCTGAGATTTGATTTCATAAATTAAAAAAAACTGCTACATAAAATTTTATTTTATGGCTTTCTAGCAGAAATCCTATTTTAATGTGGGCTGGAATCATGTAGCATTTTACTCAGCCAATGGTTATTTAATATCACATTCAATCTGGCAGTTACAGCAGTTAGAAAAAACAGAATATTTTCATTTTATGTACAGAATACATATTTTAATGTATTATATCAGGGACTTTCAAATTTTCTGCATAATAAACATGGCAGATAGGAAAATCCATATCTAATACCAGATTTGAAAAGCATGGTCTGAAGTATTTCTACAGCTGAAGATTTTTATTGGTCATGTCAAATTATATGGTTGATGAATTTCAATTTTGTACTGACACATTGCATATTTTTCCACAACTAGAAGCCACATAAAGCTTTTGTGTCAATGGCATGCAAGAGCTTCCCAATCGTATTTGAAGAGCCTATCACTGCCGCTACAAAGAGAAAAGATCTGGAGACGTCATCTATGAGTGTGTCTGCATAGCTCCAGGACAGGGAAGAACTTAGGACCTTGTTCAGTATGCTCATGATGGGAATCTTCCTATCAAATTATTATTCCTTATTGATACCCTTGGTTAAAAGCAGTGGTTTTGGAGGTAAGAGTAATATAATAAAATGCCTAAAGTGACCATTAGATATATTTCCAAAAAAGCTTACTTTTTTTCCCCTGCTGTGTTAAAAATAGACAACTTCTGAAAATTCTGGATGTACAGGGCCTTCATATAATTCCAACAGGATTGTTTTAGAGCTGTGTTTCTGCTGTTAACATCTCAACTATTCTTGCGTGTTGGTGACCCAAGAAAGTCTTCCTGAGAGCCCACTCTCTCACCAGCTAACCACGGAGACCCCTATGCTCCATGTAACAGAAACTGTGGGAATAGCTGGCCACACTACCATCTTTCTGCCTTTGTAACATAACTGCCACACATTCCCATGTCCATTTACGGGGTACAACTCTCACCGCCATGACACAGTCTGTTTTCGTATACAACTGGACACATGTCTGATCATTTATTCTTTTAAATTTCTTCCAATCCCTATGGGCTTGCAGAGCAAATTCTCTTTTAGTGCCTAGAGGTCAGATAAATTGATGTTTCATATTTTATGATGGAATGATGATCAAAAGTATTTCATAGAGTTAGGAGAACTGGCAACCTGGCCCTGTGGCATTTGATTTCCAGACAATTCATTCAATGACAGGGGGAGAATGGTCTTCAAATCCAACTTATTAAACTAGACCTATCTTATTTTTTTAACTCAAAAGTAATAATCTAAAATTATTCCTAAGATATTTATAAAGTCATAGAAATCTCCCATGTTGTTATTAAAGTTAAACTTAAAAAGGACATTTTTCCAACTCAGACTGTCTTCACTTATTAAATTCAAATATTTTTTGCTTTGAAGCTCAAACTTTTAATATCACTGCAAGCACACATTTTGCCCTTATTTTTCAAATGCAGATTTTAAAGTCCCCCTCCATTACTTACTTGTTTAAGCTTCTTTAGATCTTCATCAAGTTCTAAGTTGTCCAAAATAACAGCAACAAACAAACTCAGGAGGATCTATAAAATGGTTAAATAACAATGAAAAAACCCACGTGCCAAAAGTAACAAAATATTATATAATATAGAATATCTACCTAAAATACATCATATATAGAATTCATTCAGTGAAAAATAAGCATGCAGTTGTGAATCATTACATAGATATTTTAAGGCATTTGTCACAAAGACATAAAAGGAAATGCAGATGTTAGCTGAAATAAACAATATAAGACATTGAACTTCTTTATGAAGACAATTTTAAAAGAATTAAAAATCTTTTCTCATTCAATAGTCACACCTCTGGGACTCTATGCAGAGAAAGTAATTTGAAGTACTGTGGAAAGCTTGATTGGCAAAGGTGTGTGTAGGAGAGTTGTTTGTAATAGTGAAGTGCTGGAAATAACACCCAGCCTTGCATCCATCGTTAGGACAGTCCCAAGGATCTATAAAATTCACCTCGTGAAGATAATCCCACTGCAGCAGCTCATCTCCAAGATGGGCACCCGCAGCCCTTCCCAGCCTCTGCTCTTGTCGCCCTTGTGTGGTCCCCTCCTACACTGCACAACCGGGAGGGTGTGGAGAAGATAGCATGCAATGTGTGAGGTGAAGCACGAAAAGCCACTGTGTCTTCACCGGGCTCTCTCCTGGATCACCGTTCTGGTGGAAGCCAGGTGCCATGTTGTGAGGACCCTCCAGCAGCCCTATGAAGAGACCACGGGGTGATAACCTGAGGCTCCTAGCAATAACCAGCAAGGAACTGAGACCTCTCCAATAGACTGGTGGGTGACCCATCTTGGAAGTAGATGCTCCAGCCCCAGGAAGGCCTTCAAGGTGACTGCAGCCCCATCCAACTATGACCTCATGAGACCCGGAACTCGAGACACCAAGCTAAGCCTGTCCCAGGTGGCAGAAACTGAGGAAATAAAGGTTTATTTGCTAAGAAGCTTCTAACATACAGGGGATTTGTTTTAAAGCAATAGATAACTAATGCAACTTCTAAATTTTTACAACCTTGGAAAACACATTACGATGTTAAATTAAGAGTATATATGGCGGAAATTCAACTATGTATAAAAAGGAATAACAGACACAATACTGGAAGGCAGTTACTCTAGAAATGCAAATAGCACGTACTTTTGTGTAGTGAATAAAATTTTCCCCTTTTTTTGTATTTCATGAAATTTCCCTCTCCTAACAAATGATTCTCATTTATTAGTAGTAGACAGTTGAGCATGTAGGTTAGAAAGTTGAGGCAATATCTTGACTTTAAAGTATCAGAGATGATTGGGCAGAAGTCAATGATGAGCTCTTCTCTGAGTTTAGTGGAGTGTACAACAAGGGGGAAAGGACCTAAGCATCATAAATTGTGGCAGACTACGCTTGGCTGAGGACAAGTGCCAGCATTCTTCTTCTTAATAGCCATGTCCTTTGGGATCCTTCCAAAATGTGAAGAAGAACCAGAATGGTCCATCGGTGGCTTCTTCTGTCACCAGGTCTGCCACACCACTGGCTTATTCTGAAGCAGGCTTTATTCTAAACTGGATATTCACACTTCACTCCAAGTTTTGCCTCTTTCCCACAATCTCAGTGATAAAAGTCATGTCAGAGGTGGAACCCACTTTTCCCTGCATCCTCACCCCCATTTCTGAGGTGCCCACTTGCAGTCTCTCCACATGGAGGCTATCTTATATCACCTGCTTCTGCCACCCTCTGACCCTTGAACAGGGCCTGGATTGCTCTGTGTCCTAATTTAACTGGGTTTCTCTCTCTCTCTCTCCAGGAAAAGTGCAAACACACGTCAAAAAGAAAAACAAAAATGCTAAATAGGGGAAAAAAGGAAAACTGTTTCTCTTCCTTTAGAAAAGTTTTAATTGTGCATTTTTTTCCCTTTGAGATATATGTGAATCTTCCTAAAATCTAAATGAGCCACTCACTGGATTGTAATCCAGGAATGGTTTTCTTAAGGACTGGGGCTCTCTCTTTGACAGATGAATACAATCAGGAAGGATAGTGCCCCAAGTCCCTTTCTTGTGGGAGGGCTGGAGTTGAACCCAGGCACCTGGTGGCCAAGCTATAACACTACCTACTTGTCACTGATTTCCCTTGGATGTAGGCAGTCAACTCCCCCAGATGGCCACTGCAATCACCAGGTAAATTAGGATGAATTATATTTAACAAATGGTACTGTCGAGTTTTCTTACTTGAGGACTAGCTATTTTTACCTCAAGAACACGCATGTAATTGGGCGGTACAAAAGGACGGCATTTCTTCCAACCTTGCCACCTCCAGCAGGTGGCTGGTTATGCCCATTGCCATCTGGCTTGATGCTTATTCAATATGAAATTTTCTTCCTTTTCTACTCTTATGGAGAGGTTTTCTGGGTTGGCAGGAGATTTTGCTTTTAATTATTTCCCCAACACTGGACAGATGCTGGGCTACTAAAGGACAGTGAGGTTATGTCATCCGATTAACGACAAACATACTCGGATGGATTCCGTGCCTGTGTTGGGCCCTTTCCGGTCAGGAACACAAAGCGACACTGCACCCTCGGCTGTGGAGTTTATAATCAAATTGAGGGGACACACTCAGCAGCCTAGTGAGGAGGGCACTGAGGCTGGGGTCAGAGACCTTGGTTAACAAACAGTTACCAGCTCCATGACAATAACTAGCCAATGAAGAGTTCCGATGCCCTCATTTATAAAATATTATGGATGTGATAATAATAGCTCAACCGATTGTAGCTATCATTTTTCATTAAATCCTCTTTCAAAAACCTGATGGGTAGGATGATCTTCATAAAAGAGACATCAATTTTTGTATGTGAAAATGATTTTCTTGATTATGCTATACATGTTTAATTTAGTTTATTCCTCCATTTCTTATGATGACCGAAGGTATAATATTGCTCTATGAATTCAACTTAGTTTTCTAGATCTCAATAACAGTTCAAACAATGTTCCTGTTCCTTTTCTTCAGGGGTGATCCAATCAAGGATGTTCACATCTTAGGGCATCTGGTCCACTCTGAGCTGAGTCCCCACCCAGGGGATGAGGATGAGGATGCTTGTTTCCCGGGCTCTAGGCTTCCATCTGCCAGAGTGGCCACCACCTCAGTTCTGGAAAGCTCAGCAATATTCCATGTGAGTTTCTCAGAGCTACTGAAATGAAATGTATACGCTTGGTGGCTTAAATTAAGACATGTATTCTATCGTAGTTCTGGAGGGTGGAAATCCCAAATCAAGGTGTGAACAGGATCTACACTCCCTCCCGAGACTCCAGGGGAGAATCCTTTCTTGCCACTCTCAGCTGCTGGTGGCCCCAGGCCTTCCCTGGCTTGTCACTAGTTAACCAGCCTCTGAATCCATCTTCACAAAGCCTTCTTTTCTTCCTTCCTGTGTCTTGTCTTGGATCTCTTCCCAGAACTGTTATCATGTGGAAATGAAGCATCCTCTGAAAAGATCTTATGTTGGTAACATCATCTCCAATGTAGCAAGAGACGAAATGATCATGGCAACTGTAACCTCACCAGCTGACTAATTCATTTAATTGATTAATAATTTGATGGACTACTGGGTGGTAATTCTAGGCAGGTGGGGTGTGGTTGGAGAAAGTATGTCACTGGGGGCAGGTACGTGGCTGACATCTGTTCCTGGCCCCCTTTCCCTCTCCATCTCTGCTTCCCAGCCGCCATGAGTGGAACTTTCCACCATGCCTTTCCACCATGATGCTCTCCCGAGGCCCAGAGCAATGGAGTCAGCTGAACATGGATTGAACCTCTGAAATCATAAGCCCAGATAAATACTTCCTCCTCTATGGGGTTCTTGACAGGTCTTTTGTTTACAGCAAAGAAATACTAACACAAGAACATTTTTCCATTGGCTTCAGAACCCATCCAGATAATCCGGGATGATCTCATCACAAGATCCTTAATTTCATTACAACTGCAAAAGCCTGTTTTCCAGTAAGACCACACTCACAGGTTCCAGGGGTTATGGCACAGACAGGTCTTTTGAGTTCCCCATTCAACTCACTCTGCTCTCTGTGGTCTTTGCCTTGGGCTTTTGTTTCAACATAAGCTATACCAGCCCTCCGTGCTCAGAAAAGTTTGGAGGTTTTGCCGTTAAACATGGAACTAAGGTAGACTTGCTTTTCAGAGAGCTTTCTGGACCTCTCTCTATCCAGACTCCTCATGTAGCTACCCAACTCTGCCAGGTTGTTCCTGGTCCTATTTCCCCTGAAAGTCCAGACAAGAAGTGGGCTCAGGTCTTGGCCATTGGAAACCACCTAGCTGGAAGCCTACACTGCTATTGCTCCTGGGTATAGGGCACCACCCTTGATCACACTCCCTTTATACCCCATTCGGGAAAACATTCCTATTTCCTCTCAAAATGCTCACATCTGAAGGAAAACTTGAGCAGAGGTGGGGAGGGAAAGGAAGCCTATTCAAGTTATCACAAACTAAGTTCTGTACGCTCTGAGCATTTAGATTTCTGAGTGCCCCATGGGTGCATGGGACATCTTATTTAAGAATGTGAAACACGGATAGACACCGAGGTTGCACTATAAAGGAATGGATGTACCCAGGAGAAGACTGTGATAAAAGCAGGGAGCTGGAGAGCATGTGGCTGGCTCACTCCAGCTCCCAGGGAGGATGTTGGGCAAGCTGAGAGATGGGTCAGGGCAGCAGGTCCCTGAGCACCACAGACAGAGGTCGGGAAACGCGAGAGGGTGGTTATGATAGTCGAATATGATGAATTCAGTTTCTCCTCTGTTAAGTGTTTCCTTTTACAAATTCTGTTTTTTTTTTTCTGTTAATGCCCTTTCAACCTGGCTCTTTGAAATTGTAACTAAACAGTGTGAACTACAGTTTGACAAAAAGTGATTAGATGCAGAATGCTTCTTTCCTGTTCTAAAAATTAATTCTTCTCCGAGCAAAGAGAAAAAAGCCACCCTCAGGTCACCGCAGAGCAGAGGCAGAATTGGGATGGTCACTGCTGGGTCTCCTTGTCATGGCATATGTGATTTTTGTGGTAGATGGGAGAAGGCAAGACTCATGCAGGAAAAGATTTGGCTTTCCTAGGGAAAGCTTATAGGACTTTGCAATAGGAGCACCAAACTCACAGGATGGAGAAGAGTCCGTTGTGGGGAGGTCATTGGTAACAAATTTAAGGCTAATATAAGAGAAAGCTTAAAGTTTGCACTAAGCTGGTGTTAACCTTGATTTCATTCCATATAGATCTTTGAAGGTTTAAACTTTGTTGTTCCATTAACATGATATATATATTAAAGCAAAATGAGAAACTAGTTTAAAACAGAAATGAGTTTTCTCCTGAACCTGTTTGGACGTGGATTTTTGGCTTATCTTTGTGTCCTTGTCCCTTTATAGGACAGTTTGACACCCAGAGTGAAAGATGAACAAAGATGGAGCTAGTCTCTCTGGAAGAGAAATGGAAGATCCAGGAGATCATGGGGAATTGGCAGCTGATTGCCAGAAGGTGAGAATTACTTCGTAGTTCTTTTCTGAAACTCTAAGAAGGTGACAATAACCACTGTGATCAAGAAATAGAACTGAGAGGAGGCTGCCAGCCCAGTTTCCATCATCCTTAATTTACCTTGTCGCGATGCATTATTTTCTTACACACCTAGGGAGGAATTGGTCTGAGGGAGCAGGCTGGCCTGGGTGCCAGCCACTCACCAACACATGGCACTCAAGTCATGCAAATGAGTGACAAATCCTCATTCTGAAAGCAGGAATCATTCCTCAGATCTCTGAGTGTTTTTGTTAGTTCTAATTCTATGGAAGGCTGAGGTAGGGCTCATTAATAATCTGGACCCAAGACATCGATGTCTACATCTTACTTCAGTCAGTGTCTACCCACACGTGCCCAAAGGGTTTCCATCCCATTGTGTGTGGCTTACAGGCTTATGTTAAGCTCTCAGCGCTCTGCTGAAGAATTTTACAGGGACTTGCCACATCAAATCACAAGAGCTTCATCATGTACATGAAACACTTTCATATACTGCCAGTTCTAAGTTATGCAGGAAACTTCACTTATTTTTAATATTTAGATTTATATAATATTTCCATTTAGAACATAACCCAGCATACTACATCACTATTTGTTTTATAAATTGGGCAATTTCAGTTGAAAAAAGACCTTGCTTCCTCTTGAACTTAGTTAAAATACACATGTACTTTCAACAGAAAGGTGTTTGGTTTGTACATAAATAAACACATTAATTCCATTTATTTATTTCATGTATTGTCTACTTGATTATATTAATATTCAACATAGTATCTGTTCTCTGATCTGTTATGGAATATTCAACTGATTTAATGTATCCATATTTTATGATCAATATCGATACATTATGAAGCAGTAATTTCAATGAGAAAAGTGGAGAATAACAAAATACTCCAGGTATCTAATTCTTCAATTGCCTCAGATTACAATGCTCTTTCCTAGGGTATTTTCAGCACTGACAATGCCTTTGGTGTGGAAAATGACACTTATCAGCCTCCCAAAGCCTGGGAAATCCCTTAGGATATTTACGAATGACATAATGACATGCTAGTGGAATTGTGAACTTCCTGCTTTATGGATTTCGAAAGCAAATTTCCAGGTTCCATAGGCTCCTCTCCCAGTGGTTGGCCATCATCTGACTCTCTTTTTCTCAGGCCTTCTTCCACTTCTTACACTGTCCTAAGAAAGCTCAGATTCACCTCAGCTAAGGGTTTGAGAAGCACTTGCTGTTTAAGTTTTACACATTTAACTGCATATAGTTAAACTTGGTTTTCTTCCATTTATCAACAATAAATTTCAGTAAAATTCAGCAAATGACTAAAATAATTGTGTTTACAAGTATAATTATTTCCTCAATGGCTCTGTCCAACTCTCTGGACACTAAGACACACTTTGGGGTTTGCAGGATTCAGGCTACTGAAACTTATGATATCTTTTTGCCAGAGGGCAGCCTTATCATTTAGAATGGATTTCCTCCAGTAGGACTTCCATCGCTGTAACAATATGTACTATTTCACTTTCTCTTTTACTCTGCATATAGTCATGACCTCACTTATATATATCTTTCCATTTTCATTTATTCTCCTGAAGTTTACTTTTTAATTTTCTTTTCCTTTTATATTGCTTTGAGGTGGCCCTTTAGCTGAAGTGTCACCTTTAATCTTCTTCCTTTCTCTACTGTAAAATTTATAGGTAATTTCTTTTTTTTTTTTTTTTTTACTATTTTCAAGTATACAATGAAGCACAGCAGGGATCTGATCAATGCCCACAACCTTGTGTTTTTCTTTCTCTTTTTACCATTTATAATCACACTATCCAAAGCTGTCTTGCAGCCTGTAGTATGAAACAATTTCACTTTTTATATGGGTCAACAAAAAGTCAAATGTAATCAGAGCGGTGTAAAATGGGATGCGTTCAACACAGATGCACTATTAAATGAATTCTAAGAAATCAAGTTATTTAATTTACACTTTGGAATGCACATTTCTGTCAGCAAAATATGACTATTCTCAGCAAGCTGCCGCAACCAAGGCAGAATCAAGAGATTGCTGTGTTAATTTCAGCACTTCAAAGGTAACAAAGAGAACATCCACAATGAGTGCCTAATTACATTCTCCCTCCGTTCAGCATTCACATCACAGGGCTTTCCTCGGAGAGAATAATAAAAGGAAAAACACTGACGGGAAAAACAGGGTCTTTCAACTGGTTAAATCTTCCATAGTCCTTATCCCCAAATCACTGACTAAAGTGGGGGGGAAATGAATTCAACCAGCACAGGGCAAACCGCAATCAGAACAGAAACAGAACATATACCTGACAGAAGAGAGAGAGGTTTTAAAGGAACAATAGATAATGATTATGAATATGCATTTGCTATACGCTTAAGTTTGATTTTCATTGTGAGCTGACAAATTGGTGCCCCAGGAGCGACAAAATGGCCCGCTGGTTTTTATTGCAGAACAAGATGCAGCCAAACATTTTTTCCCCCTGCTGCCTGGCACGTGTCTGTCCTGAGAAGACTACATCAGGAACGCGCCAGCCTGGGTGGCACAGCTGCTCAGCATGACAAAAGACAAACAGGAGCGTGGATATTGTACCCATTTTGGTTAACAAGCTTTTAATATTTTACAAAAAGAAACATAAATTGAACAAAAATGCTCACTTCAAGGTGAGTTCAAGACTACTTCCAGGAAGGTTCATGGAAAAAACATTTTAACTTGTAACACTTCAGTTTCTAAGGACATGTGATATGTATACAACACAAGCCTGTCCCTTGCACACATACGTATATGTTGGTCTATAAACCCCCTCCAGATGTTTTACTGCCCACATTTTAGATCTCTCACATCTGGTGGATATGGAACAACTGGCAAGTGAATATCTATTATCTGGGCATTGATCACACAGCAAATAACATGTCTCTTTTATCATCTGCACCACTAGCTGTACATGACAGGCCTTCATTTTCGTTGGCTGGTTTATGTTTACTTGTACCAAATCCTGACTGGCTTCAGGCTCTAAAGAGATGTGGATTAAGCTCTTTCCCACTTTGATGAGGATGGGTAGCCCCATACATTGTAGTAGAGATTCAGTAAATTTGTACTGAATCAATTGTAACTAACCTGATAGAGGCCATTCCAGCAACTGTCAGTCTACAGGTACACAGGGCAAGAAAAATAACTGCTGATTGTGTTTTAAGCAAAATCTCACTGGAATGGGAAAGTGTTTTTTTTTTTTTTTTTTTTTTTTTTTTAGAATTTAGACTTCTAAGTTAGTATAAAAGCGATATTCTGGGATTTAATTGTGACTGCATTTTCTTTCATTCAATCAATTTTCTCTCATTAAAAAAAATCATTTGTCAGTTAAAAAATCTAAATAGTTGACCTTCTTTGCTTTAGAATTATAATCAGAAAAATCAAATAAATATCCTAAAGCATTAAAATTCTCACATAAATCTGGTTAGGAAAAATCAATTTTATTTTATTTATCAGTGTATTTCATTAACTTATATCACATATGTATGTATGTGTGTATATATACATATGTAATATATGTGAGCATGTATTACATATATATCACTCTTGCTAGTGAATTAAAAAATGACAAACGAGGCTTTGAAAAATTATGTATAGCAAATGCCTGGGTGAGTCACAAATAAGATGGCCCTTCAGCATGTGAAGAAGTGCTCCCTTAGTTACAGAGATTAAGGATATTAAGGCCAGTGCTCCACTGTTCATTCATCTGAGGGTCAAAGTCTTAAAAGCAAACAGTATCAAGTATCAGCAAAAATGTAAAAATATAGGCATTCTCAACCACTATGCTTGGAAGGGTAAATTAGTGCAGTTCTTCTGTGAACCAGGGTCCGCAAGTTTGTCTTTAATGGTCCACACAGTACATGCTTTAGGCAGTATTGAGGATATTATGTGAGTACTTACTTTTAAAAATCATTTTAAAAATGTAGAAAGCATTTGTAGCTCACAGGCTGTAGAAATACAGGTGGTGGGCCAGATTTGGTCTCTGGACTTGCAGATTCCTGGGTATAGAGAACTGTGGGAAAGATCCAGGATCCAAGCATTCATTCTATTCCCTGGCACAGATCCTGGAGACTCTCACATGAGTGGACACAACATTAAACCACATGGATTGCAGCAATGAAGAGTGAGACTTTGGAAAACAGCTAAACTATCCATCAGGGAAGGAACTGATAAAGAAGTCTGGCGTATTTAATCACTAGACAAGTAGGTGATTGTATCTACTAATGACTGAAATGGCTTCATGCATATTTAGATACAAAGATCTCTAAAGCAATATGCAGTTTAAAAAGAAACTGCAGAATATATGTAGTTTTATGCCATCTATTCTGAAAGTCACTGCTACTGATGATTTGTAAGGAGGAAAACATGGCCTAGCTTGTCCTCGGTGTGGAGTAGAGCCCCAAAGAAGCCATCAGTACTTCTCAAACTACAATATATTAACACAAGTCTTCAAGATGTGTGGTATGAAATGTATTTAGATGATAACCTTTCATTTAAATCACTACATGTCTCAACAGATGCATGTATGTATAGGAAACCTCTGCTTTTCATTGATTTGCACATACACCTTTATGTTTACAGTCAACAATGCTGAACTAGAAAGGAACCTTGTCTTCACTGGGTACAGTTGAGCTGCTGTTTTCCTTAGTGTTATGCAAAACAGGTTTCCCTACAGTTGACAGTATGCTCAATTTAGTGAAATACAATTGAAAAACTGGATGATGGACTCATCATATTAGATTTATCTGGAATTGTTGCCTAGGAGAAAAAGTGTAAGAAGGAAGGAAAGAAGGGAGCCAGGGAACTGGTCCAGGAAGGGGCATAAATGATAGGTTAAACTGATGAACAATACTTGTATAAATCAAGAACATCTGATCTCTCATTACACAATTTTAATATCTTTCAAGGTATACCTGTAATGCCCATGCCACCTTATTTAAACCAAAAGGAACTTAGTTTTGGTGGTCACTATGATCACTCTCCTATCAGGGATATGATGTCCTCAGAAACGTGAGGACATCATATCCCTGATAGGAGAGTGACAGCCTTGGACATAAATGACGTAAATGACAGCCTTGGACACTACTGTGTCTACTGTTCTTACTTTAAGATATAGCCCAACACAGAGGTCAGGGAGAGTGTCCAATTCTTCCCAAGTCACATTTCTAGTGATCAATAGGGCTAAAACCTGAATCTAGATTTCTGGACTCCAAATCTGTACTCTTGTACTAATTATATTTACCAAACTGTGCTCATTGTGTCACGCAATTCTCAATTGTTGATCGATTTTTTTAAAAATCGTGCATAAAAGAAATAATTTCAATTTTTAGTTTTTAACTTAGATCTATTTTTTTGAAAGTCACCATAGAAATCATTACAGATGTTTTGAGCAGACATATTGAACTCAGGAGAACCCAGGATGAGATCACATGTGACTTCCAAGTTGTGCTTATTGCTGCCTAAAGCCTCAGGTGAAGCCATGTCTATGGATTTGCTCACGTGTTCCACAATCAACGCTCACTTTTGACCCATAAAGGAGATTCAGACTGCCCCAAAAGGCTGTTTACCAGTTTTAATACTTCATATCATTACAGAGTAATCCTTATAGAATTTCATGTGGAAAAAAAATCTCTCTTTACTGCGTAACTTGCTAAGCTGTAGTTTCCCTCCCCAGCTTTCTCATTGTGTGATTCTGACTCAGCACCAAATCCATATCTGAGTGTGAATGATCCACAATGCAGACAGCAAATAGTTATGCTATTTTAATAGAAAACCATTAGATTGATTACAAGAAGAGAAGGAGAAGGGTTTCTTTCACACACAGACAACCTCAATCAAATCCTGCATTTAACCCTGGCCTGTAGTCTTCAGGCTATCCGAGTCCAACACATGGTGGGTGCCTAACAGAAATTAGTTGAAATCATGAATGGATGAATGAATGGATGGATGGCTGAATAAATGACACCTATTTAAAGGTCCTGGAAAGGAAGATGCAAAGACCCCAGGGGCAGGTTTTGTGTGAATACAAGGGTGGCCAGGTCTAAGTCTGCAAGTCAATCCTTCATTCCCACTGCCCAGTGTTCTTTGCTTTCCTGAATATTTTTAAAGTCAATTCCATGTGAAAAATGCCAGGATTATTTCTCTGTGATCCTACTACTTGAACTCATAACTGTACACCACATAACAACATATCCAAATAAACTTCCTAAAGGACGTGTGTTAGTTTTGAAAACATTTGTCTATACCCACATAGATAGTGAGCCATCGTCACATCTAGTTCCTCAAGTGCTTATTTAATTCATTGATATTTAGAATGAAGGGGACTTTAAAGGTGACATGCAGTTTGTTTTACTTGAGTGAGTTTTTGGCAGAGGTTGGACTTTAAGCACAAAATTTCCAGTGGCAACTTTAAACTCTCGTTATCTAGGGATGCAGCAAGGAGGTGCAAAACTACAGGTTTAGAGACCAACAAACATTCTGGCTTTACCATGTTCACTCTGTGTGACACCAGAAAAATTGGTAAACATCTCTGAGCTTCAGTCTTATCATCTAATAGTTGGGAATAATGCCTAACTTGCTTTTCTCAAAGGTCAGGAATCATATTATGAAACATTTTGCCATTCAAGAGAGAGTAGTAGTTGCTTTTCCTTCATTTGATCCTGATAAAGGATACCATTTGTGTCCCTGACTTGGAAGTTCTAACATAATACTGGAGCATAGGTCTGCTTCTTAAATATGAGCAAAAGTATCATATGGGTACAGGTATTTGTTATTAGAAAGACCTGAGAATTGTATTCCTTAGTATATCATAAGCAGCATTTCACAACTTGCTTTCTTTGTTTTTAATAGAAATACATTGAAGAGAAAAACCTGCGTATCCAGCAGAAGTCAATTTTTCCTGAATTTTGGTATTTGGTTTCCTTGTGCTGTTACAATATTTGCAGCTCTGTGTTTTAGTTTCTTACGTGTTTCATTCAGTCACACTTAGCTCAAATACAACTGTGCTGATCTCTAATTAGCTGACTGCACCCTGAGGTCTCTAGCTTCTGTCTTCAGCTTAATTACAGTGTGAAGAGGATGCAGTAAAACTGACAAGAATGTCTACATGATAAAAAATAATAATGTGGTTTTAGTTTGATCCTGCTATACCTTGGTCTGAATGTCTGGGGTAGTTAAATTGGTGTGTGAATATGAGATTTCCATTTTGTTTTGTCTCATATTCCCTCATTCCAACACTCTAACCAGACATAGATAATTTCTAACTTAACAAATGTAAAATCTAGCTCTTTGATTTATAGAAATTTAGAATGGAAGGGATCTTGTCCAGCTGGACTCCTCTGCATTTATCCTTTGGCTCTCATTTTGAAATGGACTATGGGCCAAATATCTGTTGATGCTCATTCCATTATAAATTTAAAGACATAATTGAAAAGAAACACTAAACTCACCAGAGTAGCAAAGAGATGGTAGAGAATGAAATAGATGGCCACCACGGGTGCCCACATGTGTCCCACAGCATTTAGAGTTTGGTCCATGACGTCCACCCATCCTTCCTGGGTGAGGATCTGGAACATGGACATAAATGCCTACAGGGGAAGAGAAAAGAGGATCACACACCAGCTTTAGGCCTGAATGCAACTGAAAACCAGACTCTGGTGCTCAGGGAGGACTGTGATCTCAGCTGCAGTGATCTTATTTGACTGATGAGGAGAATTCTCTTGATGCCACAGATGGGAAAGGGCTGGGAACACAGATCATAAAGGCATCATATCAAACTATTCCATGTGGAAAACTAACCACAATGAATTCAAATTAGCCTTGTTGGTGGTGAATACTGTTGAACAAATTAGAAAAAAATCCAAGGATCTTTGCTTATTCGCCTTTCATTTCCCCCCTTTCAGCAAGATGTTTAACATTCCCAGCAGAGTGTTCATTTTTGCTGCTGCTTCTAAGAGAAACTGATTTTTTATAGTGAATTGCATTTGATTGTCTAAAGTATATAAAAGAATAAGATAGAACCCGTGTATGAAATTATTGCAGCTATCAAATTAAAAATGTGTTACTCTTTAAAAAAAGAAATATTCCTAAATGATTTTGTCATTCTAAGCAACTTAACAGAGATACATTTTTCATGATTTAACAAAAAATTTCAAGGCACAGTTAATATCACAGAAGAAGCCAAGACCCCAAACCAGGGCATCTCAACAAAAGCCAGTCAAGCAAAAAGGCTCATACTCTGCAAAGATCTGCAAAGATCTTTGGCTACTTCCATTCTGACATGTTTTTCTAATTAAATATAGGATTATATATGCATTTTAACTCATATATCCTATATGGATTAGTAGTCAATAAATGCTTCTTAATGAAACAATCATATCTGGAAAAGGTCAACAGTTATGGTCTAGTGACTCTAAAAATGTCTTTACAGTCTTCAGTGCAAGGAAGACGTGAGTTAAATGATCAGGTATTTGGATTCTAAGAAGGAAAGCAAAGTCCAGGCTAATGCCAAGATGGACTGAGGCCAAGATAAAAGCCCCATTATGCTGATAGAATCTCAGAGCCAAAGGGAACCCTAAAAATAGTCTAATCCAATCCTTTCTTTTCAAAGATAAGGAAAGTAAGGCTCAAAGATGATAAATGATTAGCACAAAAGTCACTGTATTTATCTGTGGCACTGACAGAAGTAGCATTCAGGCATTATGATTCCTAAGCAAGTGTTTTTCCAAATATTACATCATGTGTTAAGTGAAGTTTTGAATCTACCATTTCCAGGCCTAGATGTCTCAGCGTGGTTTCTTTTACTAGAGCTAATTGAGATTTCCAGAGTGGGACTTCCAATGCTCAGGACACAGTGAACTCATTTGAATAAAAGAGCAATTCATTATTAAAGGAATCTTGAACTTGGAGATAATCAATTTCCCACTTACCCTTTGTCCCTGTATGAAGCATTTAACTTCTCTTTGAGTCAATTTTCCTTAATCTCATTATTCTCCAAAGTGTTTTTGTTCACAAAACTGTGAAACGTGTTCTTGTTGATACTTGATCCCAGATCTATCCAGAACTGTAATACTCTCCTTACTGTGATACTTAGGAGAAGCCCACTTTCTGCAAAAATTAGCTTTAACACATTCTCAAAATGCTTCGGAGAATTTTTCAGCATGTCATTTAACTTCATAAGTATGCCAGACCTTATCATTGAGAATAATTATTTTTTCCTCTGTATTTTTTCTATTGAATATTTGTTATACCCAAAGCCAAGGAACACAAATTCCAAAGATGACTCATATGAAGATATCAGATCGCCATATTTTCTTCAAAAAAGATGTCAGCAGTTTGAAAGTGTGTATATATTCTAGAATCAACAGCAACTGGAAAAATATCAAAACTCCTACCAGCATAAAATGAAATTTACTAGCCATAGCTCTATGAAGGAAAGACCCACAGATTTATTCCTGGTACCTAGAAACCAAAAATTCAATTCCACCTTTCAGTTGCCTTGGGCACATGCTGACTTAATTTGTTTTCATCTGCTACATTACATTTTATGAATATTCAGCCATTATGTGTTCAGTAAATGCCCAGGAAAGTAGAGCTATGGGATTGTAATCTGTTGTGTGAGATAAGCAATGGGCAAGAACACAGGTTTTCCTCTACTCTTCTCAGAATTTTGCAAACAAACAAACAAAAACCCAAACACTTTTTAGTGTAGCTCAGCCACCTAGAAATTCATATTGTGAGGTGCTATGAATCATATTTGAGAGCAAACTTTCTGTTACAACAGGATTTGTGAATTCATAACTGCTTAGATGAATAAACCAATGAAAGGTTTATTAATACTTCTTTTATAGCCTGAAAAATAATTTGTGCTCTTGCTTGACGGGTGCCTTAGTTCTCTTGACATTTTATCCAGAAATTTTAATTCAAATAGTAGTTTATTTGAGATTGTGCATCAAGTACACTTAATGACATATTGTGCATAAGGCCTGTGTTCCTAGAAGAACTGCTTAGTGGCTTATTCAAACACGGATTATTAGTGGCTGCTGAAGGTTTGATGTGTTGGGTTTGAGATGAATTAATACATGGTTTCTTCTCCTGAGAAATGTACTCCAGAGGGGAAGAAAAGTTGAACATGACCAGCTCTAAGAAAACAAAGAATGAGAAGTATGGTACATTAGAGAAATACTGTAAAGCTACCTTATTGGGTGAGTCAAGAACAATTTTGACAACATATTGGCAATAGGCCCCTACGATGGAAGTGAGAAGCGTTTCAGTGGTGGAGAAGACAGTGATGGACAGGGGTCTAAGGGAACTCGTCCTTTTCCTCTGAACATTTATATGTTATACCATTTTCCAAACCTTATTATTCCTGAAGGGTTTCTACCAGCTCTTTATAAATTAAGAAAACCAATCTTTTATCTCTCATATATGTTTAATGGAAATTTCTTATCCATTCATGGCATTTTGAAAGACATAATTTTAAATTTTCTGTGTGGTCTAATTTATTTAAAGTATTTTCATCTTTCTTAAAAAAGATGTGTTTCACTGCAAGATTAGATGAAAGTTTGTCAATGGTTTTATTAGTAGTTTTACTTATCCTTATTTTTTATGTTGAATATGTCAAATCTGAAACCACCCTTTAAACAAGTTTAAGGCTTAAATTTATCTTGGTATAGGTAATGAGATAGAGGGTCTTCATTGTTTCTTTACAACAGGCCATCAGTTGATTAATCACAGTTTAATTAAATAAATCCATGTTTTCTTACTAATTTGCAATATCCCTATTATTTTATTTTAAAAAATTGTGGGGGGAGTGTACTAGGAATTGAACTCAGGGGCACTCTCAGCCATTGAGCCCCATCCCCATCCCTATTTTGCATTTTATTTAGAGACATGGTCTCACTGAGTGGCTGAGTGTCAGCCTTGCTGTTGCTGAGGCACTCTGCTTTGAACTCATGATCCTCCTGTCTCAGCCTCCTGAGCTGCAAGGATCGCAGGCTTGCACCACTGTGCCTGACCAATATCCATTTTATTATACATTAAACACTCATGTGCCTTTGGCTCTATTTCTACACTTCCCAGAAATTTATTTCACTTCCAAGTATCCTAGGAAATGTACATTTTAATAACTGTTAGAGTCACTAGCCCCTCTTCACAACCCTTCATTGTCAGAATTTTCTTATTTATTGTTATATGATATCACCCCTTAAACCCTTGTGGTTTATTTACTGAGGTCATATTAGATAATTCAATAAAAATTGAGAATGTTCTCAACTTATTTCCAATTTAGGAAAAAGACATTTATTTTCATTTATCAAGTGTTCATCTATAATGTTGAGCAAATACTGTTTTAAATGTAGTTTCTGCTCATTTCTTGTTAAGCTCACGCTTTATGTTCATTTTCAAAATTTTAATGAAGGTGACACCATATGATGGAAACATGAATTCCTGAAGAAGCCTAGCATGGTTTTCCTGACAAGCAACTGAGTTGCTCAGTGCCTTGTTGCTGAGGCTGGCTTTGAACTCGTGATCCTCCTGTCTCAGCCTCCCGAGCTTCTGGCACCACTGTGCCCGACCAATATCCCTTTTATTATACATTAAATCCTCATATGATTTAGTACCTCAGTTCCACACCCCAGAGGGTACCACTTTTAATGTTGTTTTCATCATAAAGCTAATGTTTTCACCATAGTGCGAATCCACATCCCTATTCAGTATCTCTTGATTTGCCAACTTTAGACATGGATTTCTGTTACCATACATGAAGATTTAGTTCAGGCACAAAGTCACCCCCATTTCCCTGGGCCCCTCCCAAGGGAAACCTGTATTTCTTATTCCATGAAACCAGAATGGCTCAGCACCTCACTGTGTAAGATGAAGGTATTAGCCCTGCCATTCATCCCTCACCTCCTCCATTTCCCTTTTCCATCGTTTGTCACGCATACATTTACATCATCAAGTTTGACAATATTTATATTTTACTTTTCTATTATAATTGGATTTTCTATGCTTCTAGGCATATTGATGAGCAGTAGATTGTTATTCAATATGTTGACTAAGTATCATTCCCTGTTGAGCCAGGTAATATTCTAAAGATTATATTACGACAGGTATGATACTAGAAGGTCAAGGTTAACTTGAGTCTTTTTCATACTTTCCATTATTTTTTTTTTAGAATCTGGCTCAATTTAATTCACATTACTTGGTCACTTTCCCGGTTTCATTTTGTTTTCATTGGGAAAATAAACAAATCCTTTCTTCCTTCTACCCCTATCCTGCAGATGTTCTCTTGAGAACCTTCATTTACCTTGAGAACATTTCATTCTTACTTTTGTGGGTATTTCTCTTGGCATTCTCTCACTACCTGTCCTAATTTGGGACAATTGCTTTCGAGAGCTGTTCTAATGTCATAATTTCCATTTTTAACTTTCTTATCTAGAGCTCTTATTTTCACCAGCAGAGGATGCTTCTGAAATCTCATCCCCAGTTTTTATGAATCCTGTTTCAGTTTATCTCTTCTTGACTATTTCAGTTTGAGGACAGGGGTTTGCAGGGAGAGAAGTACTGGCCTTCAGATATTCCTCCAATCAGGAAGATTCGTGGACTCTACTGCAGCCAGAGCCAGTGAGTCCATGATGTCCCCTTCCTCTAGCCCCTGGCCTCTCTCCAGGTGCCATTCTCACTCCGAAGTCCAGGTGAGGACGCAGGTGGTGGAGGCCCTATGACTGCGTTGACCGTGGGAGCGGGGCCACTCTCGGGCTCTGCTCACCCCCCTGCCCTGGGCCTCCAGTTCCTTGACAGCTTTGGTTTTCCTCTTTTCCTACTATTTATTCTAATTTTTTATTGTGGGAAAGAACTCATTTTCAGAAATTATAATATCTTCACTTTTACTCTCAAACTTTATTGCCAGCTAGGAAAAATGAAAATGGTGAGTTTATGTTGTCTTTGAAAAACGAGACTTCTACACTTGAGAGGTTCTTGTCCTTTCCCAGGACTCCCCCCAGTTGGAGTCCATTCATACTGAGGGATAGGAGGTTATGTTTTAGGATTTGCTTTTCCAACCTTATTTCTCCCTAACTTCTTCTAGAAGACAGGGTTTGGGGATGAACCTAGGGTGTTCTTATTCTTTCTCATTCTGTCTCTCTCTGGTTCTCTCTGTGTCTTCCTTATTCTCCTTTCTGGTAGCTGCTATTCAAAGAAAATGGTATGAAATTGGAGCCCTTCCTTTGTGATTATGCTGGTGTGATTTTTCCAGGATGATTACTGTCTTATTCATTTCCTTAGGTTTTAGGCAGGGGTGTCAGCAGTCTTGCTCTTTGGCCTTTCAATTCCATACCTGTTGGTGTAAATATGGGTAAACTTTTTCTTTTTGTTTCTAAGGTCATCATTTCACATTAGACATCACTACACAGATCAATCACTCCTGAACTTCAGGTGCCTGCGTGTTGCTCACTGAACCAGGTTGAAAAGTTAGCCTGTGACTGGTCCAAATTGTACATAAAGTGATCTGAAACATGCAACTCTACCCTTTCAAGGAAGAACTAAATCAACTAAAAGCATTTTAAGTGAATTTCAAATGGAAGTTACAGAGAAAAATCACGTTGTTATCAGTGGGATCTGGAGGTGAGTGAATGAATGGTGATTGGCCATGCAGTTGAGTAGCTGCAGTGGCAGGAGGGTCGTAAAATCAGAGTTACAAGTGCACTGATGTTCCAAGAAAGCAAAATCCGAAGGAAAGAAAATGTATTGAGCAGAGAGACTGCAAAGATTTTTACTTAATGGAGAAAAAAGGTTTTAAAGATCATGAGCTTAGTGGTTTCTATTTCTAATCCGAGTGCATCATACTTCTTTGTTATAAATGGAGCAAAACAAAGGGCAAGAAACAGAGAAGCACGAGTAAAGGCCACAGGAGATGTGTGAGGAAAGAGCCGTCACAGGGATGGTGCAGGAGAACACATTTCTAGAAGCACAGAATCAGGATCTTTGAGTCACTGAAATGGCCAACACATTAGAGAGCCATGAAATCCACCAGCAGCCCTTCCTGAGCTCCTTGGCTGGTTTCACCTCAATTTCCTAACCCCAGAAGGATCCTCAGATCTTTGTCTTCTCTCTCAACACTCACTAACTTGTTGACCCTCTCCATTCTCATGCCTTCACCCACTATTTCTAAACTGATGACTCCTACATTTTTATTTCCAGCCCCATCTCCAGAATCAACTCCACATTTCCACTTGCAAGTCTAGAGGAATCCCAAGCACTTGATGTCTCAAATTTGTCCTTCTTACATTCTTTTCTGTCCCAGAAAATGAAAAATCCATTTGTGAAGTTACTCAGGCTGATGTACTTCTGTAGTATTTCTCATTTCCTCACATCCTACATCAAATCTGTCAGATTGTGTTAAATCCAACCTTAGATCTTGGTCTTAGTTTTGCATTTATCACTGACAACAATTAATAGTTTCCCTTAAGTGCCCCCAGTTTTGTTGCTTGTCTTTTTTTTTTTTCTTTCTTCTTTTTTTTTTTTTTTTTGGTTATAAACTAAATTTGGGAGACTTAGATGAAAATAAGCTCTCCAAAGAAGGAAAGGAGGGGAATAAACACGCATATCCATAGTGTCTGTTTTGTTCCTAACACTCCTTTAGCATTGGCCACACGTGGACCTGGCAATGTTTCCTAGACACACTTCCATCAGGGCCACTGAGGCTCACTCACCAGATCAACACTGACAAATATCATGTTCTTTATCAAGTCCCGAAAACCTATTTCTGACCCAAAGTCTCTCCCGTAGAAATAGTTACAGTTAAGTGAAGGCAAAGCAAGGATATTGTCCAGTGCTGAAATAAATAGGCTGAAATTATTTATCCAGAACTTGCAAAGTTGTTCTTATTACTTAATCCTTCTAAAAAATATATCATGGATAACGTTTGAAATTTGATGTGTATTTTGGGATTTTAGTATGTGTGGATATCACATAGGTTACACATGATCAAATATTTAGAAAAAGTAGAGCTGATAAACAATATGTAGAAAGTAAAATAGATAGTGTAGTGTGATTTAGAATATGTATATGTAAATGTGCTTTGTGTACATGTGAGTGCTTAAAAACATGTACAATGAACTTGTAACTCTGCTGACTGGAATGGAAGGGATTAAGGAATGAGGAAAGGAGAAAAAACACTTTCTTTTTGGACTTATTCAAGTGACATATAATTTACATAACATAAAATTAACCTTTGATGAGTATAATTAAGTGGTTTTTCATTTATTTACAGAGTCTTACTAGCACTACAACTATGTAATCTAAGAACATTCCCACCATCTCCAAGAGAAAATAGACACCCACCGGCAGCCACTCCCCATTCTTCCTGTCTATGGCATTTGGCAGCCATTAATATTCTTACTATCCCTGTGGATTTACCTACTCTGGACATTTTCTATGAGCAAAATCACTTCATGAACAAGGTTTGTCTATATTGTAGCAAGTATCATTACTTCATTTCCTTTTATTATTTGGTAAAATCTCATTGTATAGATATACCACATTTATTTCTTCATCAGTTTTGATTATCTGTGTTGTTTCCACTTTTTGTCTATCATGAATAATGCTGCTATAAACATATTTTGTTGTAAAATTACACTTACTTCCTTTTTATTGTTTGTTTATAAATCCATGTAAAACAGGTATTTACTCTAAAACACATTAACTTTTTTAAATGCGGTGAGAAATAGAATTCACATTACGCATGTACTTTGAATTCACAATAGAACTTGCATCTATTTTCTTTATCTTTAGCTGATTTCAAGAACTCTTTCCAAAAAAAAAAAAACCCTGCTTTCAAAATGAAATCCATTTGACAACTTATAGAGTAGTTCAGCCATTTACTGAGAGCATCCCTGCTGTTCTTACTACCAGACAGACCTAAAATAGCCTTGCCTTGATGGGATTCACTGAGTCCCAAAGTGACATCTCCCTGGGTTTTAATTGCCTTAATTATTCACCTACTCAATCTTCCTGTTTCTTTTTTCCTACACAAATAGCAGTAATTTGTAGAGGAGTATATCTTCTAAAACCCCCAAGATCTCATGTTCTTTTAATATTTTGTTAACGATTTGTTGTATTTTTTTTTGCTATTTAAAACCTTTTATTTAAAACTTACTGAACTACTTAAAGCTTTAACGATACTTAAAAGGACATAAGTAGATGGTAAACTTCATTAGTGTTGGAATAAAATTTCTAAAATATGCACTGATTGGCACAATCATAACTGACAAGATGAAGATCTTACAGAGGATTAGGGATTGAAAAACCCATTAAAATGGCATTTAGCATATTTAAAATCTCACAGTAAATAAATGTCCCAAGAGCCACCCCTTACTGTGTCTAAACTGAATTGTGCATAATGGCATTAGTCATTTCTTCAAGTCCCTCCTTATCTGGTGTAGGTAGAATTCCATAATCCATCAATTCAATGACACTTTTTCCTGCTCTCCAGATTTCACCTCTTTTTTTTTTTTTTTTGTGAACACAGGTGAATCTAACTCTCCTGGGCTGTACCTGCCCACCCAGCTGCACTGGGAATGGGCTTTCTTCCACCACAGCCTCCAGGGGGCTCTCAACATGGCCAGGCAGCCCTCTTCACTGTCTTCAGAGTTTTCAAAACTTCAGGAGATTTCCGAGACTTCTTTACTTGGTCTAACTGTGGCCACTCCTGTATTAGTTCTAAGAAGGACAGCAGAAGAACTACACCATTTAAGGTAGACATTGAGTGGGATGAGGGTGAAGGCTATGATGCTGTGAATCCTATAGAAGGGTGAGGCAGAGGGCCAAAGGCCAGCTTCTTCTGCAGACATCTGAGGTTAAACTGCTGACTGCATTGGTGGCTCGCAGTGAAACACACAGCCATTCTGACATCAATCTTCCTCAAATTCACAATCATATCATTATTCACTAAAGGTTGTTTTGAGAGTCAAAATAAAGTGTGTGTGAATATCTGATGAACATTAAGGCACTGTACAGGTAATATTGTAAATGATGATGTAAAAATCTGTCAAAAAGTTAATGGTTCCATTAAAAAAAATTTCTATCACACTGGTTCAAATATTTTAGAATTCCTCTACATATTTGTGACTTAAAACTTTTCGTGTCATATATAATGTGATTCCATTTTTGTAAAGCTCAAAAATTATACAGGGGGCTGGGGATGTGGCTCAAGCGGTAGCATGCTCGCCTGGCATGCGTGCGGCCCGGGTTCGATCCTCAGCACCACATACAAACAAAGATGTTGTGTCTGCCAAAAACTAAAAAATAAATATTAAAAAATTCTCTCTCTCTCTCTCTCTCTCTCTCTTTGAAAAAAAATTATACAGGGTAAAATGTATTTTTAAGGAAAATTTCCTTTAGATACATGATTTTGAAAACTTGGCAGTGTTTTTGATGGCATCATTTTATTTCATCGTAATATATCTTCCATCTATGAGTGTCCCATATTTTTTTATCTATTAATTGTTAATGGCAGTCATTTGGGAAACTTTGTTTTTAGACAATATTTTTTTTCCAGTCTGTTTTCCATACTAGAGTATACCTATAAAAATCATAAAAGTTATAGTGAATTTTTGTTACTAATAGACATTATAAATTACCCTTTGGTGCTGTAGACTCATCTGAGTCTTTTACGGAATAAACGATACAACAGATTTAGCAAAAATAAAGAGATCAGTAAACAAAGCGTTTTGTTCTTTGTCCTAAGTCATCATTATAGACTGAGATCTTATAGCAATGAAACAGTGCTGGAATTGTGTTGCAGGACCCCTGTTCTGCAGGTTTAATTATTAGTGACTTTTGAACAATAAAGTTTTTGGAACCACATATGTCTCTGCCTGTGTGAACTCTTTTGAAATTAGAAGTCTGTTGAAATCAATGACCCTTGTGTTAATAGAAAATATGCACTGAAAATATCAATAGCTCTCTAAAACAATTACTCCATGTCTTATTCCTAGTAATTTAGAAAGAAATAAAGTCGAAACTGTTAGTTTCAGTCAGTTCTGTAGCTGCCTTTCATGTTGGCAAGAAAGACCAAGAAATTCTGTGCTTCTTCTTCTTTATTTTTTTAAATCTAAATAAATCCACATTATTTATTTGCTCTTGTAATTCCCAGAATATGATTGTTGCAAAGCATCCTATTCAAATGAAAAAAAAGAGAGAGGAGAAAACTGTTTACTGGTCAAATTTTAGATGACTAAGGAAAAGTCATGCTGAATCTAGACTAATGTAATTGGCCTCAAATGTCAAAATGAGCTTGAACATAATTATAAGCAAAGCAGACATCAGAACGTTATGCCTATTCCAGCAGCAAATTACTTTAAGTAGAGTCTACACTTAAATGTAATTTCAAGAGTAAAAGAAAAAAAATGTTAGGAGCTCATTTGCAAAAACCAGTGAATCTTTTTCTAGTAATGAAAATATCTGTAGGTGTACCCAGTCATCTCTCTTGTTGGCCATGCTTGTGGTCACTTTAAATGTAATACCCTAAATGACACTGTAGACAAGATCAAGGATTTGTATAGTTTCCCAGGATTTCTGTTCATTGAAGATTAAATGACACGAACAGAGATACTGAACCAGGAAGAGTATTTGTGTGACTCTTAGCAGATGCCAAAGCAGATACTTGTCCATTATTTAATGCCATCTCTGTAATTACTCAGTGAGGAAGTTTCTGTAGGTGATGTAGACCCTCCTGCAGATATAGAACTGAAGTTCCGAGGTCTTCAATGATTAACTCAGTCTTATTGGAAGCAAATGACATTGCTGTGTGTCCAGACTGGCATCTGTTGACATCAAATTCCTGCTGTCCTTTTGGATATTGAAGGTAAGGGATATACTAAGATCTAAAATTGTTGATCTCTTTCTATTATCTAAATTATATTCTAATTAATGTTTTTATATCACCTTTGTCTAGCATACAAAGTATACATATATCTGTATATCTAGACAGAGTATAACGTATATCTAGAACTCCATATCATGCTCCATTGATTGATGAAAAAATAGATACTTTCAGAACTTTTTGTTCTCTGCTAAATTAAGCTCTCCTCATTAACAATTCTTCACATGAAAAAGACACAACCTTTTCATTGTAAAGAAGTCTAAAATTGCAAAATATATTTTAATAAAATATTTTAGTAATTTTAGACTCAAATGTTAAAAGTTCCTTCATTAAAACATTTATTTTAAAGAAAAAATATTAAGATGAACTAAATGAACTTACATTTTTCCTTTAACAATCTTTCTTGCAGAGCATGATATTTTTAGTTGAAATGTATACTTCCCACCGATTATGTTAAAATAATTTTGAAACGCAACCATCTAGCTGACAGAACAAACAGCTGTGAAAATGAGACCTGGAGATTTATGCAAATAGGGGACTCCTGAATTAATTTTCTTCATAGAACAGACTGTCAGATTTCTTGGAGTATTTATGCCCTATTTCTTAATTAGTGATTTTGCTAATGTCAGTCATATTAAATTTTCATAATATCAATGATGCATTTCCTTGGCAAATATGTGCTATAAGAGTGCAGATGAAAGTTGATATTTTACTTTTGGTGCAATACTAATTCAGTGATATATATATATATATATATATATATATATATATAAAATAGTGTTCCTAAAAACACAGATGGATATCCTATTGTTAAATAATCTGAGGATTTATTAAAAGACTGCTATAACTAAAATATCACCCAATCTACCCAAGAAATTTCACTGTATTTTTTTAGTATTTGTATAACTATGCTCAAGAACAAGATTTTTTTTGTTTTTGTTTTTACTTAGCTTTAAGTAGAAAGCAGGTTTGATCAGAGAAATACTTATTTTGTTGAATATTAAAGTAAACTTCATTTTAGATGTGGAGTTTGCCTATCATTACTCTCTTTGTAAGTATGGAAACTTGGCTACTGTTTTTCCCTGCTTATTTCCTTGTGTCCAGTAAAAAGTGTGTTTAATTTTTAAAAGTATCACATCTGATATTTTGTACAATATCACCTAATTCCTGTCTTCTTTACTCCTATATTTTTTATTATGTGAAAAAGTGACCTACGTAATGAATATTTTTCTTCTATTCAATAAGTTCATGAAGGGCCTTATTGAAAATTATCTTGCCTGCTCTGTTGTTCTACAAACCTAAATTTCAAAGCCATCCTTTCTTCTTGATGGTTCTCATACAATATTCTGATATCTTGGAAAATAAAGTTGATAGTTGTTTATAGTTAACTGAAATGATTTGATATTGATAAAATGGATTTTGCAAATCAAAGACTAAAATTAGTCTTACTATAAATGCAACCACATATGTATGTCTATATACTTTTATCTTAAAATTGTACTTATTCATGTATTTGCATTTTTTAAAAGTCATTATTTTTCTGTGACATAACTGTAAAGATTTTTTATCTATTTACCCATCTATTTCTGTTTTTAAACTAAAAAGTCATTCATTGTAGAAAATGTGAAAATACTAAAATGAATACATAAAAAGTTACTCATAATTCAAACAAGAGATTGTATATATTTTTTAGTAATTGGTTTTAGAATTTGAATATTCCACCAGTTCTTTTTCTAGCCATTTGAAAATGTTTGAGACAAAATGGAATTCAGCTGCAAATATAGTTCTGTTTTATGCTCTTCTGGTTAACATTTTCTCATCACCATTTGTGACTTGTCTCATTAGTTGTAAAATATACTTTTGATGATGACACAATGTCATTATACGTCAAAATTTGTTTTGATGCTTCAGTTGGCTAGACATTAAGCCTGTTTCAAACTTGACAATAGCAGATAATGTAAGAGAGATTACATTATATTTTGTAAAACATCACCTAATTCCTGTCTTCCTGCACATCTCTGGTCACCTTCCTATAGCAGATGTCTAGAAATACAATTACTACATCAAAGAGCAAAATGCTTTTTAGTGTTGGGTATATAAGGAAAACAGGGACTCCCAGAAGAGTGGCACACGTTTGCACTGCCACCCAACTTCCTTGGTGTCTGGCATCACTGTCAGCCAAAGCCAAAAATAACAACAACCTTTTTCCTTTGACATTTTCTTACTGGCATGGATAGAAAATTAAAGTTGTATTTTCATAGCTTCCTTTGTATTAGAAGATAGTCATCGTCATTATTTTTTGTCTTGTTTTAAAATTCATATTTATCCTTCTTCCTTATGATCTATCTATTCTGTTAGTCTAGACAGTCCTTGACCATTAAGATTATGTTTTCTTTTTGCTCTCTGCATTTGATTACTTGAAATCTAACACAAAGGAGCTCTAGTAACCTCAACATAATCCGTTTAATAATTTTAGTCTTTTAATTCTTCATTGTGATACTTTCTTTGCCATATTTTGTTTCAATAGGTATAGAGGGTTTCACCTGTCTGTTAACCCTAAATCATGCTCTTAATTGTAGCCTTCTATGTTTTCTTGCTGGTTCTCACCAATGATTGACAATGTTCTCTGCTTCTTTTTTAATGACATATACTATTCCTTGATGGAGTTTTGGAGGATTACCTGAGATGCCAGTGGTACCTATGTAGGTGTATAGCACGTGTACTGATCTCTATCCACCTATGCAAAGTTCTTATTACCCCACATGTGGAAAGTGTTCCTGTACAGGAACTGTTTCCATAGAGAAGGATGCCCACTGGGGAAATATGGTTTTAGACTTCATCAGAGCTACTTATGCCTCCCCTGGGACGAGGATGCACATCCCAGTCCCTGTAGAACTTGCATGAACACATTTACCTCCCTATCCAGGTATATATTTTCTAGAAAAATTCTAGTCAGACTTGCTCCTGAACTCTGGGAACATGCATGCCCTGATGGTGAGTTTTTGGGGTGTTTTGGGTCTCATTTTGCTCTCATTTTAATTTGGGTTTTATTTTCCTTTTAATTATTTGAAAATAATTAATTTACATTTGACTTACTGTAATCCTTGTTGACTACATTATAGTCTGTTTTAAACAAGGCAAAACACAATATTTATTTTTATCATTTATTGTTTATTTATAAGAATAATAACTTTTACCTGGTTGAATAAAGCAGAAAAACATTCTTTCTTATGCTCTGAAATGGCATTCCCTTTCCTTTATTTCCATAATCCCTCTGCTGGTTTTACTTCCTCTTTTTAACCAACCTGAAATGACTTGATTTATCCCAAGAGACGGATAATGTGGCATTTGTGTAAATTGTTAAGAGAATGCTCTTTTGGTGGTTCATATTAATATGCACACATTATTGCTAATTTTCTAGAGTTTTCTCACAGAAGCTTGTCAAGTCCATTTCTTGTTGTCCTTTGCCTACTGTCTTTTTCTCAGGGACTCTCAGATGACAGCATTTGAGAAACAGAAATGACAACAAAACAAGCCACAGCCAAAACAAGAGCTGTGCTGCAGACCTAGGTCTGAACCAGCGACCAGAGTGCTGTGTCCAGTCCCCACGGACACAGCTGTTTTCCTTTTGTATTGAACATTTTAGGATTATAGGATACAACCCATTCACCTCATGTGCCTGGGGGCTCTCCTCTCCTCCCCACCCCATCTGCTCCCCCAACCCTGCTCAGCTATATGCACGCTCACACGTGTGCACACCTACACTTTATCCCATCCTGTTTCCTACAAGTTTTAAAGCTGATTTATGAAGAAGCTATAGAGCAGTTGTCTGCAGGGGGTGGACAGCTCTGTCTTTCAGTTCATTAGGGATCTGAGTGTCACATCCAAGAAGTGTGTAGGAAGGAAGGAAGGAATCTCTTCATCAGTTATTGAATAGTCCTCTGTGAAGTTCCCTATTGGAAACAGTTAATGACAAACTCTTTCAGATTCTGCCAATAACTTGGCAGCTAGTGTTATTTTTCTGATCTGTATATCTATATATCTATATTGCATTTTTGCAGAAATTTGCAAAAGACTGACTAAAAAGAATATTCTAGACTCAAATCAGGGACTACTTTTAAAGTTTTAAACTTTTCATATAGTTGAAAACAGAGTACTGTACCCACTGTTTAGTTAATTCCCCAATCATTTCTGGGAGGGACCTTGGTATGTTGAGTTATTTAATTTGCTTGGAATTTAGAATGCCATGACCAGAAGTTGGCTTTCTGTGCCATTTAAGAATGACACCAGCTGTGACTAGTCATTGACTGCAAGCACCGTGTTAACTAGTTCTTGTCTATTATCTCCTGTTTCCCTCCTAACAATCCTCTGAATGATGCATTTTTATCTATTGTTTATTGATGAGCTGTTGTAGGTAGCCATGAGAGAATAGTTAAAGAGTCCAACTATAAATAGTATTTTTCATAGATTGTGTTTTTCTGTGGGCATGACTCAATGAAATACTTAATAATACATTCACCTTATTATCAGTGAAAACATATTTACTCATCCTCATAGGCTAAAACACAACTATTTCCCATTAACGGCTCTCATTTAGTTTTGAGGTTGGTACAATAGAGAAGATGGATTTATTAAAATAATGTTAATATAATATGGCAATTAATGGTTGGGAAACTGCAAATAAGAATGTCCATAAGGTGATCAGAGGGAAAAAATGGTCCTCCCCAAAAGAAGACACTTCTGGGATTAAGGGCAGAATGTAACTATGCTTTGTCAAGGGAAATAATAATTCCAGTAACTGGTGTGCTGTTGACCAATGATGTCAGCACAAAACAACAGGAAGAGACGGCCTTCTCCATGTGATTCATGCAGCATTGAAGTCACCCACTAAAAGACGCACAGAGTATTATCAGTGTGCCACTGATGAGTCACCACAAAAACAAATCCAATAAGAGCAACACACACACAACCCCAGCCCAATGTCACAACAACAAAAAAAAGAGCCTTTACAGCAGAAAAGAGATAAGGTTAATTTTAGAGGCTCTTTTGGGGCAGGAGACAGATGGTTACTTTAAATTTTAAACTAAATTGCTAGTTTTTTTGCACAGTCATGTCCAGGCATGGATAGCAATTTGTTCTAAATCCTCAGATGGGACTTACTTTATGAGACTGTGAAAGATTTGACACAGTAATGGCCTCACACAAAACATTAAAAAGATATCTCCAAAGATGCCTGCAATTCTTCAATAGGTCATAAATTTTTGTCTTTGGTCAATAAAAATGAATTTTGTTCACTAAAAATACACCCCCCAGAGAAATAACATGTCTTCCAGTGTGACCTGCCTCAAAATCATTCTTCGGTTTTTCTCTAGGAAAGAAATAAGCAAGAAAGAGTATATATTTCCAGTGGCTCTCCTGAGCCACAATTCCAACCACTGGAGACCTTCAGTGGGCTGACCTCAGCCTGCCAATGTGGCCCTTGCCCACAGGTTTCCCCTGACTGTGATTCTGACTTAATCATTCAAACTCCCTTATAAAGAATGTCCTCGTGTAATGCCATTTCAGAACCCAAATCTTTATCCGTTGGTATCATATTTACCCCTAAAGTTTTACCTAATTCCTTGGAAGCAATCTCTTCCTCTGATGAAAATTAGATGGCATTTGGAATCAGAGTGGCTGGGCCCATATTAAGTTCCCAGAATTTTTAAATAACCTCCAGGGCACGTTGGTTATTACTTTCAAACTGAGTACATGTATGGTAGCATATTTCACCTTTCTCTTTAGTTGAATTAGTCTATTCTTATGCTTTCTACTGTGGGATAAGTTGAGTTTTTCCGTAGGTTCTTGATTATGCTGTGGAGAAGGTAGTACGTTTGTTTATGTCTGTATATTTCATGAAGACTATTGACAGAATTATGAATGGTGACATCCAGGAATATGATGATCTAGATTTCATTATGAATGGATATATCATATATTTTGTGAAAAGTGATTTTCAGTGGTGTAGTGATGGGGGGGTGATATAAACACGATGTGTAAGACGCAAAAAGGAGACAATATACTTAATGCAAATGAAGGCAAAGAAATGTGATTTGGAATGGAGAAGACAAACACTTGGGTGGCATGCCTCAGGCGGTGTCCATAAAAATTAATCATCTGGGAAACCCTGTGCCTACTAGAAGAAAATATAGGCCCAACAATCTGTCATGTTGGCTTTCAAACTGACTTTCTCAACAATACTCCTAAAGTGTAGGAAGTAAAATTTTCAAAATCTATAAATGGTACGATGTCAAACTAAAAGTCTTCTTCACAGCAAAGAAACTAATCCAAGTGTGAGAAGAGACAGCCTACCGAACTGGAGAAAATCTTTGCCACCCACATTTCCAATAAGGCATTAATTTCCAGAATCTACAAAGAACTCAAAAAACTTAACACCAAAACAACAAATAACCCAATCAATAAATGGGCAAAGGAACTGAACAGGCATTTCACAGAGGAAGAAACATGAATAGTAAAAATATATGAAAAAATGTTCAACATATCTAGCAAGTAGAGAAATGAAAATTAAAACTATATTTGAGATTACACCTCTTACTTCTATCAGAATGGCAATCATCAAGAATACAAATAACAATAAATGTTGGCAAGAATGTGGAAAATAGGGTACACTCATATACTGCTAGTGGGACTGCAAATTGGTGTAACCAATCTGGAAAACAGTATGGAGACTCCTCAAAAAATTAGGAATGTACCACCATTTGACCCAGGTATATCCCTCCTCGCTACATCCAAAGGACTTAAAATCAGCATACAACTGTGAGGTAACCACATAAATGTTTACAGAAGCTTAAGCCACATTAGTTAAGCTATGGAGCCAATTTAGGTGCCCTTCACCAGATGAATAGAAAATGTGATAATACGCATGCACGCACACACACACACACACACACAAACACACATACACAGGAATATTACTCAGCTATAAAGATGAATGACTTATGACATTTGTTGGTAAATGGAAGGATCCATGCTAAGTGAAATAAGCAAATCCCCCAAAACCAAATGGTCTCTCTGATATGTGGATGCTAACACACAACAAGGAGCAAGGAAGAAGAGAAGTCTCCTGGATTAGACAAAGGGGAATGAAGGAAAGGGAGGGAGGTAAAAATAGGGAAGAAAGTGGAATGAATCTGACATGACTTCTTTATGTACATCAATGAATACACCACAGTGAGTCTCAACATCATGTACATCCACAAGACTGGAATCCTAATTAGAATAACATACTCTTCACATTTGCAAAAAAATATGTCAAAATAGACTCTACTCTCATGTATAGCTAAAAAGGACAAATTAAAAAAAAAACACCTGGAAGATAGTTAGTGGAGTGTTTTTTTTTCTTCTCAAAAACTTATTAGTGAACCTCAGTTTCTGATCATGTATGGGAAAAATGAGTTAAAACCCCCAGGAAATTATAGATAGAATGCAACTAACATCCATTTAAAGACCTTGTTAGGATCCCAACAAAATAATGGAAATGCCAAGAATCAAAAACTAAGGAGCAGCTAAATCCCCTTCCCTAGAGAATTTCTCATCTCTGGTAGGTTTTGGTTTTTAATGTTGTGTCAGAAATAAGCACAAAGTCATGGAACCTTGACAGGTGGAGACTGCTAGCTGAGATACTGGAACAAAGCTAGATTTTTATTAGCCTTCACTCTCAGAGAGGAAGGTGTTCAGAAAGAGAATTCTATGGTACAAGGAAATGAAGGACAGTCCGCATGTCTTGCCAGCCACTCAAATATGGAATCCTATTATTAAACCAACTGGCAGTGCAGAAATGAGGGGAATGGAGAGACAAGTCAATAAGGTGCTGTAACAAGTGGTTATCCACTGAAATAAGATAAAATCGCTCCCTGTCTCACATTAGCCACAAAAATCAATTCAAGTTAAGTGAAGAGCTAAGTGTTTAAAGCAAAACAAAGCCACAGCATATGTGCCCGTCCTGCCAAGACTGTGTGTTGCAAGTTGTGAGGAAGGGGACACTCAAACACTGCTGCTGGATAGATTGCTACGTCTATGGCTTATGGATTCTATTAGAGTTGAAGATATGTTTATTCTAAGATCCAGCAATTCTATTCATAGCTATATATTGTAAAACATTTACTTCACATGTGCACAAATCAATGTGTGAGAATGTTCAGAACAGCACCATTCGGATTCACAAAATTTAGAAACCAACATCAAACATCTGGGTGCATTAGTTTTCTACCAATGCATAACAAATTACTACACACTTAGCCATGTAAAATAACACTCAACTATTATCTTGTGGTTTCTGTAGGTCAGAAGTGCAGGGATGGTACATCTGTGTTCTCTGCTCGAAGTCTCAAAAGGCTGAATGAAACCCAGGTGTTAGCTGGAGCTTGGCCTTATAGGGCTGGTCTCAATCATCCCTATTTGTGTTATCAGAATTTATTTCCTTGGGGTTGTAAGACTAAAGGTCCTGCTTTCTTGATGGCTGTTGTTCAGGGTCATGCCCAGCTCCTTGAGGCCACCCACAGGTCCTAGTCACAGGGCTATCCCACAACATGACAGTTTTCCTCCTCAAAGTCAACAGAAGACCCTTTCCTGTTTCACAACTCCTTCTTCAAGAAGGGCTCAGCACTTTTGATTAGGTCATGTCTACCTAAGATGTTCTCCATTTTGGTTGATTCAACATTAAATGATTAGCAACATACTAGCAGGATCAAAAAGTTCTGCCCACATCCATACCCACACCCACACCCAAGGGGATGAGATTATATAGAGCATATACATTAGAGGACATATATCATTAGAGTCATCTTAGAATTTATCTACCATGTGAATGAATGGAAACATAAATTGTATAGTGTCTATACAAATAGTGCAAAATATTTATGATACCACATACAGTGGCATATTATACAGTAATGACAATAAATGAAATGCAGCTACATGCACTCATATAGGCAAATCTCACAAATATAATGTTGAACAATAAAAGCAATTATCTGAAGACATAGTATAGTCTAAGATAATATAAGACAAATGTAAGCTCTATGCAAAAAGATGCATAACTTTGATTTTATTTCTATATATGCACTAAAAACATAAAAAAGGTGCTAAGAACATAAACATCCAAATCAGAAAAGTGATTTTCCATGAGGAAAGATAAAAGTGATCAGAGAGAAGCACCCAGGGACATCAGGACTACTGTAATGTTGTGCTAGTTAAGCCCTGTGTGGGTTTTAATATTAATATTTTTTAATATTTTAAATTTAAAAATATTTTAAGGTAATTATTTATTTTTATTTTAATTTTTGCATAGTTTAGGATTGAGCCAAGGGCTTCATGCATGCTGGGCAAATGCTCTACCATTAAGTTATACCTCCAATTCCTGTTTTGTTATTCTTTGTATCTTTTTGCATGTCTAAACTATATTTTAGATAAAATTAAAAATAGATGAAAGACAAAAACAATAAGAAAAAAACAATAAAAATGCCAGTGATATTGATTATTACTTTTGAAGTTAAAATAAATTTGAATTTATTAAAATGTGGTAATCTCTAGTTACATCTGGCAAATAATTAAAAAAAAATTTAGGAGTGAGTTGTTTCTTCAAATTTCCCAGTAATTATTTCAATATGACTTAACGCATGATTAGTCATTTTGATGGTTGAAAGGAAACAGGGAAATTAATTTATAACTAAGTGTTTTATAGCATTTATTGCTTTTACTGTATAATAACTCTTTGGGACATGATTTTATAAGTGAAAATTCAATAAAGCAAATAAGTATCATTTAGAGAATGCAAATTAAGAAAAACTGTATCAAATAAATCACATTAAAATTCAAGTAGCTCATGTTATGAAGGTTATATTACTTATAAATAAAAATTATCTTCGTTTGCACAATTACAAAACAAATGACGCCTGTTTATTATAATAAAAGTAGAGGATTAGGAGGAATAAAGATACTGCAATGGTTAAAGATGCACAATGAATACTGTACTTAGTAACTTACAGGCAGTTGCTTTATGTAATAAATGTAGGAAGAAACTGAGCAAAACCTTATTGAAATTGTGCTTATCATCTTTCATTAGGCAACCACAGAAAAGCATGCAATTTGTTTTCGTTACAGAAAGATTGTGGTTGCTTGCTTGTGCCAATCTGTCTTATGACCTGTACGAGCTGTTCCATCATGAAAATTTAATCTAAATTATCCTCATAATACAATTTATTCATTTCAACAAAACAGGAGCTGTTGAATATTCCCTCATAGCAGAATTCAGTTGCATTTGTTATTTCTATTTAACAGAATTTCTGTTTGGTTCAAACTAGAAAGTTATTGACGTGGAATGATAAAGTTGTTTATTAAATTCTATCAATGTATCATTGTCTTTTTCTGTTCCATTGAGAAACATTCAAGTGCTTTTATTCCATCTCCTGGGACTCTATGCCAATGCTCTGCCGGTTGTCTGCCTCTCTCTGACTCTCTGGTGCCTATGATCTCCTTCCCATCCCCTACAAACACACACACAGTGTTAGGGCTTGGGAGGGGCAAGGGATACACAGCACTATTGACTTCTAGGTACCTGTGCATAAGTGTCTGTGGCATATGATAGAAAGTGGCCAGAGCCACAGGGAGAGCAGGAATCTCTGGCTGATCATTCTTTGCCCAGTCCCAGGCTGGCTGCTTTGCAGATACCTATTTGGAAATCTTGGGAAGGATCTGGGGCCCAGATGCGTCTGATGAGAGAAATTAAACACATATTTCTCTCATATATTTATCTGCATCCACAGTTTGCATAGGGCATACAGGAGCCTTGGAGACAAAGAGAGAGAAATCCTCTCTAGGTTTGCTCTGTCCTGTGGAGCATTTTTATGGTTGTCTCCCCAACACTCATTCCTTCCCATGTGATTAATCTAAGCCAGTCATTTTAATCACAGACACCTCGTCAGGGATCAGGAATAACTGTGATACCTAACCCTGCCAATGAGAGATGAGAGCATATTTTCTGGGACTAGAAGGTGTTATGATTTGGATATGAAGTGTCCCACAAATGCTTTTGTGTTAATGCAAGAATATTCAGAGGTGTAACGACTGGATTGTGAGATCTGTAACCTAATCAGTTCGTCCTAGTTTGAATGGACTAACTGTGTGGTAACTGTAGGCAGAAGGGGTGTGGCTGGAGGAGGTGTATCACTGGGGGCATGCCCTGGAAGGCTCATGTTCCCTACAGAGCCTTCCCCCAAGCCCTGCTGCCTGGCCTCCAAGATGGGAATAGTGCTCTTCTGCCGTGCATTCAGCCAGGATGTTCCACCTTATCTCTGGCCCATAGCAACAGAATGGTCCAACTAGGGACTGAACTTCTGAAACTGTGAGCCAAAATAAACTTTTCCTCTCCTAAGTTGTTCCTGTTAGGTATTTTGATCATAGGATGAAAAGTTGATTAACACAGAAAATGGTTCCAATAAATAGGGTCATCTCTGTGGCTAACTTGACCAAGTAGTTCAGAAGCCTTTGAAGCTGGTTTGTGGGAGGCAATTGGAAAAGTCGGGAGGTACAGGCTGAAGCTTTAGAATGTTGTAAATGAAGCTTAATGGTTGTTTCTGGTGGGATCCAGAAAATCAGAATGTGGAAAATAAAGACTCTGTTCAGTGAGGTTTCAAAGGGGACCCAGGATTCTATTGGAAACTGGACTAGAGGCCACTTGTGTTACATTATGGTAAAGAAATTGGCCATATTTGGCCCCTGTCATCCTCAGACTCTGTGTGAAGCTGAATGTAAAATGATGGACGAATTAATCTGATGAACAAAATGTCAAGACAATACAGCATTCAGTTGGTGATGCTAGCTAGTACTTTGCCCAGAGACAATAATAATGATGACTTTGGAGCATCTCAGAAATCTGCAAAACCATACCTACTGCAGTCTTAAGGGTGCAAAAGGAGAAACTTTGACAAAAAATTCTGCTTTGACAATTATTCTGCTCGCACAGGGGTCCTAGGGAGTTATTTCACCATGTTCAGCCTCACAGGTACGCAGAGGCCATGCTCATAGATATGCAGCAATGATTTCAGGGATCCCAGTTCCTGTGCTAGCTGGTGGCCGATCTTGGTGTAATCGATGTGGTGTTGATTCTGTAGGAGTGCGGAATGCTGGGTCATGGAGCCTTCCACCAAGATTTCAAAAAAAGGCCTGGGATCCAGTTAGGCAAAGTGTAGCAGGGTCAGAATTCCTGAAGGCTTCCCCTAAGAGAGTCATGAATTAAGCTGTAAAGCAGAAGCTAAAGATAATGGAGATTATGGTGACATAGACTGTCTGCCAAGGAAAGCTGCGGGTTGTGGAGAGAGCCAGGATATGTGAGGCCATAAGTGCAACTGGCAAGACCAGAGTGGTGGAGCTGCCCAAGCCCTTTGGAGAGCACAACTCACGTCCACATGTCCTAGATGCTGTATGCAGAATTAGCGGACCTATCTGCCTGGCTGGGTTTGGGGTCTTGTCTTGGTCCCATCCTTCCTTCTACGTCCTTATTCCTCCCTTTCATAATGGTCATGCTTACTCTGTGCAACTGTATATAGAGGAACTAAATAAATTTTGCATTTTGAGATAGACATGAGCTTTTAGGGGCCTGGGGCAGAATGTTATGGCTTGGATATGGATATGAGGTGTTCCCCCAAAAGATCCTGTTTCCATGAGTGAAAGTATACTTTTGGTCCTCTAAGTCATTCTTGTTGAGTATTTTGTTCATGCAGATAAAAAGTGACTAACACAGAAGTAACAAAAGCTGTAACAAAAGCTCCTGTTAATGCAGGACTATTCAGAGGGGAAAAGATTAGATTATGAGAGCTCTAACCAAATCAGTCCATCCAAGTTTGAATAGTAACCATAGACAGGTGGGTATGGCTAGAGGAAGTGGGTCCCAGTAGCATGCTCAGCAAACATGCATCTCCCACTCTCTCTCTGAATGCAGTGAATGGAGCACTGCTCTTCCACCATGCACTTCTGTAATGAAGTTCTCTACCACCTTAGGCCCAGAGCAATGGAGTTGGCCCACCATGAACTAAACCTTTGAAACCATGAGTGAAAGTGTACTCTTGGTCCTCTAAGTTGTTCTTGTTGAGTATTTTGTTCATGCAGATAAAAAGTGACTAACACAGAAGGGATGAGATTGGGAAACCTTTTCTTCCTAAGAAGGAGACCCGGAAAGTGAGGACCCACTTATTCCCCTGCTATCATGAAGCCTGGGGATTCTACTTCCACTTTGCTAACCCTGGAAGACAGTATGGAGTAGGCAACTAGTGGGCCAGGTTTCTGTGACAAGGTGATGCAAATGGGGTGGCTCATGACACAAATGTACTGTCTCCCAGCTGTGGAGGCTAGAAGTCTGAGATGGAGGTGTTGGTAGGACTCTGCTCTATCTGATGGACCCTGGGGGAAATCTTCTCTTGTGTATTTTAGCTGCAGGTATTTGTCAGCATTCCTTGGTGTTACTTGGTTTGCAGATGCCACTTAAAATGTATGACATCTCCTGATGTATTTTCACATCGGCTTCCCTCCATGCCCATCTCTCTGTGTCCACATCTGCCTTTTCCTAAGAGCACCAGTCTCACTGAATGACTCACCTATTGGCCTCATTTTACCTCCATTTGCTCCTATTTCCAAACATGTCACATTCTGAGGTACTGGGGGTTAGGAATTCAAGATATCTTCTTGGGGGTTGAGGGGACACAATTCAACCCAGACCACAACAAAGAGAATCTCCGTGAAAGATTTCTAGAGTCATGACTTCCTCAAATCTAATTTACCTCATCTCTTGAATTTTGAGATAAATTTCCTAATTATTGAAGTCAGTCAAAGTCAAGATGTCCATTACTTCCAGTCAATGCCTTCATGGCAAGGCTATTCAGGCACTTCTGATGAGATTAGATAAGGACAATGATGGAGGACAATGGGGACCCTGGAATGAACCACAGAAGAAGGAAGAATCTGGCATGTGGTACCTGACAGTGTGCGAGGGTCATGGGTCCGCTAAGCTTCAGGATTTTCATTCATTCTTCCTGTTCTCTAACTGCCTCCCAGAGCAGCCTCCACCTGCCTTGGGTCTTGGAACTTCTCTGACCAATGCTGATTTCTGCACCCTGTAACAGGTGCAGGGCCAGGATCCTGATAAGATCCTTGTATCAGCCCAGACAATGCCCCAACAATATTAATTCCTCATGCACCTTGGTGTCATTGAGTCCTGCAGGAATTTTGTGATGAACTACCCCTGATGCCTTTCCTTCCAGGCATGGGTGGACAAAGATATTTCTATTCTTGGCAGTCAGTAAATATTTCCTGACAAACTGACTTCCTTCCGGCATGTTTGCCAGGGTGCACACGGCCCTAACAGATAATGGTTGGGAGGGGCCGCAGATGGCTACAATTCAGTGTTCAAGCTGTGTAGCATTGGGTGGGTTGCACAAACACTATGCTTCAGTTTTATCATCTGTAAATAGAGTTCTTATTTATCGTATTGATTGTCTATCACTGCCATTTTAAAAATGAATGAAGAAGGTCAGACCAACTAAATGTCATCCAAGACCATATGCATAATCAAAAGTGTTTAAGCATGATTCCAGAATCTGTGCATTTTCCCAATCCCTAATACGAGAAGAAGGAAGACGAGTGTTTTAAAAGTGAGCTAAAAGGTAACTTGAACATCCTGTGCGTCATATAAGCTTATGAACATTGGATCAAATTTTGGTCAGCCACCTATTATTTTTGGTGCTTCACCTGAGGGTCACTGCCCTGGGTGGTCCCTTAGTGTGCCTGGGCTGCTGCTATTTCTGCTCCTCCAAATTTCTCTTCCTAAAACTGGCTGGGGAAAATGCCTTCATGTGTCCACACCAGGCCATCTTAGAGATTCTGCAGCAGGCTGCTAAAGCCCAAGGTACAAGGGGGTCTAACTGAACCAGTGTCCAGTTCTACCTCTAGTCTGGTGGGCTTTCACCAACTGGGTGGCTGGATCCAGACAAGGTTGAGAGACAGCCATCGTAAAATGATTTCTCTGGTAACAGAACTGAGCCCACTCTGCCAAGCCAAGCTCCTGCCTCTGCCTGACCCATCCTTTCTGCAAGGCGAATGCTCTGCCACCCTGTCTCTCACACATGCTTCCACAGTTCATTTTTCTGCACCGTTCCACAGCATGTTGCTGGTAGCCAGCCCCCAAGGTGGCCTGGACTAAAGTCAAGACAATATGAACAACTGTGGGTTTTTACAATTCTTATTTTACTTTGTGGTATATCAAGTGATTTTTCTTACAGAGAATTTGTTTTCCTAATGGGCTGTGCTTCCATTGATACTATAATTAACACACCCTCTCCAAGCATTCAACCACCAGATAAGAAGGAAGACGGCTTCAGGAGCAGGGAAAAAGTGAGCCCCAGAGACCAGTGCTGATGACAAAGCTGGTGTTGATGCACATGTTTGAATCATTTCTCCTAATGCATCCCTAGCCAGCAAGGAGCACCATGGATGGTGCTTCATTTGATTAGGAATGATCATGACTCTCTTTAACAATTGTAAAAATTTGAACACTTCTTATAAAATTTGATTATTTTTTTAGAGCTTTAACTTTTAATGATGCTCATATGCAAGGAGCAATCTAGCCCCTCCCCCAACTGCACCCGTTCAGGATGCCAATGCTGTCAGCAGCTCAATTACTGATTAGGGGTGCAGAGCTGCTGAGCTGCTGTCATCAGGATGGTCCAGTAATCATGCAGAAGGACACAGCTGAGTCATGGGCTGTCCAAAACCGGAATGGCACTTGATTACTATAATGGCTGAAAACCAAAGTGAATGCAAAGGGACTTCGTCATGGGGGATCTAGAAAGCATCCTGTCTGACACAGATGGTATCTCCAACTTCAAATACAGAACACACTGTATAATCAAACCTTAACAAAGTGCTTTCTATGTCCAGTTGTATGTTATTATTCAGTACACATGACACAGGAGGAAAACACCCTTTCTTTCCTGTACTTTGGATATGAAAACAATATAAAGCTCAGTGAATGATCTGTCCAGTGTCACACAGCTAAAAAGTGATAGAGCAGATCTATGCTAAGCCTCAGGCCAACATCATTCTAAATAGAGAAAAATTGAAAGCATTCCCTCTAAAAACTGGAACAAGACAGGGATGCCCTCTATCACCACTTTTATTTAACATAGTTTTTGAAACACTAGCCAGAGCAATTAGATGAAAGAAATTAAAGGGATTCAATAGGAAAAGAAGAACTCAAATTAGCACTATTTGCCAACCATATGATTCTATACAGAGAAGACCCAAAAATTCCACCAGAAAATTTCTAGAACTAATAAATGAATTCAGCAAAGTAGCAGGATATAAAATCAACACCCATAAATCAAAGGCATTCAAAGCCTCTGAAAGAGAAACGAGGAAAACTACCCAATTTACAATAGCCTCACACACACACACACACACACACACAAATACTTGGAAATCAACTTAATGAAAAAGGTTAAAGACCTCTACAATGAAAACTACAAATGCTAAAGAAAAAAAAATAAAGAAGATCTTAGAAGATGTAAAGATCTCTCTTGTTCTTGGATAAGCAGAATTAATATTGTCAAAATAACCATGTTACCAAAAGTACTATACACATTTAGTGCAATTCCCATCAAAATCCCAGTGACATTTCTCATAGAAATAGAAAAAGCAGTCATGAAATTCATCCTGAAAAATAAGAGACCCAGAATAGCCAAAGCAATCCTTAGCAAGAAGAGTGAAGCAGGTGACATCACAATACCAGACCTTAAACTATACTACAGAGGAATAGTAACAAAAACGGCATGATATTGGCACCAAATAGACTTGTAGACCAATGGTATAGAATAGAGGATGCAGACACAATATAAATACACATATACAGTTATCTTATATTACACAAAAGCATCAAAAACATACATTGGAGAAAAGATAGCCTCTTCAACAAATGGTGCTGGGAAAACCAGAACTACATAGGCAACAAAATGAAATTAAGCCCCTATCTCTCACCAGGCACAAAACTCATGAAATAATCTAAATCTCAACGCAGATCAAGGACCTAGGAATTAAACCAGAGACCCTGTGCCTAATAGAAGAAAAAGTAGGCCCTAATCTCCATTATGTCAGATTAGGCTCCAAATTCCTTAATAAAACTCCCATAGCAAGAATTAAAATCAAGAATCAATAAATGGGATGGATTCAAACTAAAAAGCTTCTTCTCAGTAAAAGAAACAATCAATGAAGTGAATAGAGAGCCTACAGAATGGGAGCAAATTTTTACCACATGCACATCAGATAGAGCACTAATTTCTAGGGTATATAAAGCACTGAAAAACCATAACATAAAAAAAATAATAACCCAGTCAATAAATGGGCCAAAGAACTGAACAGACATTTCTCAGAATATGATACACAATTAATCAACAAATATATGAAAAAATGTCCAACATCTCTAGCAATTAGAGAAATGCAAATCAAAACTAAGATTTCATCTCACTCCAGTCAGAATGGTAACTATTAAGAACACAAACCGAATAAGTGTTGGTGAGGATGTGGGGGGAAAAGGCATACTCATACATTGCTGGTGGGATTGCAAATTGGTGCAGCCAATGTGGAAAGCAGTATGGAGATTCCTTGGAAAACTGGGAATGGAACCACCATTTGACCCAGCTAAACCACTCCTCGGTTTATACCCCAAGGACTTAAAAACAGCATACTACAGGGACACAGCCACATCAATGTTTATAGCAGCACAATTCACAACTGTGAAGCAAACCGAGATATCCATCAGTTGATAAAAGGATAAAGAAACTGTGGTATACATATACAATGTAATATTACTCAGCATTAAAAGAGAATAAAATCATGGCATTTTCAGTAAATGGATGGAGTCGGAGAACATTATGCTAAGTGAAGTTAGCCAGTCCCAAAAAACAAATGCCAAATGTTTTCTCTGATATAAGGATGCTGATCAATAATGGGGATGGGGTGGCATGGGAGAAATGGAGGAACTTCCGATAGGGCCAAGGGGAGGGAAGGGGCATGGACGTAGGAATGGGGCAGACATCATTTCCCTAAGTACACGTATGAAAACACGAATGTGTGACTCAACTTTGTGTACAACCAGAGACATGAAAAATTGTGCTCTGTTTGTGTAATGTGAATTGAATCGCATTCTGCTGTTGTATGTAGCAAATTAGAATTTTTTTTAAAAAAAGTGATAGAGCAGGGAGGAAAAATCAGACTTGTGTGGCAAGAAGTGTAGACTTGTGAACACAACACCTGCCACACAGGACCTTGGTTGGCCTCCTTACAACTCCAGAATTTAATTTATATTTGCCAAAGGTTCTTTTTTTTGTGTGTGTGGTTTATTTAGTGGTGATATCTGATATGACCTAAGGCTGACTAACTGTTTTTATTTATCCTGTTTGAAGGTTGGTGTCCTGCTATGGAAATATTAATGTGCTGATTACAGGGTACTGATTCAGATGGCTCTGGGGTGATAAGTACCTTTCTAATATCTGGGAAATTCTGTACTCCACAAACCATCTGGCTAAAAGAGGTTCTGGGTAAGGGATATAAAATCCGTGAGGTGAAATGAGAAGAGATGGTAAAAGATGAAGATAAGACATGAAATCAAGATAAGACTATAAAGAAAGAACAGACTCCCCCCGACCCTTTAGATTCCCTAAGCCTAGAACAATGGCTGAACCTGTGTGACTTCAGTAATGTGTGCGGAATTACACTGGATGAAAGGGTAAACCATGACAAAAACAGTCCTAGTGTCATCAAGTAAAACATGGCTGTCTGCTCTCTTTATTTACCTAGAGAGGGGCAGACGGAGAGGATCCGGGGCTTCGTGATAGCACTTTCATCCTTGCTTGTATCCCTCCATCCTGGGAGGAGGAGCTCACCCTCCTGTTGGCAAGGCTTTGCCTGACTGCCCTCTCCTGCTGGTCTGGTGCATAGCTAGGGCACTGTGGTTCTCTGGAGGGAGCTGCCACCATGGACCCAGGTCCATCTCCCACCCAGGCAGCCATGCTTACAGGCACAGCTGCATTCACAGCTTAGGTCCCTCTACTCAGAGGCCTCCTTGTTGGGGACTGAGCTGGGGCACTTTTCTCCATTCCATGAGCCCTTTCTACTTTCTGCCCACCCACCCCAGGCCATAAAAGCACAGAGGACTGCTCAGCAGTGAACCGATTTTCCTTCTCCCCAGGTCTGCCTGTGCTGATCCACCTGACCTCCCCCATGCAGTGCAGGGTTAGGGAGCCCTGGGGAGCCCCTGACTACGTTAGCCTCTGCTGCCACTGCCACAGTGAGTGAGCAGGGCCCTGACTGGGACTGTGATTGGCTTGTGTTCCTCACGACCACCTCAACGCCTGAGGAATCTCTGTTCCAATGCTCTGAATATCATCTTCCATGACCCCAGAGCCCCTTGCCATCATCCCCTGAATCACACACGTCTTTGACCCCACCCTCGACTTGCTCTCTCTCATCAGTTAGACAAGCTCCCACTGCATCCATCTTAAAGTTCCCTGGCCTCCTGTCTCTTCTACCACTGACGGCTGTCTCCCCTTCACATTCTGAAGAAGAAATTGCTCACTCACGCCTTTAGCCCATGCTGTCCCCGGGACCTGGAACATGGCTCCCTTACTCTTCATTTGGTGACCTCCAACTGTCCCTCAGTAACCACTGGCCCCAACAAACCTCCCTGGACTCTTCGATCCCAGTTCTGGTCCTTCCCTCTGGGTCCATGGCCTTTGCCAAGGCCAGAAGACAAACCTGTGCTTATTTACTGACTCCTTCCCTCAACAGCAAATTTTGTGAGGACAGAGAACTTAGTTGTGTCCATGTGTTCAGGATTCCCCAAAATCCTGGCTCTTCATAGTCATTCAACCAAAGCTTAGAGATGTATGGATAAATGATGGAAGGATGAACTCCAATGGTCCTTACTAAAGTAACAAATTTAGCAGAAAATTAAACACACACACACACACACACACACACATACTCCAAACTGTATTAGTCTATCCACTGGGAATACTGGCCTTTTTGCTTTCAAAGCTTAACATTAAAACATATATTTTATGCTGTTTACTCCCCCCCACACACATAAGATTATTCTTGCCATAAATAAGCCTTATGATTTCAACTTCTGGTGAAAATACATATGTTCTTTGTTTTGGTCCCCATATATTTTATGTTGCTTAAATTTATTTTTTTTAATATTTATTTTTTAAGTTGTAGTTGGACACAATATCTTCATTTTATTCTTATATGGTGCTGAGTATCGAACCCAGGGCCTCTCATGTGCTAGGTGAGCGTTCTACCACTGAGCCACAATCCCAACCCCATGTTGCTTAAATTTCCATGGAGATCCTAAGTCCCCATTGACACCTTATGTCTACATTTTGGGATCTTTCTAGTTAGCCAAATTTTCTATACAAGTTCTGCTTATGGATTGATTTTTAACTTGCTTTCCAGCCTCTCATTAGAATGCAGAGGTATGAACTAGACATTTCCTAAAGAGACTTCAAATTTGAAGTCTATGAATTTTATTACATTAAAAATCCAAGGCTTCCTCTTAGATTATGCCTGATGTAAAATATATGACCTGTAAAACAGATAAAAATGTGACCTCTCTCACACAAACAAATGAAAATTTCACTCTAAAATTCTGCTATATTTTAATTTATAGGTACAAAGAACCCTAGTTTCTATTTTTACTGGTTTCAGCATATAATTATATTATTCCCACAATTTTAGAATTGATGAATGATCTCCCAATGCTGAAAATATGCTGACAACACCTGCACCCCATAGAAGGGAATTTTAAATATTAAAATTTAATTATCCAAGTTATCAAAAATATGACAATAGTTTTAAAACCACAACTAAAGTGAAATTACATTGATGTTAAAAATTATTACTAGAATAAGCATAATGAATTAAACTGACTGCGGTTTTAATTCTTACCCTTGGAAACGTTGTAAATCTGTCCAGTTCTTCAACAAAGCAGAACATTTGCAAACTAATTGCCGACATAACGATCAAGAGGCTGGCAGTGAACACAACCAAACTCCCGAGCTTTTTTCCAGGACCGAAGATCTTGTACACAAAGTCTTCTAATGCAGGAGAAATCTTAATAAGCCGAACTACCCGAAGAACCTACCGTGAGTGAGAAAAACACACGTGTTTGATCATTTCTTCACATAGAACCTTAAAGAAATTTATACTAAAACATCATTTTCTACGGTACTCTATGAAAATCACCCTTTTCTATTTGTGCATTTAGAGACTAAAAGTAAAAATAGAATAACCAAGATACCAATGGTGGTAACCAAGTGTTTTAACCTATAATATGATCATTCAAATACTATTAACTAGTAATGTTTTCAAAATAAAACTGATATTTTCTTATGTTCAAATATCTAAGAAAACTTCTACTTCACTATTTTTTTATATTTAATGTCTCATAAAATAAACATTTCTAAGTATTACACATTCATAAAGAAATGGAAAAAATATACTTTTATCAGGAATTCTTTACTTCTGGCTGAGACATCTACCCCAATATCCATTTTCTTTTTCTTCCTTTAGATAACAGAACTTCTGGAATTTGAGCCTCGCCAGGGCTGCCTAGGGGTAGCTCACACTGTCTCTGCACCTACTCTTTGCAGCTGGATGTGTCCCATGAACCAGGCCTGGGCTTGAGGGATATGAAAGGAGTGATCTGTGCAGCTCTTGGCACATGAAGTTCAACTTGCCCTGGATACCCTCTGTATGCCTTCCCCTGGCCTAGAAGTGGAAATAAATGGAATGGTGCCTTTGGACCAGAAGTAGAAGGCTTGCAAAGAATATATCATGGCTGAGCTAACCTGACAGGCCAGCGTTTTGGATGATGCTGTGAAGCAGAGCCACCCACTTTCCCTGGACACCCAGGAACCACTGAAGAGAAACAACTTATCTTATGTAAGCCTTGTATTTTTGGACTTTTGCTATATCTGCTTGTTATCTACTCTTATATGATAAATAATAATATATATTTGTTTAGAAGTTTTGCATGTATTTATTTGCAAAGAACCTACCCACAACTAATTAATTAATAAATTATTTCACTCATTCATTCAACAAATACTGATGATTATGTGCCAAACATTATGTTGGATAAATCTGATTCAGTGGCTATTATTTCAAAAAGCACATGGAGCAGATACAGCTCTTAAGGATGTATTTATATGATTGAAAAGCATAAATTGGGCTGGGCATGGTGGTGCATGCTTGTAATCCTAGCAGTTTGGGAGGCTGTGGCAGGAGGATAGAGAGTTCTAAGCCAGTCTCAGCAACTTAGTGAGGCGATAAGAAACTTAGACAGATCCTGTATCTAAATAAAAGTTTCAAGAAAGGGCTGGGGATGTGACTCAGTGGTTAAGCACTCCTGGGTTCAATCCTTGTACCAGAAAAATAAAATTGGTATGTAAGAAAAAGTTGAGGGAGGGGCTGGAGATATAGCTCAGTTGGTAATGTGCTTGCCTCACATGCACAAGACCCTGGGTTCAATCCCCAGCAACACAAAAGAAAAAAAATTGAAGTATAAAAGCATGGAAAAAATGCCATTTTTCATTAAGTCTAAGATGTCATCATTTTTTTATGTTCCTCTAATAAATAAGAATGCTGCCAATTAAAGTACAGTGATTATAAGGCAGATTTCAAATATAGAAATATTAAATTAGAAAACTGTGTTCTTGGCATCAATAAAAGATGATAAGTAGACGAGTAATAGAATAATAATAGAATGTAAGTAGAATATCAATCAGAAACTAAGTTGTGAAAGAGGAATGCTATATTTAGAAGATAGTACTGAACAAGAAATGGATTAAAAACTAGATTTTAATTTTTACATGTACTTGGAGTGTATAGAACAGGAAACACATTTTATAAACTATATTTTAATTGTTACGTGTGTAAACAAAATATTTGCTTTTGCCTCCGCAATGTCACTAGCTTCCTACTGTTTCTATTCTTCCTTCAGTAAATCATTCTAATTCCATCAGTCCTACCATTTACAGAGTATAAATACATGGCAGGAAAATTAGTTGGACAAATGACAGGAAGTTGTGAAGATGCATAAAAATCCTTAATACGACATTATAGAAGAAAAATTTATGTGAGAAATCAAGCTATTTGAATTAAGCATCCAACCACCTCTCATTTCTCCTGCTATAATTCCTTTTTATTTTATTTTTAAAAAAATTTTTAGTTGTAAGTGAGCACAATGTCTTTATTTTTATTTATTTATTTTCATGTTGTGCTGAGGATTGAACCCAGTGCCTCACCTGTGCTAGGCGAGCGCTCTACCACTGAGCCACAACCCCAGCCCCACTCTTGCTATAATTCTTGGCATGCATTTCCAAATCAGAACATAGTACACTCAGGTAATCTTTCCAAATAAAAGAAAATGGTTTTATTATTAGAACAATTAACATACTAACACACCAACATCCTAACATCCTAACATTAATATTAAGAATAATAATCTGGCAGGATTTCATTTTTATCAGATTTTTTTTCAATCTAACTAGAAACAGCAGAATCCAGGCAAATACTCCAAGGATAATTTAACTGGTTTATAGCTCAAATTTCAGCACTATGTGTTTTCCTTGCTTGTATTAAAATCGTATATAAAATATTACCTAAATAATTTGAATTCCATCCCAAATTCTAATTAACATAGCCTATGCATATCTGTCCAATTCTAATCAGTTAATATTTTATCATCTTGAAGAACAGAACTGAACACAGCTCCCTCATTGATGATTTGATCAGCATTTTCAAAGGGTTAAATCTGCATCCCAGAAAGGAGAAATTCTTATTAGTAACTCCAGTTGTGCCTTTTCATATTTGCAGATAAGTATACTTTTCTCTCTATCTGTTCCTATAGACATGAAATAAAGCACTTTAGAACATGGTGTGGTTATTTCCAAAGCACATTCTCCTAATCAAATGCCTAAGTGGGTCTCCTTCAAGATTATTCTGTTGTTTCACAGTGAGATGCTATACAAATGGCCTGGTTAAAAATATGAACTCTGAAATTAAACTTTTGGGAACTAAGTTGCAGCTCCACTATTTGCTAGATGCACAGTCTTGGGCAAATCATTCTGTCTCTTAAGACAACAATAACAAATGGGGCAATGAGCTTAGCACAGTTAACAGTCAAAGCACAATCAACCCCTGGCCAACACCACCATGAGTGCACAGGTAGGGAAGAACCAAAGCATTCTGCATGGCTTCCCCCAGACCATGCTGCCCTAAGTTCACTGCAGCCCAGGCACGCTGACCTTTGTGCTAGTCCTTGAATATGTCAATCATTCTCCCACTCAGGACCTGTGCCATGTGGTTCTCTCTGCCCAGAAACTTCCCCCGGGCCTTGGTGGTTCCTTCCCTTGCTTCACTCAGCCTCTGCTCAGGTGAAATCTTTTCAGAGCAGGTCTCCACGGGAAACTTATCTAAAATAGCATCTACACCATGATCACCATGCCCTTCACCCTGCTTGTTTCTATCTAACAGCATTTCCCGCACTTGAATTCTATACTCTCTTATAGACTCCTTTGTGAACCGTTTCCTCCCTAGAATTTAAGCTTCATAAATTTCATTAGAAAAACATAAATATGGCCACATATAGAGACACAAATAAAAATCACTTCACCATTAGCATAAATCAAACCATTACAAATTATAATCCAGAAGCATATACAAATTAAAACTGTAAACTTCACTATGATTTGACTACAAGATATTTCATTGTTATATCTTCAAAATGGCTAGAGCCATGCAGGCTAATATTAGATAGTCAGTGAGAAAGACCAGCAGGAAAAATCAGAGATGATGATGAGTAGAAAACTGGAGATGGTTAATAATCCATAACAAGTTGGTTTATTTCTTTCCAGTAATTTTCTCACTTATAGGTTTTTTACATATATACAGGCACATAAACACACACATTATATAACTTTATGTTGTTTTACATGTAAATAAAGCATAAATATTTCCAAGTTATTACAGATTAATTATACTCATCATTTTATAGTAAAATTCACATTATGACTGGCTAAGCTATTCCTCAATTGTTTACCTTTTAAACAGTTTCCATTTTTATTTTCATAAAAAATTCCAAAAAAAAATTCTTTGCACATAAGTTTTGACAGACCATAGCAATTTTAAGACCCTGAATATATTTTATTCTATACCTTGGCTGAAAGAGCCAACAATATTTTTTGAATTTAGTAGGTCTGTAAAATAGATACTTCATTGTTTTGACAGTTTGATACAGCCTCTATAATTATCAGTGCCCACCTTAGCACCTTATCTAGTCAGGAGTGTACAAGAGCAGCTAATGACACACATATTTGGAACATACATTTTCTATCAAGAATTTTAAATGTGTATAACTCTGGTAATAGCCATCTCGCCCATGATAACTGAGTCTCAGAATAACATGTCCAAAGGTACACTTGCTGGAATTATTGGAGGCCCAGCTTTTCATCTAGGTCTGTAGGACATTTGCTTTTCATGTATTTACAAATGTTAATACTGTTTGCTAAAGTTCATATTGATATAAAAATGATAGCTTTGGTATTATCAAAATAAATGAAATTGGAATGTGTTTTCTTTGTTCTAAGGCATTGGAATCTTATGTCTTTAAATTAATCTTTAAAATTCCACTGCCATATTATTTCCCAATTATTTGAAATATCTATTAGGAAAAAATGCACATTTGGTACTCCCAGAATAAATTATATAAATGACTGATTTGAGTCAGAAAAATTATTATATTTGAGATGTTTTTGGTGATGATATTTCATATCATGTTTTACCATTCTGCCAACAACTTAACAGAACAATGACAATGACATATTGCTATTATCTAACAATTACAAAGAAAGCAAATGATCGTTACTGTTTATCAAATAATTATAAAGCAATGACTCAATAGATCACAGTTGAAAAATAGCCAATTATTATAAAGTAAGTAGCATTATTCAATCATCACAGAGAAGAAATAGTTATTTATAGGTAAGTATGTATGACTAATTAATATCTGTAAAGGTAAATTTTATTATTTCCATTGTAAACAATTGTTGAGCAAAGATATTTATAAGAGATATATAGTTGGAATTAAATTCATATTTCCTCTTAAAAGTTTGTGCCAACAGCTTATATAGTTTAAAATTTGCTGAATATGTATAGATATATGATATCCATATGTATATAAATATGTATATCTATATTCTGCTAATTTAGGAATGGTATGTTAAACATCTGCATTTATTTCTTTGTGAATTTTCAGGAGTTTTAAAAATAATCATTATAATTTATATATGAATTCTTTCTGATATTTAAGAAGATTTCATAGGGTCTCTCTCAAGTTCACATTTGGTACATATGAAATATATGGTTAAATACAGTTGTTATAATAATCTGACTGGTATTTAGCTAGAAAAAATGTTCTAAAGATAAATGGGCATTATTTGCATTACCTGAAAGTATGTGAATTGAGAATGATAAAGATCCGGGTACACATGAAGAGTAGTTCCAACGACAAGTAATAACTCAAATTTGTGGAGAGATGAGCTAATATATCCAGTGAATCCCAGACACCATATCTTCAGAAGAGCTTCCAAATCAAAAAGAACTGTAAAAGCCACCTAGGGGAACAGAGAGACATTGAAAATGGAATCCAAAACAATTTTTCAATTTATTTCACATATTTTTCAGTACACGAATTTCAGCCATGGTCATGTAAACTAAAGAGTTCCACAAGGTCAAGAGATAATTTTATTAGAGAAACAAGTTTAGAATAGACCATCTGGAACACAGTAGACTAAAGCTATCTTAGACAATCAGAAAACATGTTGGAATTTTGAATGTTTATTATCCAATATTAGATATTTAAAAACCACTGACATTTATAGAATTATACACACAGAAATTCTATATTTTTATATAAATTATATTCTCTAAAGATCGCAGTTCTATAATGTACATAGTGTATTATAAAGTGACTACTGACCATAATTCAACTAATGTAAAAAATTAAAATATCATTGATCTTTCTATGCTTTGGGGCACACCACATGTAGAGAAATTGGGATTCTATGACAAATGATTTATGTGTGTGTATGCACATGGAAATCAATGAACTAATTACTATCTTATTAATCAGAAAACTAATAATCTATATTACTAATTAATATTCATTCAATGTTTTAATATCCCACATAAATTCATGAATTTACTATCATAGCAATATTATAAAATACACATATTTTAGCCTAATAGCATGTTATTTTCCTTTACCTATCTTCTGGGTAAGAATTGTCATTTTATAAAGAAGGTTGTAACTGGAATTAAAAGATGCAATATAAGATTAACTTCTAATTAAGGAATGCAAGGGTGAGTGTTGGGATTAGTCATACACATTCCTCTGAGAAGATATCACACGATTTACTGGAGGACAGGAATAAGGTAGAGCTGGTTTCTTTCTCTTTCTAGGCCCATATGGAATATCAGAAGGGATATTCTTCTGCTAATATTTGGAAAATGTGGAGAAGAATTAAGTTTTAATGATAGCATTTTAAGAAATTAAACAATAAAAGCAATGCAGAAGATTAATTTAGATATGAGGAGAATATTAACATGACTTCTCAAGTCTAACATTTCTGTCGACTCTAGTTGCTTTTTATTTTTAATGGGCATTTCCCGTCTTAAAAAAAGAAAATAATACATTTTACTTTGAAATAATCTTACATACACAAGGAGATTTTAAGCCCCATTGCTCGTCTTTCTCAGGTGAGTCCATTAACATCTTTGTACATTCTTCCTCAACTGTCTCCAGCCTCATCCACACATAGGCAGTCACACAAAGGGGCTTGCACTTTATATGATCTTGGCAACTTGTTTTTCTCACTTGAAATCAAGCTCATCCCTTCAGATTAAGGGACAAAAATCCTACTTATACTCTTATCATCTTCATCCCCATAGCATTCACAACCTATTTACCTCCACACTCTCCCTCCTAACTCAATGACCAGTTGTACTTAAAAGAATCACTGGAAAAGATGGTTAAACATTTTACTATTTCAAAAACACAGGTGCACTGGCCATCCTTCTGCATATCAGTAAGTACTAAGGCTTTTGTACCTGTAAACGGATCTCCAAACTTGGCATTGCTGGGGCAAAAATAGTTTTGTATATCTTAAAGTTTTGAAAGTATTGAGATCATGTCAAAATACTATTGTAAATCATTTGTCTTCCAGCAATGTAGAAAAGTTACTCCTTCCAAATCTGTAATAGTACCAGTATAATCAAACAATAATTTGTTCTAATCTGTTTATATATGTGTATTGATCACTTGTATTTAATTTCTTCTTAAAGTAATTTAAATTTACCATTTATTATCCTTGCCAATATTCTGTGGTATTATTTTGTATTTCTTATCAGTTTTTGGAGTTGTTGATATTGAGGACATTAATCTTTATTTATGATACATGCTGCAAATACTTTTTCTCTGGTCGATAGTTTGGTTTTTTAACTTCAATGCAGTTGGCTCTAACATAAATTTTATGTTGTCATATCTATCTTCAACTTTATGAGTTTACTTTTTACATATAAAATTATGACCTTTAGAAGGTTAATATCTAGTTTTTATATATAGGAAATACTGCTTTTCCATTTATTTGGAATATATTCTATATTTGTAAATAAAATTTCCCATACATATATGTGTATATATGTATTTCTTAAATGTATGCTATATATACACACATATAATGTCCAAATATACATTATAAATATATATGTGTGTGTGTATACACACAAAATTTCTTCAGAATGCTCAAAGAGGGCCTTGATAATTTATATATAACATGAATCTATATATAAAATATATATTTATTTTTACCTAGTATATATACCTGACGTGTGTGTATGTGTACATATATATGTGTGTGTGTATAAATATATATGTATGTGTGTGTGTTTATGTTTATATATATATATATATATATAAACACACACACGTATATATTTCCACCTAGTTAGTTCTGGTGAACCAGTGGAGAGAAAAGCTAATTGGTTTCTCTATATTGATATTTTATACCCACTTTATTAGCTTTTTCTATTAATTATAATATTTTAATAAAGTCTCCTGGACTTTATAGAAATATATGTAAATCATTTATAAACCAAAAAAGACCATTTAGACTATTTCTTTTTCAAGATTTATTTTTGGAGTTAATTATATTAACGCATTATCTATAATAATATAATTGTACAGTAGTTATAAATAATGAAGTGCTAATAGCCGGAATCCATAATTTGGTTCTTATTTTTTAAGAAACCTTTCCTTAGAATTTATATGGAATCATTGAAGTGGCCTTGGGAATTAACTTCCACCATGTTTAGGGATTTTCCTTCTCTTCCTATTCTACTTTGAGAGATTTAACAATCCATATGTCAATGACCTATGCAATGACTTATGTAACAACAGCCTTTGACATTAGCCATTTGTCTTATCCCTGGAATAAACTCTAGATGATAATGCTTACCTGTTGGATTTTATGCATGATATTTTATTTATAGTTTTGCATCTACTGTTATTTAGGAACTTGTCCTTTAATTTTACTTGTGTATATTATTATCAGATTTGGTCAAGATTATGCTAACTTTATCAATTATACTGCAGAATTTTCTACCTTTTGTATGATCTATAATTTCTTAAATAAAATAAGAATGGTCGGATCTTTGAAAGTAGGTAGAATTTACTAGGAAAGCCACGCAGGCACAGAGAATTTTTGCAATGGTTGAGCAAAATTTTCCAATGTTGTTCTGATTATGTTTCTTACCTCATCCTTTGGTTATTTGTATTTTTCCAGAAATTCTTCACATTTTTTTCTGTACTTTCAAGACCTGCAAGTAGAGTACCTCCCCCCTCCCAGATAGAATTGGTTCTTCCAGAAAGCCAGTGACATTTACAAATATAGAACCCTTAAACAATTTCTTGGATCTTTCTCAGACCCCGAAAGTCGAGTAATTTTGAATTCCAGCCCCACAAGAAGGCAGACTGTGTTCAGTATTTTTAGCAGAGACATCAATCAATGGTAATGGTCAAGCCAGGTTAGGGTCATCATCTCCCTCTGAGGAATGGGCTTTTTCCTCCTTTTCTTGTGGTACAGACCTCATGTGTCTGGATGCTATCAGGGTCTCTCTTTCTAACATCTCATCTTGTACAAGTTCCAGCCCCTTCTGTTCTGGGGACACCCCTAAAAATTGCAAGTTCTAGTAACAGGGAAAAGCAAATGTTCTCAGGCAGCCACTGGCTTTAGGGCTTATTTGCCATTCTGGACTCATGTCATGCTTACTTTTTGAGAACTTTCCTTAATTTTTTTCTATATTCTCTTGAGTATTTGAAATATTTTAACATTTGGGGTGTTCTGTGGAAATGATTCTTAGCCACACTTTGGAGCCACTTTGTATTTTCTTTTTTTTTAATATTTATTTTTTGTAGTTGTAGTTGGACACAATCCCTTTATTTTACTTATTTATTTATTTTTATGTGGTGCTGAGAATCAAACCTAGGATCTGCACATGCGAGGTGAGTGCTCTACCGCTGAGCTATAACCCTAGCCAGCCCCCTTGTATGTATTTTCTATAGGTGGTATATTATTTGATATTGTTTAAACATAACCAGATTTCTATGTCTTTTACTAGGAAACTCATCCTGCTCATATTTAATGCACCAAAGTTAAATTTCATTGTGTGCTTCCTGTTTATTATATGTCACAATATTTCATCTTTCAACTTTTTCTTGCGTGGTCGAATATTTGTTAATTTCTTTTTCTCATTGTTAACTTCAACATTCTACTTGGCTTTTTTAATCTCCCAGTTTAATTCCTGATGATCATAAATTAACCTAGAATTTTTTTATTATTGCTTGAAAATTGATTTACTGGCTGGCCAATCTGCAAACTTCATAGTACACCCCTGCCCTTCCATTTTTCATTGATTCAGTACCTTTTTTATACCCCAGTTTTGCTGGAATAACTTACAAATTTATAAGTAGTTTCTCTCCCTTTTTTAATACAGTTTTAAAAAATGCTTTATTGGATGGATGGTGCTTGCTGTGGACCTATATTACTGCCTTTTATACTAAAATACATTTTAAAACTAGGAAAATAAATAGATCTCTCAATTGTTGTGGTCACTTTTCTCTCTGATACTCTCCTCAGTTAACATTTACTTGCTAAGCAACTAGGGAGACCCTGTCTCTAAATAAAATACAAAACAGGGCTGGGGATGTGGTTCAGTGGTCAAGTGCCCCTGAGTTCAGTCCCCAGTATCCCCCCCCAAAAAAAACTCAATAAAAGGGGAAAAATATTCCTTTCTTTTTATAATTACCTTGAAGCTGCATATCCCAACCTTTTCTTTTTTATTAAACACACCCCTTTTCAAGGTGGTGTTTTAGAGATTATTTTCTGCCTCCTTTGGAATTTTAATACTTAGATATCTGTTCATATACTCCGAATACCTATCTCTGCTTCACACCTAAAAAGAATTTTTTTTTTTTGGTTTCCTTTTGTCTCCCCTCAACCCAGGATAAATTTCCACCCCCTTCATTCCATGTCTGGAGTCTGCATTCCATGCTGTCCTCCTCTGTTTTCTGTTGCTTATAAAACAACATCACAGATAGGGTAAGCCATAATGAAAAAAATGTTTATTTTGGCTCATGGCCTGTTATGAGGTCTAGGGATGGAACTGGTGATAGCCTTCTTGCCGGCAGAGTCCAGGATGGTTCAGAGCATCACCCGGCAAGACACAGAAGCATGTGTGTGTCTCCTCTGGTTCCCCCTTCTCCTTCAAAGACACTCTTTCCCATCACGAGGGCCCCATCCTGGTGAACTTCCTGATCCTTAGTCACCTCCCAAAGGCCCACCTCTGAACACCAGAGTTGGATTAAGTTTCTACTTCTTAATCCTGCACAAAGTGGATTGAATTTCCACATGGGTTTGGAGAGGACAAACCATGTTTAAGCCATAGCACATCCCAAGCAGGTATACCTGGCTTGCTGTCACTATAACAATTTAACTGGTCTTCTCAGAAACACAGGCTCAATGAATTCTTTAAGCCTTACATTTTTTAATTTAAACTCAAAATTTTTCATTTTTTAATAATACTTATGACACAACATATATAGTAACAGACCTCTCCACTTCCAGAAAATTACCAATAATGGAATGCATGCTTAGAAGCAAGTTATTGATATTTGTTCTCAGGACCACACCTAACTTGTCGGAAGGATATATTTTAGAGTGAAAAATGAGAGAAATCAGTTTAAAATATGCATTGTCCAAAAGAACTTGTAATGGGATTTGTGAAGCTGGCAGGTGAAACAATGGGCTGATTACCAAACTTCTGAAGGCAGGGAGAAAAATAACGGAATGGAAAATGACATGCTTAATATAAAGGGAACAAGGGAAATTGCTCTGCCCTTTTAATTCAGTGAATAATGTATGATCATTTATAGGTGACAAATTACAAATGAACCCATAGTGCCAGGCAGGCCCATGAAGATAAAAAGGTGGAGATACTGCTCACAGTGGAAAGATCCTTGAAATAGATCATCCAAGATTTGTGTTGCAGTCTCTGGTTTGTAATTTCAAAATAAAAAGTGATGGTATTCATGAGAAAATGAATGCGTATTTATCACAAGAGAAGATTACAAGACAAAACTCACAAAAAACTCAATTCAGGAAGCCTCAATCTCCTAAGTGGAATTCAGGCTTAATAACACAAAATGATTGCCTGCATCATTCAGAAGCTGTCTGTAAATCACTGACTCCCAGTTTATGGGGTCCTATCAGTATTCTATACAGTTAAAGAGCAAACTTTTGAGACAGATGGCTGAATAGTCCAGATTGTACTTCTGTATTATCATTTTACCTAATAAGATTGCACCCAAATCCTTTAGAAACACACAGAAAGCAATTGTCAGAAGAAACCTATCTAATTAAAGTTTTCCAGAAAATGAAATTAGTCAAAGATTCCTTCTGTGACAAGATGGGTTCCTTTCTTCATTTGATCAGTTCTTGTGATTAATGAACTCAAATATGGGTGTCAGATTTTGTTGGCACTAAAATAAATGTCTCTTTAACTTAGTTTCATTGTAATGAATATCATGAAAACAGATGTCTTCAGAGGAACACAAAAATTGCTTTTCTCGAGAAGATGGTTTCCTGCAAGGTGGAAAAGTGAATCTATGCTTAATGAAAGCAATCACAGAGAGAAACATGAATCTGGAGAAACATCATGGAGTCTGAACAAGGACTTGTCTTCGTTTATGAGAAATGTACACTGGGTCAAGGAGGAGGTACCATGGGACCAATAAGAACCTCATGGCCTCCAGACAGGGACTGGGCTGGGTCTCCTCTGCCTGGAAACAAACAATGAGACCTCCTCCCTGGGGACTATAGGAAGACTTTGTAGGAAACTGCAGGCCTTAAAAAGCAAGAGGACAAACAATTGGCCTATAAGAAGGATCCCACCAAGTTCCCTTAAGGACCTGTGACAAGAGATGTGAGGTCTCCAAAACCAAGGGGCCAGCAGCCTTCAAGTGACACTTCACAACTTGGCTTTAGACGGGGGCTTGCAATCAGGGTAAAGGTAACTACAAAACATCACTAAGAAATTAGAGGTGACCGCGGGAGGGGAGAGAGAGAGAAAGAAACAACAAAATTTCCCAAGTAAAATGAGGCAGCATGCCAACACATTTTGTTTACTTTTCTTTTTTTGGCAGTGCTGGGGATTGAACACGGGGCTTCATGCACAGTAGGTGGGTGTTCTACCATTGAGCTACGCCTCCAGCCCCAGCATGCCAATATTTTAAAAGACATGAACAAATCCACTAAGAAAGACAACATAATTTTAAAATTCAGAATAGGAATTTGCTTTAAAGTTAATTTTGCCAAAGAAACTTCAAGAGAGTTTAAGATGCCCAAAGAGATAAATAAAAAGGAGAAAATAGTGAAGATTAAGAGCAGAAATTAAAATATAACAAAGAAATAGAGGGGAACAGTAAAAGGAAAAGTAACTTCAAATAAAGTAGAAATTGTTAACATAAACAAACCAAAGTTAAAGTTGGTTCTTTAAATCAAAAATAATTTGGCTGGTTTTGGTCTTGGGTCCTGAGGGATAGCCTCTGAATCCTTGAAATTTGCCAAGCTATAGTTGCATCTTTGTTATTCCTGGTGGTCCTGGTAATTTCTGCCAATGAGATGACTTATGGTGGACTGACCAAATCAGAAAGTCCAACCATGTGCAAGTAGCCAAGGATCCAATTATGTCTATATAACAAAATTTCAATAAATACCCCAAACACAGTCTGAGCTTCCTTAGTTGTCAATGATCTTCATATTGCTAAACATATCAGTGTGTGCAGAGGGTATGTTCGGGCTCCACAGAGGAAAAGACTTCCTGCATCCTCTCTGCACATTTGGAGACCCTCTCATGTTTTCAAATATGGCCCGATATTTAGGATGCTCACAGGTCTTTCTTTTTTAAGTGTCTCTTCTATTGGCTGGCTCCGATTTGTATCCTTTTGCTGTAATAAACATGTAATCATAAATATAGCATTTTTTAATTTCATAGAGTCATTTTAGCGAATCACCAAACTTGAGGGGGCACTGGGAACCCCTGAACTGTGGCCTATTGAGCACACGGAAGGGAGGTGTGGGGAATCCCTAAGCTGGTGTCTCAGGTGAGGGCAGTCTCATGGAGGACTGTGCTTCTAACCACTAAGGTTTCACCTAACTCCAAGTAGTTAGCATCAGAAGTCATTACTTCCATAAAAAAAAAAGAAAGTTATAAATCAATAATATTGGAAACAAAAAGGATGACATCTTCAGATGCCATGAGGATTATAAAACTCTTGAGAGAATACTATATAAATGTACACTGGTGAAAATTAATAACAACTCTATAAACAGCAAGCAATAAGCCAGAAAGCCAATAAACTATAAACATTAAACCATAAAGTAGACCATCAATCAATGTCTCTCTTCTTTCCTCTCCACCTGGGACCCCACCACAAACTTTATTCATAAAATTCCTACAGAAGGAAAACAAACCTGTTTCATTTTACAGAGGAAGCTTAGCTTTCCCAATAAAACCAGACCAGTAATGTAAAAGAAGACAATCACAGGACAGCCGTCTTTAGGAACAGAGATGGGAAAGTACCAAATGCAATGGCAGCATATTGGATTTAAATATTAAAAATAATGCTGCAAAATCAAGTGTCTCAGGAATCTAGAATAGCATCAGAAAATCTAATTACAATAACATATTGCACTACAAAATATAAGAAGAAAATATGTTGTCAACTCAATACAGCAGAAGTGAACTTTATCAACATTGTAAAAGGCATCTACAAAATCCTACAAACATTGACAATTAAATGATATGCATTCACATCAAAGAAAAAAGTCACAAATATTTGCTATTACTCCTTCCATTCAACATTTTATTAGGGACCCAAGCCAGGATAATAAAGGAAGAAAAAAAATAACCCAGAGAATTAAGAATTAGAAAAGGAGAGACAAAACTTCCTTAATTTTGGATGATATGATTGTCTACACAGAACCTTCAAGTAAATCTACAAATTACAACAAACAAGACATCATAGTAAAGTTTCTGCAATATCAAATGAACATGCGAAAAATAATAGCATCTATACATCACAACAAAAATTTAATTGAAACTATTTCATTTACAAAAGAAACTAAAGGATATCTAGGCATAAATTTAACAAAAGGCATGTAAGATTTTTGGAAAAAAAGTATAAAATATTACTGAAACACATAATAAAATTAAAAAGAAGAACTGAATAATTATATAGAAATGTTCTTTAACATCCATGAACTCTCATTAGGAAAACTGTTTAAATGTCCATAATGTATAGCAAGAATAGCAAAACCAAGAATAGAAAAAAAGAAATGTGAAAAAGAATACCAGTATTAGTGAGTGTGCCCTAATAGACATCAAGATGTATTACAGGAGACAGGACTTAAACCACCTTATCAGCTAAAGCTTTGACACACAGACACAGGCTAAGGTGTCCAGAGAAGGAATCATGTGCCTGCATCAGCCTGCTACGGCAGGGCTCACACCATAGGTTTGCAGGAAGAGCACTGAGTCAAAATTGAAAGATTACTAAGTCTTACAAGATTAAAACTGATAACTTGTGTGGGAGAAAAGACAGCAACTTTAAGTTGAGACAAGCTGCAAAGTGGGAGAAAATGTGAGCTGCCTATCACTAGTTACTGAAAAATAATTAGGGTCTGGATCAGACAGGGAAATCTGTAGAAGAAGAAACCTAGGTCTGGTGGAATATGAAAACAAAGAAGTCAAATCTCTATGGTAATAAAGAAAATGTGTATTAAGCCATGATGATCTCTAACATGAGATCAAATATAAAATTGAAAATATTGAATGAACATAAAATATTTAACATGAAGTGGGACTGCTCATATAATCTGGTAGGAATATAAATTGGCCTAAGCACTTTAGGGTGCAATACAGCAATAGCTGGCAAATTTGAATATGATCATATCCTCCTTTATAGCAATTTTAAACAAAGGTATATGTTCTAGAGGTTTAAAAAAAAACAACTTTCTCCCCAATGTGGCACAAAACTCAAATGATGAGAATGCTTATAATGCATTATTTTTAACAGCAAAAGTTGAAACAATAGACATATCTATTGCTATTAAATACATAACAAATGAGTGAATGCTCCTGTATCAACATGAAGCTATTTCTAAAATCTAATGATGAATGAATGTGGAAAAATGGGTTGCATGTGGATACCTTAAATGACTGTAAGTCACACATCTAAATGATGTAGATCAGGGAGAAGAATGAGATCAAGAAGGTGGGCATAGGGACCTTCTACTTATGCTGTTTTGTTTCTGAATGAAAAATCTAAACCATGTTCAACGTGTTCAACTTAATTTTTGAAAAAGCTGAGTGGTGGACACACCAATGTTGGTTCTACTATTCTCTCTAGGGATTGAGTTTATGACATGCTTGACAATTAAGAAGGAAGAAAAAGAAAACAGAAAAAGAAAAAGATACTTCCAAGACTAGAGAAAAGAAGAAAGGAAAAAGAGTCTGGCAAAATAACCTTATGGGATAAAAAAAGGGTCATGGCTACATTTGATATCTCAGTATCTGACATGAGTAAATCCAATCCTGCTCTAATCTTATTAATCTATGATTAATTTTACTCCTGGCACTATTTTGCTTGACTGATAATCCCTTTTAGAAACACAGATTGTCCCTGCTACAGTTGTTCCCTAAGAACCAGAGCCGTCAGCAGATTATGACTCAGCACCTCTCACAAGTCAATAAATAGTTTAGTTCTCGACTGAAATGGACAATGATTTCCAATCTACTGGAATCATGGATTTGATACTTAAAATGTTCATAGAGATGTGATGTATTAAGACCAATACTAAGGAACCATTTTATCATTTCTTCCTCTACGTTCACTGAATTTTTTTGATAAGTCACTTAATTTTTGCAAATTTTAGGTATAAACTTCAAGTAAAGATTATACCGATAACTTCAAGATTCTCACAGAACTACAGCTCACAAAATTTAAAGTGAGTTTTTGGAGTATCAAGTCTATGGCCACGTCTTTTTCATGTTACTTTGGATCTCTCACTGCCAAGCACAGAGAGCAAGTGGAAAAGGACCTCAGGTGCTCCTTCCTTCCTGCCCCCTCTTTCTTCATGCCTGGAATGAGGTGAAGAGGATTCACAGGAAGACAGAGTGCATTTTGGAAGAAATGCTTAGGACAGGGCATCAGGCTAACAGGGGACGATGAGGGCTCTCTGAAGGACTAAGATATACTTAATACAGGGCTTTCTGTTTTGATGAGCAAAGAGTGAGTAGGGAATCCAAGTTCGAGTGGACTGGGATTGCTTCCCTGCTGGAGGACAAGCTGGGGAGACATGGAGGTGGAATGAGAAGAAGGTAACCACAGACGTGGAGAAGAGGCATCTTTTGGGGGAATTTTACTTAATTTAAGGTGGAGCACACAGCAGAGGGTTCCTCTTCACTCTTCTCCCTGGCATCATTTGTAAACATGATAATTCTCACTGATAGTTAACACCAGAAGGAGGAGAGCTGAATATCCTTCAGGTCTGTCCAGAAGAAACCAGAGTGTAATGCAGATGATGCTAGGAGGACAAACAGAGCTGACCTCGTGCAACAGAACAGCTGGCCTTTCTGCTGACTGCTGGCTTCTGCATCTGTCCCATCAGCTTCTAAGTTTCTTAAAAGGGGAATTTTGTTAAATTGTTCACTTTTAGTGCATAACGTTGAACTGTGACAATAAGTTTTTGTTACATGTACAACCTAACATATGAACATATTTAGTAATAAATTTTTATTTACAATAGAGAAGACACTGTTATTCAAATTGTATTATTTGTTATGAAGAAAATAAGGACATACATTTTCAAATGTTTATTATAAGAACAGAATTTTGGGTGCAATGATAATAATATATTCTCTTACCTCAAAATTAAAAATTAAAATTCTTAAAGTCAATCTTTACCTTGTTATGTTTCTGTATAGGCTCTGGAGAATAAAGGGAAGTTTTCCCTATTTCCTAGTTAATTCTAAATTTAGGTTAATTAATCTAAAGTAACAAAACAAGTCCTCAGTTTCACAACAGAAGTTAAGCAGCTTAATTTATTCTTAAACAATGTCTTTTCAGAACTCTGAGTTGACTCCTAATGGGTAGAGTGGTTTACTTTGGACTTTCTAAGTAATCTAGGGCAGAATATGTAGAAACTTAAAGAAATTGCTTCTCTAAAAGCTCATGACCTTTTGTAATCTATTTTAAAAATAAGCTTTCAAAAATATTACATAATGCTATTGCCTTAAATACTGCGTCATTATAGTCCATAAACCTGAATTGCTGTCATTATAGCTGTTTTAAGGATTAAATGAGATAATGAATTCCTTTAAAGCATCTGATACATAAAAGGCCCTCCAAGCAACAGTAGCTATTATTATTGTTAATACTAATGTATTTGGATTTAACACATGAGAATGTCAATGGAAATTCTCTCTGCTTCTATAGCTTAGACCAGATGCAGCTCCTGCTTATTTTTGTAAAGAAAGTTTTACTGGAGAACGACCATTCTGAGACCACACCCAGTTTGGTTCAATGACAGAGTCAAGGAGCTGAGACAGACAGCAGATGGTCTCCAAAGCCTAAAATATTTTCTTACCTGGCACTTTGAAAAAGTTTGCTGATGATTGCCTTAAATTCAAGCCATTCTTATGTACTTTTTTAAAAAGAAAACATTTTATTTAAAAAGTGAGTTTGATAAAAGCAACTTATGTACTCATTTAGAAAAAAATCACTTTGACTCACCTACACATTCTGATCAAAGAAAAGGGATAATGTAATTTTGAATAAAGACCAAGAATACTTGAGAAATGCAAACACCCAAAGTTTGTCCATCCAGAGGAACAAATTCTGAAAGGTTAAAAAGTTCAAGAATAAACTGGTATGATGACTGTGGTTGTTTAAGTGAATTGAATCACCACTACCGTTACGGTTTAGATGTGAGGTGTTCTTCCAAAAGCTCACATGTGAGACCATGCAAGAAGGTTTGTAGGAGAAATGATGGGTTGTGAGAGTCTTAACCCAATCAGTGAAATAATCCCCTGAAGGGATTAACTGATTGGTAACTGAAGTGGTAGGAGGAGGTGGGAATTGGGGCGTGGCTTTGGGTATATATTTGTATCTGGCAAGTGGGGACCTCTCTCTCTGCTTCTTCATGATATAAGCTGATTCCCTCTGCCACACTCTTGCACGATGTTCAGCCTCACCTGGAGACCCTAGGAATGGAGCTGGTTTTCTGTGGACTAAGACCTCTGAAACTGTGAACCCTCAAATAAACTTCTTCTCCTCTACAGTTGTACTGGTTGGATCTTTTAGTCGCAGCAGGAAAAAAAGAAAAACCGACTAAAACAACTACTTAGTTCATTTACTTCACTTTCTTTCTAAGAATTAGCTATTTTATTTACTTATTCACCAGTCTATTGGGATATAATTTTCATATAATATATGTATTTATGTGATGTATTAACTTGGTGAGTTTGGGAATAAGAATAAATCCATGAAACCATTACCATCAGTGCCACAGACACAGACGACCCCATAGACACATACCTCCTCCTAATCCCTTTATGATGATGGTAAGGAATATAACCACCACCCCTGAGTGCAAATCCAGCACTCAAAGAATTGACAAAGGGTTGTCATTAAAAGCAGATAGAAACATGGCCTATAGTAATGTTTTCAGGTAAAGTTTGAACACAGAGGTAGGATGTTGAGGGAGTTCCCGTTACATGTATATCACCTATGTGATGAATAGGTTTCTACATGTCAATCTTTTATTCATAAATATATAAACGTTGGATTAAGATATATTTTTTCACAATGAATAAGAAAGTGTTCTCTGGAAATTATTAAAAATTTTAAAAATCCAATAATAACAAAGTCGATCAATAATAATTTCAAACTCTAATATGGTATATTGGATGCTAGACAGATGTGTTTTTCATCAGTAAACCTACTGCTGCTGATTTTGTATCTTTTTAAATTGATGCATAATAATTGTACAAATGCATGGGGTCCCACGTGATATTACGATGCACATATACACAGTGCAATGATCAAATCAGGGTGATTAGCATATTCTTCACCTCACACATTCACTGTGTCTCTGTGATGGTTGGGTGTCTTTAGCACAGGTCCAAAAACCTCAGTTTCCAGAGCAGCAATTGTTGTGTTATCTCTTTAAATTTCCCTGCAGCCTCCTCCTTGGTGGTGTTGAGCTGACTGGTCTAATTACCCTCTTCTGAATCTCTGCTTGCTCACATTAGTAGGAAGCAGACTAATGCAACAGGAGAGAGGGAGAGAAAACCAAGGGGTGGGCAGAAAAACAGCAAGATCACGAGGTAAGCCCTGGAAGAGGGTTGCCTTGGCAACATGACATGCTATGGGGAAGACTGCTCAGGCGCATGGTGACAGGAAATGAATCAGACAACACAGTGACCAGAGGGATCACTTTAAGAAGCAGACAGTGAGTCAGCTTGGGTGGAAATCAAGCAATTAACAAGCTGACATTAAATTTCACATTCATAAAAGGCGCTGTCTGAGGCTGGCCTTGACCTTGGCCAGTGCTGTGCACTCGGCCAGCTGCTTACCTCTGCAAGGTAGAACTCGTCGTATTGCCTTCTGAAGTTCTCGCCTTTGTAGTAGTTGCTGGCTGCGACTATGACGTCCACGGTCACCATGCTCAGGATGAACATGTGGAAAACCGACGACCGCATCATTTTCTGGGGAGGCAAAACAGACAAACTCCTCACACAGAAGGAAACCTAGTAATGAAATGGAACTTGTGCTGAGACCTTGAGGGAGAACCTTGTGATGTGTCACTCTGCACAGAGCTTGGGGACAACCTGATACATGTGCTTTTCTATTGAATAGTGTGACCAAAGGAATTGCTTTCCTCAAGGGGTTAAAACATGGTTAGGAAGATGGTTTCAGAGACCTTAAGTTAAAGAGAAAATAAATTTCATTTAATTTGTATGTAGCTCAATGCTCATTGGTCGGTGAGGTAGTCTTTATCCTATATTCTGACTGTGTGAGAAAGTGATTTTCAGAAAGCCAATACCACAAAACAAGTTTGACTTTATCCTGTGTTAAAAGAGAGAGAATGGCTGAGGATGAAAATATCTTTAAATGGTCATAAAACTAGAAAATGGAAGAAACCTGAGATTTGTTTTGTACTTATTGCTTCCATACATATTTATTGAAAATTATACTACACTAATAGCTACATTGTACTTAGAATGTGCCTTATACTTTACTCGACTTAGCTCAGTTAATATTCATAACAGCCCTAAGAAATTATTACAGTTTTATGGATAGGGAAACGGAGCCTCAGAGAGTTAAATAACTTCTCTGCTGTCACACAAGTCTTGAAAGTGGACCCAAGGATTTGGGCCCAAGTCTGGTACAAGTCCACTCTCTAAAGGGACCTGGAGGTCATTTATTTGACAAATAATTCCACAAGAAAAAAAAGTCACCTCCATTAAGTAGAAAAATGAAAAAAAGACAGTGCCTTTTAATATATTTGAACTAAATATTAGAATATTTCAATATAAAAATTTTTTTAAAGAGAGAGAGAATTTTAATATTTATTTTTTTAGTTATCGGTGGACACAACATCTTTGTTTGTATGTGGTGCTGAGGATCGAACCCGGGGCTGCACGCATGCCAGGCGAGCGCGCTACTGCTTGAGCCACATCCCCAGCCCCTCAATATAAAAATTTAAATTGAGGACATGTTCAATCTAATAAAAGTATTCTCTACTTACTAAAAATAAATAAATAAATAAATAAATAATAAAGGGACCTGGAGTTAACTAAACATTCAAAAACCAGAATATTCTCATAATGTCTGCCATATAGTGAATGCTTACTATGATTCAGTCCATTTCTACATATGTTACTTATTTTTATTTCTTCTGACCTCCACAATAGTTCTAAATGGTATTGTTTAACTCCATATTTTAGGGAGCTTAACTTTTTTTTTTTCCCAAGATCACACATCAAGTACCAGTAGAGCCAGGCTCTGCACTTATTTGTTCAAAATCTATCTTGGTATTAGACCCAGCTCTGCAGTGGAGAGTATCTAAATGGAAGTAGAAAATGAAGGCTGTGGACAGTGGGAGGAGGAAAACACTACCCATGGAAAGCACTGAGGAGACACTACAGATACTACAGAGCCCTGTCCATGTCCCTGAGCAGGAAAAGTGCTACCATACCCTCTTCATGAGGTCCCTGTTCTTTCCCAGACTCTTGGACAGAGTGATGTTGGCCTAGGATTTCTCATATATAGCTTTATACAATGTTGAAGTATATTCTTTCTATCCCTACTTTGCTAGTGCTTTGAACATGAATGGATGCTGTATTTTGTCAAGTGCCTTTTCTGCATCTATTGAGATGATTATATGATTCTTGTTTTTAAGTCTATTTATGTGATGAATTACATTTATTGATTTCCACATACTGAACCTTGCATCCTTGGGATGAACCCCACTTGATCATAGTGCACTATTTTTAAAATGTGTTTTGTATGCAATTTGACAGTATTTTATTAAGAATTTTAGCGTCTATGTTCATCAAGGATATTGGTCTGATGTTTTCTTTGTCTGGTTTTGGCATCAGGGTGATACTGGCTTCAGAGGATGAGTTTGGAAGAATTTCTTTACCTTTGATTGTCCCTGAAAATTCCTGTCTTAGCAACTAAAAGAGTGTAACTGAAGCACCACCTGTGAACGGGACTTCCTCCTCCAAGCACAGCCACTGTCTCCAGGCACCTACAGATACTCTGGGGTCTTCATTGTCCCACAGTATTTATTAATAGCACTGGCTCTGGACTGAATTGTCTAGAGCTCCATTGTTGTCCCCCTGGGCAGATTAATCACACCTCTTTGTGACTTGTTCTTCTCCTCAGGAAACTGGACATAATGGTGCCTACTTCAGAGGGTCATTATTGCTTTAAATGAATCGATGTTTGTAAAGTGCTTACAATATTTCCTGCACATTACAAGTGTTCTCTTAAAGGTTTGCAGGGAAAAAGAAATGCATTCTGTGAATCAGGTATTTTTCTATCAGGAATAAAAAATTAAGAGCTCAAGGTCAAAGAATTGATTATACTGCTCATCTGAGTGAGTCCAGAACCAAGGGAGATAAAATAAAGGTGATAAAGGTCTAATAATTTGAGAGATGCCAGAGCCACTGGAAAAGTGGTATTTTAATGAGCCTTTGTATCATCATATCTATTAATGTGTTCTTATATTCACTTTGACTTTATACTATAGGTAATACAAAATCAAATTCCAGAACTGTCAATCAACATGCACATCAATTTACTTGCAGGAATTATTGACCTTCATAATATAGATAAGCAAATCACTTGGCGACTTTCTATTCTCATTAGAATTTTTATTGTTATTTAGTCTTTCTTTGCATTGTGAGAGTTAAATTCTATAACTATTATTCCTTTTCTATACTCTTTTCAACATAATGTTCTATTAAAAACATTTCAACTGATTTCCATTTTATCTGCCTGACAGGAAAGCCACAACTTTCTCTTTCTATTTTCCTTAGCTGTGAATTTATGTCTTAAGTAAACTGTTATTACTGAAAGGTCCAAACAAAGCTTTTAGCCATGGCTGTCAAAAAAACTTTTAAATTGGTTTTGTATCTGTCACAGCTTCACTTTGGTGCTGTCATTATAATTAGCTTGTTTTTTGTCTGAATGTCTACGTATCCCTGTTGGTACAGAGTCATTAAAATAATCACTTACAATGGATTTTGATATGCTATAATCACCATTGCTTAGCTGACTTCCTCCAAAGTAATAACTTTCAAATATTAAATAAGAATTAAGGTGATAAGTATATTCAGTAGCTAAATTTAAGTACTAAAATCAGCAACTCCAGCTTTAACGCTAATGCTACTGACATGGACCACTTGGATGCAATTCAACTGAACTGATGTTTGGAACTAGCTACCAGTCTCCATGCAAATGGGCCAGTTACATTCCATACTTGTGCCTCTGTCTTTAGGATAGTCCAAATTTGTACCTTCAACTTGTATTTTCTTCAAGAAAAATTAAGGTAAAGGAAAATGTTAAAGTTAAATTAATGCCATGCAATATTTTATAACTTGAGATTTCCATAATTGCATTATTTAATATAAATGTAGAATCTATCTATATAGAGAAGCACACATACATATATGTATATGTGTCTATGTGCACACATAAATATGTATGCATATATATATTCATATTTATATATTTAATATAAGGCTTTTAAGATCCTTCATATGCATTAAATTTTTAAAAAAGTTCCCTTCAATTGCAATGTTATTTTAGCTTACATCTTTAAAAACATTAGACAAGTGCTGAATATGTTTTTAGTTTGGCTTTGATCCAAGAACTACTTATTTGTGTATTTGACAGTTGGGATTACCAAAATACAAAAAAAGAGACTATAATAGAATCAGCCCCAAGGCAGCAAAATCTGTCAGGAATGCTCTACAGCATTGCTACTCAAGTGTGGTTCCCAGACTAGCAGCATTTTGAGAGGTTAATAGAAATGCAGGATTTCAGGGCCCATCCCAGACCTACTGAATTCAAATTTGCATGTCTAATAAGGTTTGCCAGGTGATTCACGTGCATTTTCAAGTTTGGTAATTACTGTTGTAGGTGATACCTTTGAGTCAGAGGATAAACTGCATGACGTAAAATTATTTACAACTTCACAAATTCATGATTCCAAAAGCCTATAATGACTGAAATATACTATAAAAAATACTGACCAGACTATTGTAGCACTATATTAGAACAAGTCAAGGAAACAGTGTTTTCTCTAGGATATCTGAAAAGTAATTCAGTATTGATACCTTGCTTTTCACCTAAACAAGAATTGTAAGATGACAAATTTGTGTTGTTTTAAGTCTAAATTTGTGGGAATTTGTTAGTGCAGCAGTGGGAAAGCATACAGCCCTGTCAGTGATTTTGACAGACACCAACTCAAATGTATGCAAATAATTATACAGGAGTACCCACGGCTAAAAAATACTACTGGCCAAAAGGTTTCACCTAAAGACACATGCCAGTAGGGGTCACTGTAAAATTTATTACTAGCAAAAGCAAAACACATTATGCCAACTAGACTTCTCATCTTGCTTCACGTCAGAAATCCTGATGAGGCAATGGATCTGAAACAATGATACTGAGTCCAATCTCAAGCAGAAGAACAAGAAGGGTCATATTTTTGATATTAGTTCTGAATCCTAAACCCTCAAAGACTGTGACATTGAAGCCAAACATAGACAGGGCTCTTCACACAATTAAAATTGACACCAACAAGATACAGTGTCAAAAAGGGAAGGAATGTTTCCTTCATGCCAAGTATATTGCATGTAGGTATAATAACATAATTTAATCCTCAACAATCCTTCTGGATAGATAATTTACCACCTCTTGGAAAGGATGCAAAGCTTCCAAGATCACAGAATTCGAAAGTGGTCTCAGATGGTGTGGGGCCAGAGCAGGTGCTCTGTTGCCTTCTACTGAGAGGTCAAGAGCACTTAGCAGTACTTTAGATATTAAAACAAATGAGAAGCAGTTTCCTCGCCAAGTTTAAGGTTGAAGAGAAGGTAGAAGTACATGAAACTTTTACTTAAAAGCTAAGATAATCCATTTTTTGTAGAAAAACAGAAGATCATCCTGGTGTAACAGGGTCAGTTTTGAAGACAGATTGAGTTTAAATCTTGGTTCAGAGCCTGATTCAACCTCTCTGTGACAGATTTTTCACTTAGGAATGGGCTTGTGATAACATCTATGTTTCTAGGCTGTAACATAAATGTAAATGAGACTATTTAGTAAAGAGCCAAGCCCATGGCAGTCATTTTACATTCATTCCATAACTCTTACAAATACTGAATTAGAAAATGCTCAGTGGAAGTAAAGGCAGAGATACAGTCAGTCTATCTGGAGGAAAGAGAGAAGGTATAACACAGGATATCAAGTGGAAGAGGTAACTAGCTCATCTTGAAATGGACATGAAAATCCTTAGACATTCAAGAAACCTAAATTAATCTCATTTTCAGTGGCATAAATGTTTGAGCACTCATAGGAGCTCTTTCTGTTAAATTTCTCATGTAGTTCTTTTAATGAAATAATGGCTTAAAGATTCTGAAGGCACACCAATATTGTGGTCATAGAGGCCACAATAAATACAACTTAGGATAATGGATATTATGGATAATAGTACAGCTCAGAAACTGAATCTTTCTTTCAATTGGCTTGAATGAATAAAATACCTTATCTTAATCCAAAAAAAATCATCCATAGAACATCACATCAGTCATGTGCTAAAAGTTATGTTCTAATAAGATTTCAAAATAATCATATTGGGAAAACAATGTAATTATAAGGTGCAGTTTTCAAAACCATCTTGCATGTGAGCCAGGAGTATAAGAGCAAGACATAAACATGTAAAAAACCAAATGCACAAAACCTAAAATACATCTTCCATTTGCAAATGGTGCATCCTTATTTAGAAGACATCTGGATATTCATTGTTTCTTCAATCAGTATACAAAGTCATTCTGCCCAATATAAGAATTTGTATTATAAGGTAATATGTTTGCATCAGTACTAAAACTGACCAATGGATATCTTCAGAGACTCCCACCTGTCTGTCCTTGGAGAGGCAGGATGAAAGAGACCCACAAGTAACTCCCCACAAGGGCACTGGGAGTCCCTCATACCTACTTCCCCCTCCCAGCTGTGACACACTAAAAGGAGTTGCTCTTTTTTCTTGGAAGAGAAAGCTGTGTAAGACCCTGACATCTGGACATCAAATTGTAAGGAGAAGAAAGAGGAGTTCCATAACACCTTTTCAGTCTTGGCCAACGTGAGTGTAGCTTTCCCTCGACTCTGTCAGAGGCTAGATATTAAGTTACAAATTGACAAATATTTAGTACTCTGAATATACTTCCATTACCAGCTCCCGACCCTACCACACAAACTAGAAGAAGTCCACGCCCAGTGGAAGGGAAGTACTGCTAGGCTGGCTGATTATTATTCTCAGCCAGTGATTTTCAAGACTCTTTTAGTCTGTGCAGAAGAGCCTGGTGGCCTCCCGTTGAACCTACCTACCTGTATCCACACCTTGGCTCTGTCCTCCACAAGGACAGAGTCACATGAACTCAGTCATGTGATTTATTTGGTGAGTGAGACAACAGTGAAGAGGAGTAAGCAGAGACTTGGAAACTACTCCTGCGTTAGAACTTACCTCTTGCTGCTGCTGGGAACCTGAGCTATCCCACTGATAGAGTGGCCTCACCTAATGCATGGCGATCATGGACCCCAGCATCCTTTTCACCCATTTAGACATCCAGCAAAGCCCAGAAGCAGAGATGTGAGCTGACTGAGTAGCTGACCATGCCTGTGCAAGTTTGGCTATGATCAGCTGAGACAGGCTCAGATTGGCGGAGCTGTTCATTCAGTCAATCCACAAACTCATGAGCAAAAATTAGTTATCTGCTTAGCCGGGCATGATGGTGCATGCCTGTAATCCCAGTAGCCTGGGAGGCTGAGGCAGGAGGATTGCAAGTTCAAAGTTAACCTTGGCAACTTAGCAAGGCCCTAAGCAACTTAGCAAGAGCCATTCTCAAATTAAAATTAAACAAAAATTAAACGGGGGTGGGGGTGGGGATGTGGCTCAGTGGTCACAACCCACATCACTTGGTTGTTAACCTTCTAGCTGCCCCAGCTCCTCTGGCACCTCTGTGAAGCAGTGGTCTCCTCTTCGGGGGGTACTGAGAAACTCTTTTCTAATCCTAAACAATGACCCTTGCAGGGAGGGAAGAGCACATGTGGGCTTTTCAAAGGTGCTTAGCTGTGTTATTCTAGGCTGGACCACATAGATCTGGTCCCGTTCTCCTCTTCAGACTCATCAGGACCCACAAAGCCCCAGCACTCACAGAGATCTGATGCCTCGCTGAGCACTCAAAGCACACAAAAGCCATCTCTAGGCACAGAAAGACTGTCATTAAGACTGCCGAGATCTGGATACATTAGCAGAAGTAAGGAATATTTAAAATGAAACTTTTCCTATTACCTGCCCAATAAAATCATCTGTTTGAATTGATTTAAACCATGGTGAATTTTCTGAAAGCTTCAATTTAGGACAACATGCATTTTCCAGTCTACAATGCCATAATGGATATTCAAAATTCAAACCATCATACAGAACACTGCTTAATCTCTCTCGTTTCCTCATACTTTAAAGCCACACATTTATGGATTAGAGGAAGAAAGGAGAAGTAAATGAAGTCCTGTATAAAACCTTTCAATTAGCTCAACTATAATTTAAGGATTAAAACTCAGTGTCCCCACATGACTTCATTACTGGCATTTGGAAAAAAAAAAAAAAAGAAGAAGGAATGAAAATGCTGAAATCTTGGCTTTTGAATAATGAAGTGTTGACCTTGATTATTTTGCTAGACATGAATAACAATAATAAAAATCAAACCATTAGTTCTTCAATATTTTTCTGCCATGTTTCCCCTATTTAGAAAAAGGGTAGTGGAAAAGGGAAATTAAAACACACCAGTATTACTCCACCCGGACTTTTCCTCCAAGCCAACTGCTTTATGTTCTATTGAAAACTGTGCATGTGTGTTTATGGGGGCAGTCGTGTGGCACCTGCACTAGGGGAGGGGGAGGGTCCGTGTCTGCCATGTACGTGTTGAATCACATGCAATCCAAAAAGGATTTGCCAAGTGCCAATCGTGTGAAAGGGATAATGGAGCCAACAGAGAAGAAAGTGACCAAATAGAATCAAAGACCAGAGGCCACAATGTTGAGAGATTTTTCTTGGACCTGATTTTGAGGATAGGGCCATTAGGATGGAATGGGGAAGATGATTTAAAAAAAAAAGAAATCTGGAGGACTGAATTCATGACAGAATTGCAGACAGATGGGATTGGGAGAGGACAGAGACAGAGGCTTTACATTGGTTTGCAAACTTCTGGAAATGCAGGGAACATCTGGTTTCTCATGCTCAGGGGCAGGGCGGAGAGGGGTGCTAAGTTCTGCTGCCACAGGGGTGATGTGCCTGTGATAATGGGGGGACAGGCGCCTGCTGGACACTTAGATGTTGGTCAAAAGATACAAAATTACAGCTGGATCGGAGGAGTAAGTTCAGGGTGTCACTGAGCGGTGGGGTGACTGCAGTTAAAGAGGACACACTGCCTTTTGGAGGAAGAGTGGACGTCCAGTGTCCTCACCATAAATGAGCTTAATATGCGAGACCACGCCCATTCCACCGAGTACCTGTGCTTCCGGGCAATATGCTGTACGTGATAAACACATGCTACTTTGTCCTTCAATTTAAATAACTAAATAAATTTGGGGGCAAAAAAAAAAAAAAAGGAAAAAAAATACACTCTACCATGCAGAAAAGAAAGCAGGGCTGGGACTGGGGACCTGTGTGAGACCTCACTTTCTGCACAGGAGCTGAAGGCCCGGGGCAGGGGAACAGGACGGAAGGAGCCTTGATAGCAAGCTATCTGCAGACGGAGAGGCCCGCCTCTTCCCGCCCTGGGCCGGGCATTTTCTGTGCACGGGTTCCAATACTCAACACCACCTGGAGTACACCATCATCCCTATTTTTCAAGTGAGAAAACCGAGGCTGTGAGAGATGAAGCGAATTGTCCCCTGAGCTCTCCCCCCACGCTCTCTTCTCACCCTAGATGGTGAGTATAGAAATCAGCTTTTGGAAAGAGCCTAAAATTCTCGTGGGCTCCATCAATTCTTGAAACGATCTGCCAGTTCGTGGGAAGGTTCATTAAGAAGACAGACGTTTTAAGAAGCGCCCAGGATGTCACTTCATCCCTTGAAATACACAGCCCACATCTTCCCCATCTTCAGCTTCAATGGAAATTTCCTCAGAAAGCATTAAAACGCCACAGTAATAATTTTGCCACAATTTGACCTACTTACAGTAAGAGCCTGCTACCTCTGTTCTTTACCGGGAGGTGCGCAATGGGAGGTGGCGGGGAGAATTGCGCAGGAGCTTGCGGGTCTCACGTATACTTTCATTTTCTTGTCAGACTTTCTTTATGATAACACACCACTGAGCCTGTGTTGGAAGATGGCTCCAAGTGTGCAGCCACATCTGTCAAATTGTCAAGAGATGAAAACTCCCACCTGAGAGGCAGGGGGAAAATGGCTTGTCACAGCAGCAGCTGAGGAATGAGTTTCCCGTTTAATTGAGTTCTATTTATCATGCATTAGAGTGACCCCTTCACACAGAGCCTGCTTATACAAAAGCAGCATTTAAATAGCTACATAACTGGCTGGGTCCACGCTAAGAGTCAATTAGAACTTTGCAGTTTTCTGAGATGCACGCCCAGGCACACATTCAAAGAATTTTCTAAATGTTTTGGTATTACTACACAAAAGAAGTAGATGCTGGAGGTGCAAATTATGCATTTGCATGTCGACCATGAATGTTTTGTATTTGTATTATATATGACATTGTAATGTCTTCTTAATTAGATAGAAGCAATATATCCCTTAGACATATACAGAATTTCAAAAAAAGTCATTTAGAATATTTAGCAGGTAAGTGGGCAAATGACATAAATAAGCAATCTATAGAATGCTTGTGTAGCTACAAAAATTCATAAGTGGTCTATAAATACATGAAAAAATGCCTAACACTTATAGGCTGTAATCAGAGAGACAGAAAATTAACATTGTGAGATACCATTTCATGTCATCAAGTTAAACGTCTGTATGTCTGATAACAAGGACAAGGATGTAAAACAATGGGAAATATTAAAATACTCTAGTATTGGGATGAACCCAGTCCTTTTTACTTTTTAATTAAAGTGTCTCCCTAAGCTTCTGAGACTGGCCTCTAACTTGTCATCTTCCTCTCTTAGCCTTCCAAGTTGCTGGGATTACAGACATGTGCCACCACATCCAGCTACTGATCATATATTTTTATAGTAGAATAATATACAAGGTTAAAAATGAAGTGGTTAAAAAGATAGACCGCCTGAGATGAAACTCCTAGTCCCTAACCAGCTGCGTGATCTTCATCAGGCTAATTTTGTTCTCTGGGTCTCCATTTCCTCATCTGTAAAACAGAAATCACACTAGTACCTATAGTCATGGTGTTATTGTGTGCACTAAATAACTTAATAAAACCTATAAAACAATGTGCTACTCACAGTGAGTGGTCAATAAATGATAGCAATTATTATTTCTAATAGATGCATATGTTTTTCACACCTGAGTTTCTATATTATTTTATAATATATATTTTAGTTAAGCTTTTATTTATTTATTTATTTGGGTGGGGGAGTACTAGAGATTGAACTCAGGGGCACTCAACCACTGATCCACATCCCCAGCCCTATTTTGTATTTTATTTAGAGACAGGGTCTCACTGAGTTGCTTAGCACGTTGTTGTTGCTGAGGCTGGCTTTGAACTCGTGATCCTCCTGCCTCAGCCTCCTGAGCCACTGGGATTACAGGCAGTTAAGCTTTTATTGTTACATTATAATTATATATAATAGTGAGATTCATTGTGATGTTCATATAAACATATAATTTGGTCAATTTCATTGCCCATACCTTGCCTATCCTTCCCCTCCTCCTTATCCCTGGTTCCCTTCTTCTACTTACTTATTTCCTTTCCAACAGTGTGTGTGTGTGTGTGTGTGTGTGTGTGTGTGTGATCACATACACGTTCATTAATGCAAGGAAATGAATTAATATATTGTGAAATAGCATCGATTTACAAAGTGTTCGTTTCTAAGTAATGGAAACTATTTTATAGTGCCCTAAAGAAACTGTTGTATGGGTGGTCTGTGATTTAGATTAGGCAGTAATAGCCTAGTTAGCCCTTAATAAGATGCAAACTTTTGGTAGAGAAAACTAGGCCTGAGTTACAACTTCTGAGGTCATCTCAGTACTTCCTGTTATCACAGAGGAATGTCCCTCTTCAGTCACTCCATGATGCTGATGAGGACAGCGAAGTCATGGCTCCAGACAGAGATGGGGCAAGGTTTTCACGGAGGATTAAGAAGGGAGGCTTCAGGTTACTTTGGGTTTATGCTGTAGGCACACCTAATATGCTAGGTCCTTTGTATATCTAGGTTATGCATTTGTGGATTCAACCAACTATGGATGAAAACAAATATTGCATCTATACTGAACAACTGGAGAATTTTTCCTTGTCATTATTCCCTAAATAATATGGTAAAACAACTATTCATATTGTGTTAGGTAGTATAGGTCACCAAGAGATGATTTAAAGCATATAGGAGGGTGTTTACATATATTATGTGCAAATACTGTGCAATTATATGTCAGGGATTTCAGCATCCACAGATCTGACCATGGGGGTCTTGAAACCAATCCTCAGGGTTCTGAGGGGCAAATGCACTTTGTTTCAGTGGCCCTGCTGCTTCTGTTTAGTACTCATGACCAGCTACTTTGACCAATGTTTCCTACTTTTCTGACCTTCTGTAAGACCACTGTATTCCCTCCCAGTCTCCCTTTTCCTCTGGAAGTCTTCTGGTGAGTCTCATCGGAGCCCTGACTGAGAGGCCCCCAAACTCAGTCTCAATCAGCCATGTTTGGGTAATGCACAAGAGCCACCAGAGTCAAGTCTGAACATTCAGGGTAAGAAATTAGAGACAGAAGCCCAGGAACAGAGATTAGAAATCAGGTGGCCCAACTGGAGGGAGAGAAAGTCTCAGAAAGTGTCACCTGAGAGGTTGACATGCTCTTTGTAAGCATGGGGTCTTCTCCTTACAACTAAACAATTCTTAACTAAAACACACTCAGTCCTCTCAAACCCAGGAAGGAGGTATTTTTCTCCTTATTTTGCATAAATATGTCCAAGGTCATACCAATAATAACTAGCAGAGCTGAAATATGTTTGTCCCCAGTTCTCCTAAGAGGCTGAAATAGCATAATTTCTTCTCCCTCAAAGAAAATGCTGTCCTGGGTATCACTTGAGAGGAAGAGGAGAAGGATGTCTGTAACTGGGGAGAAAGAGGTGGCCAAAGGAAGTCATGTCAGGAAATGTGTGTTTGAGGCAGTCATAGCATACAAAGGAGGAGAAACTCAGTCATGGGGCGCAGCTCATCCACAAAACAATGCTTTTCCTTCTCACTACCAACCATCATTTCCTGTAGCTTGAACCAGAGACAGGAAGGGGAGGTTATAGGCGTTGAGCAGATCAGCAATGCACAGGGCCATGGAGACAGAAGCAGAAAGACATCCAGGCAGGATGAAGGGCAGGGAGTGTCCAGGGCCCACAGAATTTATTAGGGATTGCACATGTTTATCATGAATAAGTGTACCATTAAACTTAGCCTTGTTAAACATGGCATGAATTCCACTAATATTGGACAGACATGAGCAATGTTCTAGCAAAATGAACATAATTGATATTAAGTTTACTGGACAAAAATTTTCAACAAATGGCATTAGAGAGTTCACCACACAGTCTGGCAAGGCCAACAATATTGCCAAGGAGGGCAATATTGGGGATTTTGCAGTTAAGCTTATGAGTACACGTATTTTCACTTACTATAAAAATAGAAAAGACCACTCTAAGGGTACCAAATTGAATCCTTTCCTAGCAGGCCTGCATGAGTCCACTATAATTACAATTATGGACATAATTATAATCATATTTTGTGTCTAGGAACACAGAATGGATTTGTATAGTTTAAAATTAAAGATGAGAAGTGCCTATTTTTTTTTTCATCCTCAAATGGCTCTATAGAGCCTATTATTCTGTAGAAGATTTACTACATGCTCTAATTCATTTGAATATCCTAATCACTGCTCACTGGAATATATAAAATTCTAATAGATTTATTGATCAATTCCTAAAAGAGAAAAAGAGTAAAAGAGAGAGAGAGGAAAAAACTATTATGCATAAAACATCCAACATCACAGAAACATTAATTATACCATGTATTTAATTTAGCAGGGTGTGGGGAAAATTAAGCCACATCAATTCATCTTATTTTATCAAATTACCTAATTACTCATAGTTGGTGGGGCAGACAGATGTTCAAACCAATAAACTTTCTCTGACAAGGACAGAGAAAGCTGAAAAGAAAATGAAAAATATAATACCAACGAAAAAAAGTGAATCCAGAGCAATTTATACTGAAAGAAGAGGGGGATTATTTTTTTTAAATGTCTTTTATCTTCCAGGGGAATTTGAGCCAGTCTTTATTTATACTGAGCTATGAATTTAAAAATTTGAAACTTTCAAAACATAAAATTCAAAAAGGTTATTTTGAATGAATTTTTTATAAAACCATCTTTCAGTGTGATCGAAAGTCATATTGTTATAACTTATTTTATAGGCCACCCAAATAAATGTCCCCCTGGAATCCATCAGGTAATATTGTGAGAAAAGCAGGCCCCAAGTGATGTACCAAACACAGAGGGACAGCTCTTGCCTCTACAAAGGATCAGGATCATTTCTTACTGTGTTCTGTAAACACAGGGTGCTCTTGAAACACCCTCTTCTCATGCATTTCTGCATGCTTCTAAACCCTTATGTATTTATGAATTTATTTATTTTTCTCCCATAGAGTCATAGTCATGGAAAACAAGAAAAAAATCTATATTTATCTATTTATATCTATCTATATCTATATCTATATATATATTTTAACTGTGAAGATATCTGTATGACAAAGCATTCAGTTATAGTCTCTGGACAAAATATGGAGAGTTGGGAAATTATGGGCATAATTATAATCATATGGAGATGCTATGCTAGGTAAATGTGGCAGCCACCACCCAGTTCTAGCAAATGCTGGTGGGTGGAAATGAGAGCCCTGTTTTACCAGATCTTTCTGCTTGATAAGAAGAATACAATATGTAGATTTTCATGTAAAATACTGTTTATGATACTTCGGGTCAGTTTTTAAAAATTTCACTCTAAAGACAAAAGCAAAAATTCTTGAGAGTCAAAGAGGAAGTCTGTCATCTCTCAGATATTGTTGATTCATTTTTCTAATATATTTCAACAGCTACAAAATTACCAACTCGATTTAATTGTAGCTGTTCGAATGAATTCCAATAAACTTTTTTGTTTGTTTGTCTTGTTTTTTATTAAGATGATGGGTTTGGGTTCCTTTCAGCTGTGTTGTTCCTAAGCCCACATTTCCAAGCACAGGCCTATTCATGTCACATGCTGAAGAGGGCAGACTGTGAAGAGAAGCCAGGCCGAAGGTCCTATCAGGGCTCTTGCCCCACGTTTTAGAAGGAACTTGCTGGCAAACTCTCCAAAGTTACCCAAAGCCATGCGACCTAGAGACTTCCCAGGAACAAACTCCCGAGTTGCCCCTATTGGACCGCAGTGACTTGCACAGGGAAACAAAAGCTTTTTGTTGCAAGGGTCGCTATTGACACAATCCATTCGACTTCTAGACAAGGCCAAAGGTGGGTGGGAGAAGAGCAACTTCTCGCGAGAAGTCCAACAGGCACTTTAAAGAAGCCAAGAGCTCGCGAGAAGTCAGACAAGGCATGTCACTGCCCTGGCTGGTCCTTATCCTGACTGATGAACCCAGGGGGGTAGATGCCACGTGTAGGGCACAGTGCTGGCAATGACCTTGGAGGGTACATCCTCTACTGTCGTGGAGTTTCCCCTGGTCGGACAGACAGACATTAAATATTTAGTTAAACCATTAATTTGTGTTTTTTAAAAAATGGTCAGAAGCACCAAAGACAAGTACAGGATGAAATGGAGACAAGTAAGCCAGGTCCCTGACCTGTTTGGGGAGGACAAAGATGACCTTGAGCTGAGTGTGAAAAGGTGATGGGCAAGAGGAGACCCCGTGGAAGGACGACCTCTCCCCTGAGGCAGAACCACGCAGCCTGTGTGAATGTTGGAGCAGCTGCGCGCGCAGCTGGGAAGAAGGGACTCACCTTTGACCCCCAGGGAGGAAGGTGAGAGGACAGGTTGGAAGGGCAGCTCTTTCTGTTTAGGTTTTCTAGAGTTAACGTTTAATAATGAGAACATTGTCACATTTCGCTTGCTTTAAAGATAAAAAGAAGAAGCATGTGCCACTGTTTGTCCTTAGGGGTGAGCTGTTACTAGAGCCCACAACAGTGAGTGGATGCATCAGATGAAAGATTTTCTGTATTTTTTTCCTTATTTTGGTGCATTAGAGTTGTAGGTAATAGCTGGGTTCATTTTGACATAACCACACATGCATGAGATTTAAGTTACTCCATTTCAGTACCCAGCACAACTCCGCATTTCCGTCTCCTCTTCCTTCTCCCTGCTCTCCATCCCCTATTCTACTGGTCTACCTTCCACTCATTTATTGATTGATTTTTAACTTATGCTTTATAGATATACCCAAAGGTGGAATTCACTGTAGTAAATTTATACATGCACGATTTTGTCCAATGCATCCCACATTTCCTGCTATTTTTTATGACAGCCATCATTAGTAGAAGCCAGCAAGCATTTCACAACCATTTTCTCTTAAATATATTGCTTACTGAGTTCTTTTCATTTACTTATTTATTAACTAATTATTAATTTTGGTTCAGGCTTGGAAATGTGCTCTCTATTCTCAGTTCCTGCCTACCAAAACAGACCCCCATCCCTGGCCATCTCATTTATCATCCACACTCTTCCTGAGCATGGGCTCCTCTGTAAAGCCTGCTTTCGGACCAAAGATATGAAGGATCTTCCTTCCTACTGCATCACCTGACTTCCTCCCTATTTTTAACCCTGGGACTCACATTCAGAAAACTCATCAATATGTTGCTCTGTTCACAGCATGCCCCATGTACAGTCTGTCCGAGGCTGAAGCTCCACACAAGCCCAACATCTGAACCATGGCGCCCACGTTCCTTTCACTGTGATCTTGCTCTGTGTTTCCATCACTATCTGTCCCTTTCCATTTTCAAATCCTCCTGACACGGAGGCTCACTTGCCTTCTAATTCTGGATTGCAACCTCAAGGTATCAATTCACAAGCATTGAGTAGATTTTGGGTCCCCTGTGACTCTGATTTGGTACTTGAAGTAGCTCTGATAGTTTATTTCTATCACAAATCTGTGATCTTCTTCATGTTTCTTCTTTTGAATAAAACAAGGGACCGGGAACCAGAAGATCCAGCTAGTCTGGCCTTCTCCATTTGATGGAGGTATAACTTCAAGAGACTTGCCTCGGTCCTCTGAATACTCACTTCCTTCTTTGGAAATGAGATATGCATGCCACTCTTTCTGCATCGCAGGGTTGTAGTGAACCTCCTTGTTAGTCACTTCCTTCTTCATTCTCTTGGTCTTTGTTTAAACATTACTACCTCATAAGGACTTTACTTGATCTCTAAGATGAAAACAGAGGTTTCCAAACTATACAGTCCCATAATGTCTAGTGTTACATTTTTCAAAAACCGCATTGCTCTTGTAATTGCCAGTCCAACATGCTTTTTTCCACCCACCCTCAAGCACACTGTAAGCTCCATGAGGGTAGGGATAGTGCTTGTCTGGTTCAGGTCTGTCTTGGTGTCTAGCGCATCCTGGGGTTCAGTAAATACCAGAGGATGGATTAATGAAGGATGTTAGTGAAAGTGCTTTTTAAGAAAGCAGCTACTGCTATCATTGTTATTATTATGAATATTAGTAGGAATAGTAGTGGATGTAATTGCAGTAGTTGTATATTAGCAGTGTTGTCACCATCAAAAACAGGACAAAAGGATATCACAAAATAGTGACAATATTATCAATATACATGGACAATCATTCCCCTTTCACCTTCATCCTTTTAACCGATAGAAAATAATAACCAACAGCAAAATGGGAAGGTAAGGTACAGAATAGAAGACAATATTTTCAAATCTTGGGCTGTAAAGGGAATAAAATCCAAAATATCTAAGGAACTCATGCAACGAAAGAGCAAAAATACAGATAACCAGCTTTTAAAATGAGTAAAGACCCTCTGAAGACATTTATCCAAAGAAGACATATGAATAGCCAACAGGTATATGAATAGGTGCTGACCGTTACTACTACCAGGGAATGCAGATTAAAACCAAATGACACACATCTCATGCTTGTTAGAATGATGATTGTCAAAAATTACAAAAGATATATGTTGGTGACAATGTGGAGAAAAGGGGACACTTGTACACTACTGGTGGGAACATAAATTGATACAGACATTGCAGAAAACATGGAGAAGATTCCACAGAATATTAAAAATGGAACTGCCGCCTGATTCTGTCATCCCACCACAGCATTTCTATGTAAAGGGAATGAAACCCACATATCAGAAATACTGGTACTCCCCTGTTTACAGCAGCAATATTCACAATAGCCGAGATACAGAATGGAATCTTACTCAGTCACAAAAAAATGAAATCCTGTCATTTATGGTAATGTGGATGGAACTGCAGGACATAATGTTAAGTGAAATAAGTAAGGCACAGAAGAATAGTAGCATATTATTTCTTTCATATGTGAAAGCCAAAAAATGTAGACTGCATAGAAGTAAAGAGTAGAATAGTGTTCATTAGAGGGTAGGAAGGATAGTAGTAAAGAGGTATAAATGGTGGTTGTATCATGAGTTGCAAATATATAATTAGATAGCAGAAAAGAACTTCTAGCATTCTAGAATGCAGTAGGGTGACTATAATTTACAATGATTTATTATGTATTTCATAAAGGATAAAAAAGATGTGGTATATACACCACATTGAACATCATTCAGCCATGGAAAAGAAGGAAATTTTGTCATTTTCAACAGTGTGGATGAACCTAGAGGACACTGTGCTAAGTGAAACGAGCCACAGGAAGACCAATACTACATGAGCTTACTTATAGGTGGAATCTAAGAAAGTCAAACTCACAAATGCCTCCTGTGTATCTAGAAGATGTCAGGTCCTGGGAATACAGGGTGGAGTGAAGCACTGTCCCCCACTACTAGGCCATAAATCTGGGCAAATATAGAGCTTGGATTTCTTTGTATAAAAAGTCAAACATCTTCACTGAGTGATTTTTTTTTTTTAATGGCATTGTACTGTACCTGAAGGCAGGCTGGGGCACGTCCCTGGGGCTTGTTGACATCCACAGCTACCAGCTGCCAACCACCAGCAGCATCTTCATGGAACATCTTCAAGACAAAGAGGGAGGTGAGTCAGAGACACTTAACATGGAACACTAAGAACTCTGTCTCCCACTTTCTGCACAGTTTATGTCATCGGAAATGTGTGTTCTTATAGGTTTATATTTAGAAAATGATTCACTTCAATTATGTTCATTTTAATGCTGAAGACTTAGGTGAATAATGATAATAACAAGTGCAAGATAATCGCTTCCTTTTATTGAGCATGTGTTACTTTTCAGGCCATTTCTACCTCACCTAGGCATTGTGTCTAATTGCTCAAATACTATTCTTCACGTGAGAAATGCTTTGATAAATATTTTATCCCCATTCTATTGATGACTATTCATTAGACCTTGAAGAAAATGCAAGCTAGAATTCTAAAGCATGATGTGTAATGTCATGCTTTTTACCATAGGTGGTAGATTTTTATCTTTAGTGGACATTTCTTACTGGGATAATTAAAGATATTCTCATGGTAGATCATATCAGAAGCATGCATGTAGCATAGGGAAAGAGACTGGGATCATTTTAATGGTATCAAACTAGCATGTCATTTGGTTGACTTTGTGCGAATATTTTAACTAAGCCATAACTAATTTGCTCACTAGAAATTTCTGGTGCATATTTATGAACGGCATACATAATGTCTTTGGCTTAGAAGATGTAAGTGATTGAAATTCCGGCTACTCACACCTACTAAATTCTGAAATTCACTCACTTGACTGAATATCTTACTGTATATGCCACTATCTCAACCATTACTTATCCATTAATATTACACCCAGCTGGGAGACATTCCCCACTTGTAAATATTTTCCCACTGACAAACTGTATCCCCAGTTCCCTAGGCCTGTGTGGCAGGAGGAGGGCTGGTAACAGGACAGGGTGTAATTGCAAAGTTTTATTTTCCTAAAAGAAACTTAAGTCTAAACATTCACTGTTTCATTCCTGCCTGAGGTCACTGTTTGGTACACACACAGTTTCCTTTGCCACCCTTATTTATGTCTTCCTGTTAGTCTGACCTTGTGTTGAAAGGGGTAATTGTTGATGGAAATCTGTATGAGATGATGCAAGGGACATTACATAAGATTTATCATCATAATTTCAAACTCCTAGCAGCAGGGACCGCAGATCATTTGCAGAAACTACACTCGTCCTCTGTATAAGAAGTGAAGCCCAAATTCACAGGCTGTACATGTAGTTTTTAAAGGACAAAATCAAGGTCCATTTTTACACACAGCCTCTTTGACTAGAGATGCCACTGCAGATTGTTTATCTCCGCTGTCCATTTACAGTGCTCACTTTCCCTTTTAGATGCATTTTAAAAGCTGTTCTTGGGGGTAGAATCAAGCACATCCTTCCCTAGTGGGCTCCTTCTGAGAATACTACATGGGTGGAAAGCGAACCTGTTAAGATGCCTTTTAAAGTTCCTGTCGGAATCCTGGGATTCTCCTTTTAAGGACCAAAGACAAAGCCCACTTGTCAGTCACTGGCTAAGAGCCCTCTGCTTGGAGGACACATTCCATACTGTCTTATCACACTACAAAGCCTCCCTGGGGCTTATATTTGCTTTGATCAGTCAAAGACTAATTTCTTTGTTAAATTATTTTTCCAGCAGACCAAAATCAAATGAGTCAATTTAATTGTTAGTACAAGAGTTCTGTCAAGGTCATTCCTTTGTATGAAATAAAAAGTAAAAAAAAAAAAAAAATGAAAACATGTTCAATTTCTCTCTAGTCCCTCAATTATAAAGAAACATGTAGTAACAACAGAAGATTTTTGAGAGAACTTGGGTTAGTTAGCAGAAGCCAGGAATTCTTAGAGACTCCAGTCCTTGGTGGGAACGTGGTGAGAGCTACCAACTGTCCCTCTCTGTTATCCCTGTTTTCCAATGTCAGAATTTTCATGGGTACACTAAGCCTCTAGAGGGAAAAAAAAACAGTTTATTTCTTGTCTATTTTTGGAAGTTGATCTTGACCATTTAACAACATATGGCCTATAAGAGTTAAGCAGAAACCCTTTTCTCTTATATTTCTCCTTCTTGCTCTCTGAAATATATATGTCAAGGTTAGAGCTACAACAGCCATTTTAATCTGCGAGGTAAATTTGGGAATGGAGGCTGTGCCATATGCCACATGACTACAAACACACAATCCTTTTCCTTTTGTATTAATTTGCTTTCAGCAGACCTTCATGTCAGTAAACTTCAATCATTATTTTAATGGTTTGCATTTATTTCAATATCATAATTTATAATCGACAACTTTATTGCTAAATATTCAGAATCTTTTCATTTACCAAAATGCCTCCATAAACAACCTTAAATATAAATCTTGGACTTTGTCCAAAATTCTTCATAGGACAAATTTCTAGAAGTGGAATGTCTTGGTCAAATCATATATACATCCTTAAGGCTTCTGATACATATTGCCCAACAGTTTCCTAGAAAAGACGTTCCAATGCACATTCTCACTGACTATGTATGAGAATGTCCCTCTGAGCCAACAGTTGGGAGAAGTTAGCCTGGGGCCAGAATGAAGACAGCATGTTGACAGTGGGGCTTCCAATGGCTAAATTAAAAGGAGGTCAGATCTTGTAGTGAGTCAAATGAAGGCTCTGAGAGCTCAGTAGCCTGGCTGAAGTCCCAGGTCTACCAGTTGCCCATTATGTAATGTTGGGCAAACTAATTAACTTTCTAATCCCTGTCACTTTTTAATCTGCAAAGTGGTAACAATAGCAGAATGCACTTTACAATGTTATTGTGAAGATTAAATACGTTGGGCTGTAAAGTCATTACACCGTGCCTGGAGCTGCCCTCAGTATCTATTAGTGCTCGAAATACGACGGTGTGACTTGGTGGAATGGCACCAATCATTACAGATATGTATTTCCATGGCCCTTTCCCTTTCGTATAATCATGTGGAAACCAGGAAGACGTCAGCCTGGACAATTCTCACAGGTGTGTCCCTTTGCCTCTGCTAGAGTTTTATAGTGCGTCACTTGGTTTACAAAGTAAGAATGCTTCTGGAATTGTTTTCTCAGGCAAAGTAAGAATGCTTCTGGAATTGTTTTTACAGGCAAAATATCATCATTACTCTCATCTTATTGTGAGATAAGGAACCCTGGTGGCCCAGGGAATAGCTAGAGAACTGAATTAAAATCCCAAACCTAAGACGCCGCCCACTCGTGGGCAGAGCAACGTGGAGAAAGTCTACAATGCATTTTGAAATTTTATGCTGCTGGGATTCTTTCAAAATCAATCATTTTTAAAAATAGGTAATCGTCACCATTACACAAATAATGACAGGGGATACCTGGCTTGATTTCTTTATTCAATAATAAATCCTGCGACAGCCTCCTTAAATCTGATCTCCACATGACTTCCCGTAATGGTGCAGGGGTCCATCCCTGTGGCCTCTTACTGGACAGAACTCCTGGTTGCCAGGAGAGCCCTTCCCTTATTACACTTGGTGTATTGCTTTCTCATATTTTAAGGATGTACATTCATGTGGAAACCTACGGTCTTGTACTACAGTAAACACATTTTTCTAATGTACCATCTTTGAGCATCAAGTTATGCACAGTGTTTTTTGGGGAGGTGAAAATTCTTTCCATGTTTGATCATGCATCTTTTCATTTATGTTTTCTGCCTTTTTACTGAGCATTGCACTGCAAAATTGCTATGGGCATGCTCTAAGAGTATTGATGGGATTCCAAAGGAAGAAAAACTCAAAAGTGCTCTTTAATTCTGTACCAACCCTATTCTTATCCATCTTATATCTTAATTAGGGATTATCAATTCAAAAAACTTGTGTTAGTGAGAGTGTTCAGGATTATAACAGACCCAGAAGTTATTGCTCTCTTTACAGAAGCAGAATGTTTATTTACCAAACCCCAAAAGAATCCCCATTGGACCTAACATTTGCAAATGTAAGGTGTGTGCTGGCTGCCTGAAGCCTGCTTGTGTCCTTGTCACTACCTATAACAGAAAAAGCAGCCCGGGGTGGCACTAAGGCTTAGCAGCTCTTTCGCTGCTGTTCTGAAACAATGGGATAGACTCCTCTCTATCATGAGCCAGTGTGGGTCAGAGGACATTGGGATGGTGTCTGTCTACATATAGGGATAAAGGTCTGCATTAAAGAGATGCTACGCCCAAGACTTCTTCCACCTCAGCACTGGGTAGGAGTAGCTCTGTGTGGACTATCACGAGTCCCCGGAGTCTGTCCATCACTGGGCACATGGCCACAGTCACCTATGGCTAAGAACTATCCAGGTATGAAACTCACAAGCCTCCTCACATTTAGGCCGACTCAGGATTACCTATCTGATCATTTCTACACCGTTTCCTTCTTCCTTGACACATACCATGTTACCATCTCCGTAAGTCCTTCAGCATTACTTTTCTGTAGTTGGTCTATGCTATGACTTAAGGGTATTTGGTGGTAGTCATTCAATTTAAAGATGTTACTTTGCTATTTTAGAGAAAAATCCTCTTCATTGATTCCCTTTTGCCTCTAAATGGTCCATATCAGAGCCAGCTGCCTAAGATGTCAGGACACCGTGGTTTTGTCCTATGACTCTCTGTGTGTGTGTGTGTGTGTGTGTGTGTGTGTGTTTCTACACACATGGATGGCTGTCATGGGAAGCCTACATTGTTTGAGACATTAACAAGTCCATCATGCCCAGGACCCCTTTAGACCTTCATATGGAATTACTGCAAATTCTCACATACTAGGGAAAGGCAAGAATGGATTTCAAGTCTGAAAAGTGACATGCTTTACAATGCCATCTTTTATTTTATTTCCTTAGACTATCCTGTTAGAATCAGAAACGTGTGATTTAGTGTTTTAAATCACTTTCAACGTCCTCCTCAACAGTGTTTGGCCAGATTTTACAAATATAAGAGAATCACAGAAAATGCTGCCTCTCCTCCACACACAGAAAAGCACCTGGGGCCTCTGGCAAAGGGGATTGAGGGTGGGCGGGGCCTGAGGCTGTTGCTAGGCTGCCCAAGTGGTCTTCCACCAGAGGATGCTGGCAGGAGTTTAGTCGCTTAGCAACCTGGTCCTCAGTCACAGCGCTTTTCTTAATGAAGGTTTTTCACAGTTCTCTGTGTGATTACCTCTAGTCGCATTTCCTCCGAATTACAGACTTACATATCCTGATTAAGTACAATTTGGCATCGAAATAATTCTGTACAACTTTGTTCAAAGTCTTCACATTTCATTTTCTACTATAACCGTGGGCTGATTTGGAGGCACCTCTAAACATTACTATTCCAGCTGTGATTTTACCCATCAGAGTTACCTGATCAACATAATATGGAGTAAAGACATTTTAGGCCATACTCCAGGGGCTCTGCATGCACCTCAAGTGCTGAGTTCACAGTGCCATGTGCCATTAGGTGTCAATGCCTGGGATAGGAGGCATGCCCTTGGAGAGGTTATCACCTCAGAGAGGTCTTGGAACTTTATTACACCTCACAGTTTGCAAAGAGAGGAGAGAAAAAATAAGAACTGAATGTGGTTGATTCCCTGAAGGCTTTCCTTTGTGGAAAACCCAGACAGCATTTGAAAAAAACTTTCAAGGAAATTTGCAGTTTTGCATTTTGTTTTTGCCAAAATTGAATAGCATCACCACTGTGGTTGTCTGTGATGAATGGTCAGAACAATCTAGACTCCATAGCATCGTAAAGATGCTATAGCATCATAAGGTTTTTCCTACGTGTTTATATGTTGAATAGCATCTAAACACATAATTCTAACTATGAGTTTGATCTGAAAGTTTTCCGAGTAAAATTTGTTCCTTGAATCTTTCATATACTTTGTCCTAATAGGTTAGTAAAAGTGAGTAGAATTATAATAATTTTTTAAAACTTTAATATTAAAATAATACTTAAAAGGGATTACATCATTTTATTCTTGATTCTGGAATTTTTATTTTCTCTCTGTGCTTTGAAGATTCATAAGACATAAACTTGCCCTTCCTCTTTCTAACCACCACCAAAACAAGCACACAAAACAAAAATACAAATAATGACAAAAAATATTGCTGAATTGCCCTCTTATGTAATTAACTGCTCTGCTGCATTAATTGGAAATGGTAGGCCATCTCCAACTCCTCGGGGTGCTTATGTAAATCCTTTCAAATATATAGTGACTCCACAGAAATCACAGGCATGGCCTGGTGGTGAGGGATCTTTTCCATTCTCTATTGCACTATAATTGTTTTGTTTTGAATGAAATATATTTTCCACTCCCAAACTTCTAATCCTGTACATAAGGGCCATGATCTAGGCTTGCAATTACATGAATAAATGCTCATAAAAATAGGAAATTCCATAGTTGCTATATTGGATCTGCAAGCCCTATGAAGACTTGTGATGTCAGAACCAAATCAAAGGTCCAAAATAAATGTGGTTGGCAATCTGGGTTTTGTATCTAAATCACCCAAGGAGCTACTAAAAATATGTAAGCATCATCATAACATCCCTGAGAAAGTCAGACTCGATTGTTGGGTTTGGGTCCTGCACCTGTGTTTTCGAACAGCTTCCTAACTGTGCCTGGTTGTTCAAGCCCATCACACCTTGCTCTTGTTCCACTGATGAGGACGGGCTCTGCCCCTGTCTCAGTGGGTAGTGACATCCTCGTGCTGATCCCATACCTGTGTGGTGGCTGTGGAGGTCGTACTGCTTCTTGATCCCCACATTTGCTGAAACTGAACTCTGATTTCTGCAAATGTTTCAATGATGACGGCGATAAAGACATTCTGAAAGAAACGACAAGCCAACACTGGTTATGAGGGGGCAGCTGACGACCAAACGCAGAAGGCTTACAGAACCTGCCCAACGTGGGGACTTCATTAGTACAATTAGTTCCAGTACCTTCACAAGCCAGGCAAGGAAGAAAATCAGGGTGATGAAATAGAAGTAGGAACGCCAGCGGGGGAAGCTGTCGATGGCTCTGTACATGAGGAACACCCAGCCCTCCTGAGAGGCAGCCTCGTAGACCGTGAAGATGCTGGTGCCTGCCAGGAGACAGAAGAGCACATCGAGGTACCACTGACTTTTGAAATAGAAAAACGTTTTCAGAGAAACAATCAATATTTATCCATGCTCATTTCTCAGTGACAGAAGCTTTTCCACACAGATTAAAACTGCATGTGACATTTCATCATTCCCTTGCTTAGAATTCTGCTAAAGTTGTTTCTGACTTCAAGCCAGAGGAATTCCAATGTCTTCAGTGAGAAAAATAATTTTGTATTATGTCTCTAGCTGTTAAATGCATCTAATAAAGGGGAAAAGGAAACAAATATTCCAACCAAGTATAGATAAGAACTGCTGCAGTCTGGCTGGGCACAAATGCTGCAGTCTGGCTGGGCACACAATCACGAGCCACCACACAGCTTGTAGATTCAAACAGCAACTCTTTATTCCCGAACTCACACCAGCCGTCTACAAACACGTTCTGGGGAAATCCACGTTCTCTGCCCAAATCCACCTCCACTGGGCTTCTGTCTCCCAAAATATACTGTCTGAATCCCGTGAGAACTCAAGGGGAACTCAGGCAGCAGGATACGCCCTATTCCCAGGAGGAATAATCTTAAACCTGGAACGCCCTAAACTGGATTATCCTAAACTGGGAACACCCTAATCCGCCCTGGTCCTTGAGCAAGGTCACCTACATTCAATGTCATTGCAACATGGGGTACGCTGGCAAGGAAATTGTCAGACCTACTTGGCTAATGGCTCCCAGCAAAGAACAAAAAAGAAATGTGCAGCATTGAAGCTTTCCACTTGAGTTTAGCACTTTCAGTGTGTTGAAAATCACCCACCAAAGTTTTAACCAAAATGAAATAAATCTGAGAATTGGGTTGCATTTGAAATCACTTTGTCATGGGAGACTAAAGTATCTCAGGATGCTGACAGTACTCTGAAGGAACTCGTGTTCAGATTCCACGATGTTTACTGAACACCAAAAGGTAAATCATCAAAAGTGTCTCATATTTGAGGGGACAACTGTCTCATTGAAAATATTCCTGATAATGCAAAGAAATTTTAAAATGCATAGATATATTTTTGGACATTGATTAAGAGAACATAAAACACCATGCAGGGAAAAAAGAACATGTTTTCTCCTCACAACACCATGAGATGTTTTATAAGTGGACAAACAAAAGCTTGTAAAGACTAAGGAACTTGTTCAAGGTTGTACAGATAATGAATAACTAGGGAAATAGAACTAGCCCAGTCTTTCTGGAACAAGGTTCTACACATCTCAACAAGATACAGACTGCCTCACATCCTTTGTGCACATAACTTCTAGTCTGTGAGGAATAAATTACTGAATTTGTGCAAGGTTTTGGTATAAGGTGAGTGCTTAAGGCATTTCAGATATCATTACTTTTATTATTATAAAAGAGGAAATTTTTGTTTACCATGTAAGTAAAACATATTACCTACTTAAGGTTGGTTACAAGACTAATAATATATGTTGTTATTCATAAAACTGGCAAGCATATGACATTGATAAATTCTGATACAAATGAGTTAAATTATTATAGAAGATAAGCCAGTGCCCACCCATGCATATTCTGATCCCATGGAAATGCACAACCAGAATGTGCACTAGAGCAAATATCCAAACCAAGGAGGGGGTTACTATGGCTCGGTGGACCTCCCTGTTTCTGAGCCTGTGCACACATTAGCATGAGCATAGAGGAAAACCCAATCATGTGGAGCACAGCAAAGTTGCTATGAAAGCAGACAGTGAGAAAGCAGGAGGCTTGGAAGAAAAGATAAGGGAAAGAAGGAAAGCATGGCCCTATTTGGTGACTGCCTAATATGTATTAATGTGTGTTAAGATGCTCTTTACAGAACATCCTATAGCAACTGCCTCTCTGCTTTTCCTTTTTGTTCTTTACATATTTTTATTTTTAATTGACACACAGTAATTATACATATGTATAGGGTACAGTGTGACATTTCAATATATTCAAGCAGTGTGTAAGATTCAGATCAGGGCAACAGACACATCCATCACCGCAGAGTTATCAGTTTTTGTGTTATTTTGTGAAATATTCAAAATCCTCTCTATTAGTTACTTTGAAATATACAATTAATTGTTGTCAACTGTACACATGCTACTGTGCTATAGCCGAAGCACCCTGTCCTCTCTCTGTGCACCTTCCTCCACGTCTTCCCAGGCTTGGTAAACACTGTTCTGCTTTCTACTCCCATGAGACCAACCTCTCAGCTTCCACACCTAAGTGAGAACATGAGTTCAATCGACTCTCACTTCAAGAATCCCATTTTGAATATTGGGTGAATCACTGCCCTAACAACTGGCATTTGACAGCTTACACTTATATCCTAAGAAAATCTCTGTCTCATCAGGTAGGAGGCAGGTGCAGAAGAGGTCACATATTATCCATCACGTTCTACAGAAATGCAAAGGAAAGTCCCTGGTTCATGAAGGTGCACAGGCTAGAAAGTGGTAGGACCTGTAACTGAACCCACTCATCTGGTTACCTATTTAAACATTTTTTTTTAATCAGGCTCTTTGTACTTTATCTTGCTTGAGACTGTACCTTTAAGAAGAGATCATTTTCTCTGGTCATTAATCTGAATGAATGAATATGGCCAAGTTTAGAGCACATCAAGACACTCTTGAAAGAAAGATGACTTTTCAAAGTTTGGGAGAGAAGCACAGACAAGAAAGAAGATGCCAACAGCAAACGGAAAAGAAACCGTTTCCATGAATGATCATGTGTACCAACAGTGAGCACCCCTTGCTTCTGTGGGCTGAATATAAAGAACCATTTTAACATAAAACAAATAATTGCTGTTCCTTATTTCCTTCAAGTTCTTGAATGAAAACAGAAAAGTGGCCGCTGAAATCCATTATGAACCACCATTAAAGTTTAATAGCTTTGCCAATTGACCATTTTCTGGTGAATTATAGGAATTGTTAATATAAGAGTAAACCTGAGAACAGCACTGGAAGTTATTCTCCTCTTCCCTCCCCAGATTTCTCTTTATTACACCTACAGGGAAGATGTTATTTGAAATTATGGAAAAAACAGTATGTGCAATGTGTGATTGTCAAGATTTAACTCCATTTTCCCTAATTGGACAAAAAGGAAAAAAAAGGGGGTGGGGGGAGAAGTAGAAATCCACGGTGCAGTGGGATGAGCAGAGTGTGTTGGCAGAGACACAGCATTTGTGGGAATATGGCCAGGACACTGTGCCGGAAAATGGTGACTCCTGAAGGAAACAATTCCTGGCCTCATGAACTGCACCAGGTAACAAGCAGGCCTTGAGGACGGACAGAGGAAACTGAGCCAGAGGGACTGTCCATATCAGTTTTCTGCTCCTGGCTTTGCAAAACATAGAAAAAGAAAATGGATTTTCCAGTGGTCAACCAGTGTTTAAATGGACAAAAATCAGATGCATTATCCTCTCATTTTCTGTGGCAAGGGGCCAACCCTGAGAAAGAAGCTAGCTGTTGACAGTGCGGGGCACATCCTGCCCTCTGCCTGCTCCACGCTGCTTCCCTGCCTCCCTCTCAGCAGACACCTCCTCCGCTATTCAAGGGGCTCAAGTCCTTTGCTGTCAGGCCACATAAGGTGACAGTCCTCAGCACTTCTAGAGACTCTGTGCTCCCCTGTGTCAAGTCATGCATTGCACAGAATTGTCACCTCCATAGAATGAGCGCTCCAAAATTAGGCTTGTATCTCTCACATCTGTTCTAGGCATTGAGAAATACTCAAGAACTTCAATAAATTAAACAATGAACACATAGCCTTAAGCACAAACATTTGTGTTCTAAAAAAAAAAATCAATTTTTCCACAACGTATTACATAGCTAATTTGGCAGCAAATGAAACTATTTTATAGTTAAGTGATTTTCCCAATTTCTAAAAATCTCTTATATACAGGTACACATGCACTATCAACCTTAAATTCTGTGCTACAACAGGAAACTCTTCCTTCCTCTGTTGTTGGACCAATATGGTAAATGTCTAGAAAACACATCAATACATAGAAAATATATTTTCTAAGTATATTCCAGAATGTTCTTGGTCTATTTTAATTATGGATCTAAAATTTCTAGACAGGAGTCCACATTTTTGTCAAATGAAGAATGCTTCTACAATAGCACCCAGCAGTATAACACCTTTCCTTATTAGAAAACAATGAGGCCTATTCCAAAAATACTCAGAGGCATCTTGGAATAGCACCCTTTTTCTAGACCCCAAACTCTCCAGGTGCAAATTTAAGTTAGGTAAGAAATAAAATCATGAGGCTGGAACTGTGGCTCAGTGGAAGAGTGCTTGCCTAGCATGCGTGAGGCACTGGATTCGATCCTCAGCACCACATAAAAATAAAATAATAATAAAATATAGATATTGTGCCACCTATAACTAAAAAAAATTTAAAAAAAAAAGAGTGAAGGGGAGAATTTTTTTAAAAAAAGAAATAAAATCACAATTGCAACATCTCATCATTTCTCTGAATTTCATTCATTCTCTCTGATCTCTTCCATTGGTGCCCTGAGGTCATTACTAAAGAACAGACATTGACTTGCAGAAGATAAATACTAACCTTAGGACTTGCTACAGAAAGACAGTAGAGGATATGTTTTAGCTTGGATGAAGTTACATTCACATCTGTTTTGATTTCTTTTTGAAAACAGTTAAACATATATCCATTGGAGGTATAGAATTTCAGTGAACTCCAAGCAGAACTAATACAAAGAAAAGTATACTCTGTGGCATCACAGTAACCTTAGAAACTAAAGAAAATTTATCAATAGAATGTGGAGGATCAAAACAACTTACATACAGAGGGATAATGAGAAAATAGTTCATGAACTCTTTTTGTTAAATGGTTCTTTTTAGTTATACACAACAATAGGATTCATTTTGACAAAATTGTAAAAGCATGGAATATAATTTGTTTTAGTTCAGTCCCCAGCACATCCCCTCCTCCCTCTCCCTATTCCTTTCACTCTCCTCTACTGATCTTTCTGCCATTTACTTATGGTATTTTTGTTAAATACATGATGGTGAGATCCACTGTGGTATATTCATGTATGTACACAGGAAAGTGAGGTCAGACTCATTCCACTGTCTTTCCTATCCCATCCCTCCTCTCTTCCCTTCATTCCCTTTTGTTTACTCCATTGATCTTTTATTTTTTATCACCCCCCCATCTTTATTTTAGATTAGCTTTTGTGTATCAGAGAAAACATTTGACTTTTGATATTTTGGGCTTATTTTACTTAACATAATAGTTTCCAGTCCATCCATTTACTGGCAAAAGCCATAAAGTCATTCTTCTTTAGGGTTGCCTCATTCTCCACTGCATATCTATATCTATATATCTATATCTATATCTATATATCTATATATCTATCTATCTATCTATCTATCTATCTATATCTATATCTATATCTATATCTATATATATATAACTTTTTCTTTATCCATTCATCTGTTGAAGGACATCTATGTGGGCTCCCTAGCTCGGCTATTGTGAACTGTGCTGCTATGAACTTTGATGTGGCTGTGGCACTGTGGTATGCTGATTCTAAATGTTTTGGATATATACCAAAGAGTTGATTAGCTGGGTCAAATGGTGCTTCCATTCCTAATTTTTTGAGAAATCTTCAAACTGTTTTCCAGAGTAGTTGCACCAATTTTCAGTCCCTTCAGCAATGTATGAGTGTACCCTTCTCTCCAAATCCTCACCAACATTTATTATTACTTATATTCTTCAAAATTGCCATTCTGGAATGATGTGAGATCTCAGTGTAATTTTAATTTGCATTTCTTTAATTTCTAGAGATATTGAATTTTTTTTTCATTTTTGTTGACCATTTCTATTTCTTCCTTTGAAAAGTGTCTGTTTGGTTCCTTTGCCCATTTATTGATTGGGTTATTTGGTTTTTCAGTGTTAAGATTATATTTGTTGCTTCGTTATCTTCTGAGGACTCTTTTTTTCCCCATGAAAAACATGAGCATGGTAATATTCCCATTTGTTTCTTCTATTCATAGTTTTATATAATCACACCAAGTCTTTCTAACCTAAAGTGACAGGGGCAGAAAATTGTGGTGATAACTAAATTAAAGAAAAAAAAAACTAAACCTACAAACCTTTATATTTGGAGAAGGTCCCCCACTAAACCCTCTCCAAATATAAAGTAACTGCTTCTGTTCTAATAGTGGTCACTGGTTTGCATGTAGTTTATCCCTTAAGGGGATAATATGGCCAAGTTAAGAAGTGGTGAGACCTTTAAGAGCTGAGGCTCCTGCAGGTCATGAGGCCAGGGGCCCAGGAGGGATTAATACAGTTCTTGTGGAACCACTCTGAGTTCCTAAGAGTGTGGGTGGCTATAGAAAGAGTGAGCTGACCTCTGGGGTCCCCACGTGACCTTTCATTTTTGCACTGCGGCCTCCATAATGCCACCCAGTATGTTGTGATGTGGCCAAGGGCAACATCACCAGAGGCTGACTAGATGAAGATGCCCCATCTTGGACTTTGAGCCTCCAAAATATTAAATTAAATAAACTTCATCTTTTTAAGTACTCTGCTTTAGGTATTTTGTGATATCAATAGAAAACAAAGTAATACAATGGTAAAACTCATCTATTGTGAAGGAATTTTGGTGCTTGGGGTTAATAATATAGGTTTGAGATAATTGAATAAGAATGAATAAGCATACAAGGCCTTATTCTGAAAAACAACCTTCACCCCCACACTCCAAGTTCCTAACAGGACCAGAGGCTCATGTGAGGACCATGCCTTCCGACCCCCTCAATGAATCTTAACCTCCTAGCAATATGGAGCACACACGCCCCTGAAGCAACCAGTCCCCACTTAGGCACGAGCCCCCTCCAGAGCCTGCTGGCCAGGCCTCAGTCCCTTTAGGAACCTGCTCCCAGCCTTGTGAAGTACCACAAGTTGCAGATCCACAGATTCAGCCCCTGTAGCACCTTTGAGTGGTCATCTTCCCTCCACTGGGGTCATCTCACTCTGGATACATCTTTTCTTATTTGGTTGTTAACCTTACCAACCTGATGCACTCTTGGTTGTCTGGCTTCATTTTCCACATTATGGTCCACCTGGGAACAGAATGTCACCTGGTGGGGGCAAAATGACAATCTTCTTTTCACTCAAGAGCTTTGGCTTCCCTCAGCCTTTTCTAAGTTGTTCTTTCTGTTCCTCCAATTGACTCTGGCCACGTCTGACCCTTTTGAGAAACAAGCTGATTGACTTTGCATCTTTCAACTGGGAGTTGAGTGGATGCCAAAACTCTTAACGGGTGGCTTAACTATGGTATACACAACCCCAATCCTAAACTCAAGGACTGCTTGTTTCCTCAATTGCGGTAGTGATCACTAAGTATCCAGTCCTGGTCAAATAAAAGAACCTGTGTGATGGCCTTGACATTTGTCCAACACTGTTATTAAAAATGCAGTCTAGGGGCTGGGGATGTTGCTCAGTGGTAGAGCTCTCACCTCACACTTTCGAGGCCCTGGGTTCAATCCTCAGCACCATATAAAAGTAAATAAATAAAAAATAAAAGTATAAAAATTATATAATAAAAAATGCCTTCTATTAATATGGGGGTAGGGCAGTGGTGTATTTAGCTTTCATAGGTTTGCATGTATACAATCTGTATTATTCTAGTAAAGTCTATTTTTAAACTCTAGAACCAATTCATAATGCAATCTTTTTATTGAACTGCAGAACCAATAGAGAAAACAAAAACAAAACAAAGCAAACCTCCAGTACTAAATATTTTAAAGGAGAATTCACTGAGGCCACCAAAAGGTAAGTTGTAGTGTCCGTTTAAATTTAGTGTCAGATTGTTTAAGTGCCAAAGTGTTGATAGCAAACAAATCTGCTCATTCAAGGAGTACATCTGACTTATCCAGTGGATGCTCTAATGCAGGGCTCTGCAACTCTAGCATTAGTGACATTTGGGGATAGATGATCCTTATCATGCAGATGTGTCCGTGCACTGCAGTATATGTAGGTGGCAGCATCCTTGACCTCTACCTAGGACAAGATTCCAACAGCTCGCCCAGCCCCCACACTGTGACAACTGAAAATGTACCATTATGCTACTATTTATCAGTGTGTTATCTCAACAACTATCTTAGAAGAAAAAACTTATCTTCTTTAAACTTCTGCAATTTAAAAAGATTCCTGTTCACACGCATGTATCCTAGGAAAGAGAAGTTTTCATTTGCAGAATGAACCATTAGAAGTGTATTAATGAGGGGAGCCAGGGTGCAGCTCAGTGGGAGAGCACTTGCCTATCATGTGTGAGGCCTTGGGTCTGATCCTCAGCACTGGAAAAAAATACATTTATTAAATTTTAAAAAGAAAATGTTCATGTTTTGAATAAGTGACACAAAACTTATTTCAACACAAGTATACTACCACATTCTGAGTTATTTCAAGAAAAACTGTAAACTTACTTTTTTTGCAAGTTTTCCAGGCTTAAGTTCTGAATCAAATGAGACATTTGATATATTTATGGACATGGAGAAAACAGACCAATTCTGAACCCTATTCACAGAATCTAGTTCTGTCTGGACCATGAAACACTGTTGAGTACAAATATGCTAAAGAGCTTGGGAACACGTAGGTAGAAGTTCAGTTTAAGCAGCAACAAGCAGATTTGGCCACTGCCTTAATTCAGTTATGACTTGAAGTTTGGGGTCATCTCTGGTTACTTTCTGATGTCTCTTGTATAGATTTCAGCCTCATGGGGGGAATTCATTTTCTGTTCCATTTTTCTCCCACCAAAGTGTCCCCTCAACATTTACTTCTTTATATGAACTTGTATCATAAACCTCTATAGTTGGATCTGTGGCAATAGTAAATTTTATCCTGCAGTAGCTATCCTAAAGTCAACCTATTGGTAGTGAGACAATTTTCAAGTAGGCATCTGGATTCAGCATAATAAACCTTTATCATGAAGGCCAAATGTTTCCACTTCATAAAATGAGAATATCAACAGACCAGCATTAGCAGGAAAGGCCACCCTACAATGTAGAGATTGGCTGCAGGGTATACCAACTGGAATTAAATTACCTGGGATGACATCATATTTCTCATTATCCTAATGAATAATTTATTCTAATACATAAAATCTATGAGCAACATTTTCTATTTTTTTAAATCATGTTCAATTTAACTAGAATATATTCCCAAAATACTTCCCAAGTGTTTTTCCTGCGATGTAACCTGATGATAGACTGAGGCAACCTTTTCACTATAAGCATCTTTACCACAACTTGGCCACATGTTCAACTGACGAGCTGTACCCAGTCAGCCTGAGACCTGTCCCTGGCCATCAAAATGATAAAGCAAGATGAAGCAAAACAAGAAAACATTTTTAATTGCCATTTCAGAGCATAGAACAAACACAAAATAACTTATTTTCTTCTAAACACTTTAAAATATGTTTTATAAACCTCATGTTTCTGAACTACCTTTTAGTTGAGACTTTTTTTTAATAGGCAAGTATTCTTTGTGCACAACTTTTCCCCATTGGTGAAATTGCTAAATCACCTTAAAACTATCATTTTGCAATAAAATACATGTTTACCTTATATTTTCTAAGTCAAACTTTTTTATAAGTAAAAAAGATTCTTAGTTAAAATATATTTCTTCAAGCTTAGAAAAATTCTAAACTTCCAAGATGTGACTAGAAAATAATTCTAGAAAAGCAGAGGTGAAGTCTTTAACCATAGTATTCACAAATGGAACAGAAGTGCTGGCCAGGCTGGATGCTGACATTGGCAGGAAAGCTTAGGTATTAAGTTAGAGCCTTTCCAAGGACACTGGGCACACATGCCAGCAGAAATATTTCCTGCCTCTGGTGCTGGACAATTTCCAGGTGAGTGAAGGTAGCAAAGAAGTCATGCCAGATACCCTCTGCCTTCTTACCCCTCTGCCTTTGATGAGTAGCAATTTCAGATCAAAAAGAGCTTTGCAGAAATTTATTTTCCATGAGAAGACTGATGAAAATCTACACTTCACCACAACTGGCTGTCAGCTGCCTTTCCAAACGTTCAAATCAACTGTCCTTATGCCATTGGATCAGCCCACACATCACCCATGGCCTTAGTGTCCCATGGATGTCCCAAGGACAATGATCCCCTGTAAAGCACTGACTAACTGTCAATCAGAAGCTTTTAAGTTTGCTTAAAAGCAAGCAGAATATATCATGCCAGCAATATGGTTTCCTTTACAGTGTTTTAGCTTTGTCACCCATTTTTAAAGACTTATTAGACCTATAATCAAAGGAAATCAAGGCAAAAATCTCAGAATTTAACATAATTGTTAGGAAGTTAATAGTTACAAGAATTTTATCATAATCCAAAAATTAGAATCAGATATCCAAAAAGGTATTCATATTGTCTCTTTCTCCTATCTTAGGATTCAAATAGTTCATAGATCTGTATAATTATGCCCATGCCATAGGGGGAAAAAAAAACTCAAAAAGTTAACTATAAAGTTGACCAGGTCAGTCTACTTCAGAATAGCTATAATGGCAAGAATTTATTGTTTAGTTTTAGCAAGGCTGACAGAACTAGTGAATCAGCTATCAACCAAGCCTGGAAATAAATAATTGACATTTATTAATAGAAAGATTTTAAAATTCAACCAGACGTAAGTGGTTGAAGATACCAAAGAAAAGATACCAAAGTGTTGTTAGTCAAACGTAATTTGCAATAAATATGAGATAAGAACATAAATTTAATTTAAAAAGTTCTATTGCATAATAATTAATATGAAATTTCCATTAGTACAATAGAAGGTTGAATTTTTTAATTTAGAAATTGTTTGTGTTAATATAAACCTAGAAACAAGGATATATTTTAATATCATTAATACCAACACTACAGTTTAATGGTTACAAATGAGTAGAATATATTAATTAGTTGCTGAAATTTTGAACTTTATATATGGGGAAATTTTCTCCAATATATTTATGTCCGTGTGAGTGTACAAAAATATTCACATCATTTTCCTGTATTTACTATCCATTTTCTTTCATTACTTCTAAAGCCTAGAAACATATTTGAAAGCAAGATTTTTCAAGTGGTTTATATTTATTTTTTGGATAAGTCACAGATTCAATCTTAGCTTTTGTTTTGTTTTGTTAAGATTACACTAAGGTTGAAGACTATTTCATGGATGTTAAAAGTTGTGCTCTATAGGGAACTATATTCTGTGTATTTCTATTTGTCCAGAATTTCCAGTGTAAATCAGAACTATTTTGGGATTCAGAATAGATCAGAATGTGAGAGAACTGTAACAAATTAACTTTTTAAAAAAAATTAGTAAATGATTTTTTGAGCAATTTTAGGTTTATAGAAAAATTGATACTATAGTTTTATTTTATAGCCTTGAATTTGAGTCATTTCAGTTCTCTAACTTTTTCTTATTCAGAATTGTGATCATTCGGGATTTTTTGCCTTTCCCTAGAAACTTTAGAATCAGCTTTCCAGTATTCACAAAACAACCTGCTTGGGGTCTGGTTGGGAAGGCACTGAGTATGCACAGGAAGCTGGGAGCACCAGGATCTCTGATGCTGCTGTTAGCTGCATACTCATCAAGGTTGCATAACTTCTTTGAGAAAAGACTCCTGTGTGTTTATATAGAATGCCAGTCTTTCTCCTTGGTGGTTTTTCTTGTTCTGAAGTCAGCCTTACTTGAAATTAATAAAGCTACTCCATATTTCCTTTCAATGTTGTTAGCTTTTCTCCATCACTTTACTAAAAAAAAAAAAATGTCTTTATAGTTAATTGGGATTCTTGAAGACACCACATGGTGGGATATTGTCTTTTTATCCATTCTCTTAGACTCTGCCTTTTAACTGGTGTGTTTATGCCGTTCACATTTAAAGTGGTCATTGATACAGATGGAGTATGTTTACATTTGCTTGCTTTTTGTTGCACTTGCTTTCTTCACTTTCTGCTACCTCTAATTTTTATTATGTTATGCGATTATATTTTACCTCCTCTTAGTATATTAATTGTACACATTTTTATTAGTGCACATTGTTTTACAAATTATTGGGGTTCCCGTTGATATAATCATACATGTACAATTTGCTACACTTCAGTTCTCAATACCCCCTCTCTCCCCACCTCCCTTTTCTCTTTTGCTGCTCTATTCATCTTCTGTGTGTGTGTGTGTGTGTGTATACACACCCATATGTATTTAAATTAGCGTGTTATAGATACACATAAAATTGAAGCCTACCGTGGAATATTCGTATATGAACATAGCATAGTTTGGTCAATTTCATTCCACTTTTCTCTTTTCTCATTCTTCCTGCCTCCCCCTCAACTCCCTTCCTCTACTTTCCTGATCTCTCCTTTGTTTTTGTGGGATTTATTCCCTCCCCTTTCCCCTTATTTTGATTTAGCTCCCACATATGAAATAAAACATTCTTTAAAAAGTTTTTTAGTAGTTTCCTAGAGTTTACAGCTAATCTAAGTCCATTTTCTATAGCACTGCACCATTTCAAAGATCATGCATGCCTTAGTTTGGACTGCTTTAGCACAATACCATATTAGGTAGCTTACGTGCAACGACATTGATTTCTCAAGAGTCATGGAGGCTGGAAGCTTGAGGTCAGGGTGCTGGTGTAGCAAAGTCTAGTTTAGTTTCCCTTCTCCAAAGAATGTCTTTTTGACATTTCTTACAAATATTGTATATTGCTGGGAGCCATTAGCCAAGTAGGTATGAAAATTTCCTTGCCAGCGTACCCCATGTTGCTTAGTGGAAGGACTCGTGGAAATAGGACATTTTGCAGTGACATTGCATGTAGGTGACCTTGCTCAAGGACCAGGGCGGATTAGGGTGTTCCCGGTTTAGGATAATCGGGTTTAGGGCGTTCCCAGTTTAGGTTTCAGGTTTAAGGTTTAAGATTATTCCTGCTGGGAATAGGGCGTATCCTGCTGCCTGAGTTCCCCTTGAGTTCTCACGGGATTCAGACAGTATTTTTTGGGAGATAGAAGCCCAGTGGAGGTGGATTTGGGCAGAGAACGTGGATTTCCCCAGAACGTGATTGTAGACGGCTGGTGTGAGTTTGGGAATAAAGAGTTGCTGTTTGAATCTACAAGCTGTGTGGTGGCTCATGATTTTGTGCCCAGCCAGACTGCGGCATTTGTGCCCAGCCAGACTGTGGCAGTATATTGGAAAGAAATTCCATTTGTTCTTTGAGAAAGTTCCTATTCATTCTTCACTTTTGAGAGGCAATCTCTACAGATACAAATACCTAGGGTTTTCCTTTTCTTTTTATTTTTTTCAACACTTTAAATTTTTTACTTTGCCCTCCCCTTGCTGTGTGGCTTCTGAGGATAAGTCTACTGCAATTTTCACCTCCTTTCCCAGAGATAAGGTGATCTCTCCTTTTGCCCTCTTTCAAGATTTTCTCCTTGACTTTGGTGTTCTGCAATTAGAACTCAATATGCCCAGGTATAGTGATTTTGGTATTTATCTGGCTTCGTGTTCCTGGAGCTTCTAAGATCTGTGTTTGTGCATCTGCCATTAACTTTGGAAAACTTGTGGCCATTATTCCTTTAAATATTTAGTCTGTTTCTTTCTCTTTACTTTTCCAGCTGATATCCTCACTACACGCAAATTACACATTTTGAATTATCCAACCCATTCTGGGCATCCTGTTTCACTTTTACTTCTTTTCTCTCTGCATTTCAGTTTGTGAGGTTTTGAGAGACCTCAGACTGGATGACTCTTTCCTTGGCTGTATCTAGCTTTATTGCTGGGTCCATGCAAGGCACCCGTTGTTTGCATTCCAGTGTGCTTAATTTCTAGAATCTCCATTTGATTCTTTCTTAAAATGTCTCTTTCTCTTTTCATTAACCATGAGTTCTTGCATGATGCCCATTTATTCCACTATAATCTTTAGCATATTAATGAAAGTTATTTTTACTTTCAAAATGAATTCAAATTATTAGATAATTATGAAATCTCTGTCATATCTATGTCTGTGTCTGATGCTGTCTTTGCCTCCTTATCTGGCTTGTTCATGATTTTATTTGTCTTTTATAATTGCAGTTGTTTTTGAAGCCTGGACATGATTTGTGGGTTAACAATAACTGAGGTAAGAAGGCCAGTTGTGTGAGGCTTTATGGTTTTCTAGGTAGGGGTTGGGTTATGTGTGAGGTTGCTGGCTCTGTAGGTATCGAGGCCTTCGTTTTCCTCTGGCCTCCTTGTTTCTGTCTCCTCTGTTGTCTTTGGGTTTTCCTAGAAATGCCTTCTAAACAGAACCTGTGTGCTTCAGGTATCTGGATTATGTTGGGCCCCTGTTTATGTGGCTGAAGTGTTCTGGGAAGGAGAGGCATTCTGTCATTTCAGATTTTTCACTCAGCTAGAGTACTTGGACTGTAACCTTCAGATTTCCTCAGCATCCCCACCCCAACTTACACAGTACAGGAAGGCATCAGGGGGCTTCGGCCTTCTGAGTGTACTTCCCTTAGGTCAGGTGAGGCTCTGGGGAACTAGGTTTCCTGGAGTGAGTCACTTTTACATGAACAGAGAACTCTGGGTTTACTTCAAAATCTTTACTTCTCTCCCCATGTAGGAAGTAAGTGGCAATTTTTTTTCTGAACCTCACCATGAGAACCTGGTAAAAACACCTGGAAGCAGTAGGGATCCCCTAAGACTGGGAGAGGTGAACTCCTAAACAAGTCCAATCTCGGCCAGTAGCAATTAGTCAACTGCAGTTTAAGCATTTTTGGATCCAGTGGCTTTTCTTTTCAGTGGGCTGTGATTCTCTGTATTTACCTGTCTGCAAATTTTGAGGCACTGATTTATTCTGTGACTCTAATTCGCTTTTGGATCTAAGAAGCATTGTTGATTTTTGAGTTGTTGACTTTGAGTGGGTTCAGCTTTTTTTCCTTGTTGTAAGGATAGGACTGGTAAGTTTCTGCAGAAACCAGAAGTCAAAATAACTTCTTTTTGATTTATGATACTGATCAGAAATAGCATGGGTAAGGAATGTATTTGATTAAAATGAGATTTTACTGTGTGTAAAGGTGTAGTTCTCTGTTCACACATGGTCTAGCCTGCTTGGTGAAGATTTGGCTTATGCACTGTAGGAGCAGCACGAGGCTGAAAATTCCATCATTCACACCGAGAGAGGCTGGACCGTGGAAGGAGATGCTCCCCACACTGAGCCCAAGTCCCTGCAGCAGAATCTTTAGCATGCTGTATGCTGTTTTCCCCACTAAAAAATTTTCTCCTTCCACCTCAATATTTGCCTGTTTTTCTCCTTGATTTTAACAGCAAAACTATACAGCAACATTTGATAAAGACAATATAGTTAAAACATATCAGTGGTGAAGGGAGGAGAAAGGCCAGTTCAAGTACCATCACATGATAGCACCACAAATTTAGTCAAAGCCAGAGAGATCCGGGCAGCTGTGATCTGGCCTCCCCAGGCCTGGCATGAAGTCTCTTTCCACACTTTCATTAGGCATGTTGGCAAGACTGCTGCACCCAGCCAGAGCTCATTTGGCCAGCAGTCCTACCTTTCTAACAAGTGTCTGGGCCAGTGACAGCAAGAGAGCAATCAGACATTTGCACCGTGTGGCTGGTGGAGTGACATTAACTTTTATCCCTGATCAAGAGGACGACGGAACATCAAGCTGTGGAAACACTGAAGCCTACCACACAGATAATATGCCTGGCATAGCACAATAATTTTTATTTACTTAATTGTTCAGCAGGTATAACTCATTATTCTTCCTCATGAGTCAATGTACAACATTTATAAGTCTTTCTGTACTGTGTGTGTGTTATGAGACATTTTTAAACCAGCCATTTGAGCTTTAATAACTACTGTTTAAAGATATAAAGAAAAATCAGGAGTGATTTTAAAAATTATTATCCTTACTATTTTCTGGAATAACCCAGAATTATTCTACTGACAGGAGATTTCTTGGAGTTCCATAACAGATTCATTTAATAAGATTATCAATGAAAGGAATGGCAGATGTTGTCTCTTTGAGGGAAGAGGAAATGGAGTTGACTGTTTAGCTAAACCTGCTACTTGTCAACCTCAATGCTCACTGCCTTCCCATGAGTGGTGGGCACTTGGAGATTACAAACAAGTTTCATAGTGTTCCACAGTTCTCTTATTCTTGAATACATTTGCTATTGTCTTGGGGCACATATAAAATATCTAGCACAAATCACTGAAGTTTAAAGGGACACAAGAACATTTTACCATCTATGAGACATTAGGCAGGAGGCTCTGCCATTTGGTCCTTTTAATTTTTCTAGCATTTTATCCCAGCTTCAACCTAGAATTCTTGACTGCCTGTCACTTTAAAAGATGACCATTAAAACACAGATCTTCGAGATTTAATCTTCATGACAAATTCATGTTCAATAATACCTCTTTCCCCAAAGCTTTGATTTTAGGGATGTCCTGATCCCCTACAATGTAGGACATACCAAAGCTAATCTCATTTTATTGGTAAAATATTGTCCAAGTTTTAATTCAAAGCTTCTTTATCTTTTCTCTCCCCTTGAAGTTGTAAACCACTAGAGCAGCCCCTGCGTTCTGTCCTCTGTCACACTCCTAGTGCCCAGGACAGTGCCTGGGATGTAATACGAAGTTATGTTGATCTGAACACAATGTAATATAGAGGTCAGGCAAAGGAACACAATCAGCAGAGAGTAGGCCAGGGAGAAGGGCTGGGGCTAATATTCAAAATGAAAACATGCAAGGAAGGAAAAGTTGGAGCAGAGGAGATTGCAATTATAGAGGTCAACAGACTTTGAAAGCTGGCCAGTCTGCTCATCTGTCATCTTGGAGGGGCTCCAGGAGGGGCCTATGGCATTAATCCCCATGAAGAGACAGTGCCTGGAGCCGACTGGTGACCCAAACCTGCTGCCAGAGCTCCTGATGCCCATGGAGCTGACCTGCTCTGCTGCCCAAGCACGTTCTGCGCCCTCACTGCAGACATGGCCCTGCCTGCAGAGAGATGCCACCATGTTCTGCCTCCCCCCTCCTTGTCACTCACTGCTAACTTCACAGCTGGACATTACGGACCTGGGCTTCCGTCTTCTCTGCAGAGCCTAGTTGGCTGCCCCAAGTGACTCTTCTCTCATATCAGTCCTTAGTCAAGTGGACAAACCATCTGTGTCATTCTCCATGTTGTTAAATCCCTCAGGGCCAGGTGCCCACAGATCTGCTCCACTGTGCCCTGCCTCTGCCTTCATCCTGGGGGCTCCCTTGTGCTCATCTTTATGCTCCCTTGTGCTCAGAACGTGCTTGGGCAGCAGAGCAGGTCAGCTCCACGGGCATCAGGCTCATCACAAAGTTGCCATGATCAATTAAAGTGTTCAGCCCCCTAACAGGCTAATGAGCATGCTTGGTTCATCTAAATCTCACAGGCACCTCAGTCTGTGGGCTGGACTTTCTCTTCACTCTGACTTGATCCCAGGTTCCTATCCGGTTTTCCTTGTGTGGGGAAAACCTGGTCTATCACCAGGTGCATGTTCTTGGTCTCTGAGAAACCAGAGTGCTCCACTGTTCCTGAGGTAAAGGATGCAATTTTGAAGATGTCTTTGTCCCTGCAAGAGCCAGATAGAGGGCGGGCTTGGAGTTCACGCTGCTGGTAAACATCAGCCTCAACTAGTAGATGGCAGCAGCTTGTTTGAACTTTCACTGCCATGAGTAACCAGAGGAGGCTCTCTCCTCTTTTCTTGCTCCAGTTTTAGAAATCTTCAAGCGCTAGCTCCTCTTTGTGTCAAGGAGAAACATGAACATCTCTGGGTAGCAGGTCAGCTGCAATCCACTCCATTACACAGCTCCAACCCAGGGAAGCCACAGTCAGCTCTGTCAGTGAGCCCAGAGGGAGGATAACCTTGGGCTCCTAGGACTTCCCAGGTCATGCTGAGGGAGAAACCATCCTGTTACACGTGTGTGAACTCTGTATCAACACACTGGCAAATTCACTCTCATCACTCATATTAAAAATGAGAGACCCAGGTTCAAGGAAGCCGAGACACATGCAAGTCACCCAGAAGCCCAGTCGGCGCAGCCTTCCCCGGGCTGCCTGCTCGCTCCACGCGCCTGTACTCTGTGTCATGCATGCCTGGGCCTTCGCAAACTTTTCCTGGCTTGGTTTTGAGGAATTTGAACAAATTCCTGTCTGATATACTTTGTGAAAGCAAAATTCTGCCTTTAAAGTTAGACTAGCCTAAAAAAGAAGGGAGGGGAGGGGAAAATTCCTCCCTGGGTTTTTGGATTAACAATAGTTCTTTTTTGTCTGCTCAGGGTTGGGGGTGGGGTGGGGGTGTTTATCTGCTTTCTTTCCACAGCCCCTTCATTCCCCAAATTATCATCTAATTGGAGTGAATGGAGTCATTTTTAGATACTCTCATAATTCTCACCAAAATTCCAGATTTAAAATTTAAAACACAGCAAGATTTTTAATTTCTTTGACTAATCTAATATGTGAATCAAAACAATGTAAAAATTCAAATGCTACTCTTGTTTAGGTTTTGGACAGTAGTACTATTGGAAATTCTAATTATCAATGTGTATCATGATACAGAAATAATCATTTGCAAAGCAGAACATCAAATACAAAAATTGTAAAAATAAAACTGCCTTGGTTTGAATTAAATTGCTATTTTTAAAAAATATATTTATAATTGACAGGGTATTCTGTCCTTGTCTTACTGAAGTCTGTGGCAGATGTTGGTGGTTGGCCCTTCAGACTCATTTTTCCCCTCTTCCTGGGCATATGGTTGCTCAGCTGGGGAATAGATTTCTTGGGATTTCCTGCAAGGAGGTGTGGTCTTGTGACCGTTCTTCCAGAGGTAGAAAACTTCCAAGCCACCTACAAAACCCTTTCCCTGGACTCGCTTTTCCCCTTCCTTCTACCAGCTAGAAACAGATACCGGGGACAGGCTCAGAAAGTATGTGCTGAGCATGGCGGACCTGCTGTCCAGGCCTGTGCCTTCAGTGACTTTGTGGGACAGAATTCACCCGTTCACCACCTACCTAGGAGGGTGACTTCAGAAGGACATCAGCTTGTCCCTAGTTGAGCCATTGCATTGGGGACCTTCTGACAAGCTTGCTGTACCTCGACTATCAATGGACTGTCACTCAAAGTAGGGCACAGTTCTCAGGGCTGGCACGTCTTCCCAGAGATGTCAGTTTGGAAAAATGTGCTAACTAAAAATTAATAAAACGGACTTCAGGAGGCCATACAAATAAATGGAGCAGATTTGAAGGTTCACGGAAACCAAACAAGGCAAAGTTCAAAATTCTTTCCATAAAACAGCTCTTTTTCCCTCACAAAACCCACTATATTAACCTTGCCCCAAATTCCTGGCAAGCGGAACCACAGGAATGCACGTTCCATACAGACGCCGAGCCCAAAGAACAAATTCTCCCCATAGATCTAAAATGACAAGTAAAAATTGCAATTCAATGTCACATAAAGACTTGCTTAAGATTTCCTGAAATGTTCCAAAGAGATACTTTAAACATGAGATTGTAATTTTTTAAATACAGGGCTTGGGTTTCATGACTAATGGTATGATTCAACAACATGAAGACATCAATTATTTCTCAAGAATAAGAGTTCTACTTTAATTTGTCTCATTTCAAGGCTCTAAAAAGCTTCCCCAAACAGTGTTATTTCTTTCTAAAAAAAAAAGAAAATGTTAAAATGTAGGTTAGGTCCTAAGAATAACACACACACACACACACACACACCTGTACCTACACAAAAAATCCAACATTATTAAAGTTAAAGGCACTCACAGAAATTCACATACTTGGAAGGAATACTGAGCCTACACCTTGTTATTCTAAGCAAGGAAATATGAGAAATATTTAGTATTGGAACAGGAAGTATTTTGGCAAAGCACCACGAGTACTTTGACCTTAAATGATGGGTATCTCAGAGCTGGATGTAAACCTGATACCATAGTGGGATGAAATGTAGGGACACGGTTCCTTATCTGTCAGTGAAAATATACTCTTCGGTTACTTCAGGACATCAACCGATCTATATTAATTTTATCTATTTGCAGAGAATACCTATTGTTAACTTTTATTTTTTTGACAAAAATGAAATAAGTCTCACTGACCCATTGCCGAGTCAAAGTAACTTTTCTAAATTTAAGCATGTGTCCTTTTCCACATTCAATAATGTTTTCTGTTTTACAACAAAAAGTTAAGGGGATATTTAACATTTTTTTCATATATTTGTTGACCATTCATAGTTTCTCACCTGTGATGTGTTTTTTCAGTTCCTTTGCCCATTTTGGGGGTTATATGTCTTTATTTTATTTATTTATTTATTTATTTTTGGTGTTAAGTTTTTTGAGTTCTCTGTATATTCTTGAGATTAATGCTGTAGTATTTGAGGTGCAGGTGACAAAGATGTTCTCCCATTCTGTAGGCTCTCCATGTTCTTAATCGTTTGCTTTTAAGTATGATACCATACCATTTATTGATTCTTGATTTTAAATCTTGCTCTTTAGAAGTCTTGTTGAGGAAGTCAGTTCCTACACCAACATAATGGAGAGTTGGGCCTAAATTTCTTCTAGTATGTCTAGGGCTGCTGGTCTGATGACTAAGACTTTGATTCATTTTGAGTTGAGTTTTGTGCGGGGTAATAGATAGGGCTTAAATTTCATCCTGCTACATATGGATTTCCAATTTTCTAGCGCCATTTGTTGAAGAGGCCATCTTTTCTCCAATGTATGTTTATGGTGCCTTTGTCTAGCATGAGATAACTGTATTTATGTGGGTTTGTGTCCTCTATTCTATTCTGTTGGTCCTCATGGCTGTTTTGGTGCCAATACCACACTGATTTTGTTACTATAGCTCTGTAGTATAATTTAACATCTGGTATTGTGATGTCTCTGGCTTTACTTTTCTCATTAAAGATTCCTTTGGCTATTCTGGGCCTCTTATTTTTCTAAATGATTTTAATGATTGGCTTTTCTATTTCTATGAAGAATGTCATTGGGATTTTAATAGGAATTGCATTATATCTGTATAGTGTTCTCAGTAGTATGGCCATTTTGATAATGTTAGTTTTGCCTATCCAAGAACCTGAGGGAGCTTTCCCTCTTCTAAGGTCTTTTTCAGTTCCTTTCTTTAGTGTTCTGTAGTTTTCAATGTAGAGGTCTTTCATCAAATATATGAAAAATGTTCATCCTCTCTAACAATTAGAGAAATGCATATTAAAACTACACTGAGTTTACTTCACTCTGGTCAGAATGGCAATTATCAAGAATATAAGTCATAATAAATGTTGGTGAGAATGTGGGGAAAGGGTACATTCATACATTGCTTGTGGGACTGCAAATTGGAGCAATCACCCTGGAAAGCAGTATGGAGATTCCTCAGAGAACTTGAAATGGAACCACCATTTGACCCTGTCATACCACTCCTCAATATATGCCAAAGGACTTAAAAGCAGCCTACTACAATGACACACATCAGCATTATAGCAGTTCAATTCACAATAGCTAAGTTATGGAACCAACCAAGGCGCCCTTCAAAAGATGAATGGATAAAGAAAATGTATATATTCACAATGAAAAATTACTCAGCCATAAAAAGAATGACTTTATGACCTTTGCCAGTAAATGGATGGATCTGGTAACTATTCTGGTAAGCACAATAAGCCAATCTCAAAAAACCAAAGGTTGAATGTTCTCTCTGATATGTGAATGCTAACACATAACAAGATGGGAAGGGAAGAATAGAAGTTCAGCAGGTTCGACAAAGGGGAATGAAGGGAAGGAAGGGGAGATGGAAATAGGAAAGACAGTGGAATGAATCCGACTTAACTTTCCTATGTTCATATATGAGTACACCACCAGTGAAATTCCACATCATATACAACCACAAGACTGGGATTCTAATTAGAATAAGATATATTCCATGTTTGTATAAATATGTCAAAATATGCTCTTCTGTCATATACAACTAAAAAGAACAAATCCTGCCAGCTATAGCATTTTCAGTCTAAGCACACTCCTCAAACCTAACGTGTTACAGAACTGAGGTCCTCCTATGTGCTTCCAAACATGCTCTTCTGTCTAATCATACCTGCCAAACACTTTGACATGACCTTCCTCTTCTCACACAGCCAACAAATCAGTGAATCCCACTGGTGTGACATGCACACTCATCAGCATCTTTCCCAACCTCCCGGTCCATAAGCCACCGTCTCTCCCTGAATTCATGTGGCATCTCCTGACTGGCGCCCTGCTCTGCTGTGGTTTCCTTGATGTGCTTCCTACACAGCAGCAGAGTGGCTCTGATCGGTCTTATCTCTTCTGCACTCAAAACTCCCCAATGGTTTCCCATCTCATTTATAAGCAAAGGTCACCACGTTGACCTGCAAGGTTCTATCTGATCTGTCCCCTGTCATCTTTCTGTCTGAATTCCCTCCCTCTCTCTCGTATGCCTCATTCAAGACATGCTGGGTCCCTCAGGTCAGGAGAAGAGCATCCAGCCTGTGTCCTTGTCAGGGCCTGGGTGCTGGATTTTCCCTCTGCTCTGCACACTCTTGCCCAGGGGCCATGTGGCTTTATCCTGCACACCACCACAGCTGTTTTGACAGGAAGCCTTCTTGGCTTCCCTACCTGAAAGTACAAACCCTGCACACGTCCTCTCTCTCCCTGCTTCCTTTTTCTTCTTAATACCTATAACTACATAGCACACAATTTTTTTTTTACTTATTTATCTTAATTATTTCCTGGAGAAGTTGTACATTCCATGAAATCAAAATTCTTTTTTTTTTGGTGGGGGGGTGGTGGGGGTCTGGTTGTTCACTATTATTAACAAAGGCCTGACACAGTAGATCCTTAATCAATTATTCTTGAATTTTGAATTAATAAAAATATTTTCTCCCATAATGGATTGATCAACAAGAAAACTAATAGAAAAATGTAAAGGAAGACATTCAACTATACTGGAAATAAAATAAAGTCAGAAGAACCACATGAGAGGATTTTCATGTACGGAAGGTGAAAATAATCTCACTAGTCATTAGCTAGCTACATGAGTCAGAGAAATAGCAAACAAGAGTACATGTGAAATTTTGGGGCAAAGGCCAGACCAATGTAGGAACAGGTGGCTCTTTGCTAATGTGTTCTCTCTGTGGCAGATGGTGTCTGTATCTTACAGCCTGCCTGGTTCCGTCACTGTGAGTTCTCCCATCTCTAGCAAAACACAACCGTACTCAGGGGCAGCCACACTATTATTGCACCTCTTCTGCCCACACCTCCTGCAGAAACCAAGGAATCACTATTTTCTCTATTGGAACAAATGCATAGAACAATGATTCAACTGAAATCCAAACACAAGTTAAACTGATCAAAATGAATTTTGTTAATCAAAGACCCTCTTACAAACATGACTTGGACTCATTCTTGAGGTCTCCTCGCAATGCTGCAGCAGCGGGGTCCCACACAAGGGCAAGTGAGCAAAGCTCTCTGCCTAAGGTGTCATTTGCACACCTGTAAGATCTCCTAGACTGTCTGCACTTAAGTCCTTATCCAAGGCTCTGCCTATTAGTCACTTACACCTCCCATGGTCCATGGAGGACAGAGCTAGGCAGGTACAAAAAAAGAAAAAAAATACTAGAAAATGTTAGGAAGAAGACCCAAAGGACAGTCATCAGCTGGAAAGAAAAGCTTTACAAGTGAAAAGGGAACAGGGCGAGAAAGTCTTTACAGAGTAAAATGTAATGCCAAAACAAAGGATCTTTGTTGGTCAAATTGTTCATCTAATCATTATTTAATTATCAGGAAATAAGTAAATTATAATCCTCAGGAAAAATTAGTAAAAAATGGGAAATTGGTTTAAATGACTAAAATGATTATTGAGCAAGCAAGGAGCCAATGTGGTCTGGGCTCTGAGAAAGAAAATCTGTCAAAACCCCCCAAAATAATTATTCATCCTAAAAAGAGTCTAGACACTCTGCAGACTCAGAAATGAGAGTTGAAATTGCCAGGAGCTGGCGGAGGCTCTGTGGGAAGGCATCAGTTCCAAAATGATTTACTCTCCTTTTTAAATTTTTTATGTATATACATATATGCATCTGTGTGTATGATGTATGGATGGACAGATGGGTGATGGACAGATGGACTATTGATTGGATTGCTAGGAGAGTGGATCTGGCAGGACTGAACTTCAACAAGATATTTCATGCTTTATCCTTTAGAAAAGATAGAAAAAGTGTCTTAAATGATAAAAGACCTAAAGGAATTCACAGTTGGTTGAACAATTTTATCTTGATTAAATTTCTATGAAGAAATTAAGGGAAAAATTTTATATTAGTTTGAAATAAATAGAGGAAAGTTGTTTTAATAAGAATGTGCATACCCCCCTAGAAACATATAATCTCTCAAAAACCTTAACACAATTACCCTTTTAAATTGATTTCCAGTGATAATGATTAATTAATAATAATTATTAATATCAAGTAATCATTAATATCAAGTGATCTAATGATAACATTTTTTAAATATGATGAAAACAGACATCAGAAAGCATATACTTAGAAATGTCAGATTCCTTCCAAGTGGGGAAAAATTAACAATCACTGCCGGGGAGGGTGATCAGAGTTGACAGGACTTGACCACTCCTTTTAAGCTGCCACCCTGGATTTCAATTCATCTAACATGCTCCCGTCTGTCCTGAGTCCCAACATCTTCCATGAAATGGATGGGATGGAGTCTGTGCATTCCTCCTTCCTTCTTTCCATCCACCCCATGTGTGCAGGTTGGCAGAACCATAACTCCCTACACTTGAGTTACAGTGGTAGCTCTGCCATTTATTGAAAGAATGAAGGAAGCTGTGTTATTTCATAGAGTGAGGATTCTTGAGTCATATACTGAAGCCACTCAAATGCAAGCTGCTAAATGTTCTCGTCAAACTTCCTGTGTTCCATTTTCTTTCACTCCCTGCAGCAATAGATGATAATGGGCTAATTCATCACAGTAATTAGCAAACAGGTCAAATGATATCCTATCCCTCTAAATTCAAATGACCCTTAATCTAATTGAACTACAACTATTGCCTGGAGGAGCCCTAAAGATCTCGTGTTAACCAAGAAGAGAGACACTTTGGCTAGAGGGACCTCTCAGCATTCTAGATTTATTCTCTGCCTGCAGAGAATACTCCCACTGAGTATCTACCATATCTATCTGGACAGATACATTTTGGTGATTTCTCAAAATTACCTATTTTGGGGGAGTACCGGGGATTGAGCTCAGGGGCACTAGACCCCTGAGCCACATCCGCAGCACTATTTTGTATTTTATCTAGAGACAGGGTCTCAGTGAGTTGCTTAGCAACTCACTTGTGCTGAGGCTGGCTTTGAACTCGAGATCCTCTTGCTTCAGCCTCCTAAGCTGCTGGGATTATAGGCATGTGCTACACTGGGCTTATGCCATGTTTTTCAGAATATCTTATTTCCACATTAATCTTTCTTTTCAATCAGCACTGAAAATATTATTGGAAGCCCAGCAAAGAAATTTTCTGTTTTCTTAAGTTCAAAACCCAAATTTTTCTTGGATGGATATCTTAACCATCTGTCAACAGTATGATTTCCTGTAAGGAATATACTCTTTTTATACCTGTAGCCTGGAAAATTCTTTTAATGCCTTGCATACATTATAAGAGGGCAAAAGTGTTCAATTATATGTTCCCTGATTTCCAGATATTTCAAGGGTTGGGACCATATGACCACTATCATCTTTACTAATTTAAAATTAATGTCATTATGTAAATTACTATTGATTTATGAGAAAATTGCTTTATTGACAGATGCACATAATTAAGTAGCTTTATTATTCTCAATACAATGTATTTATGTAGCTTTTAGATTTTTAATGCCTTTTAATTTTTCAAATAAAGTTATAACTACTTTGTACACTTAACCATAATTTTTCTAGCTATTTTGCAAACACTTTTTGAAGAACAGTATTCAATGTATTTCCTTGTTTGGGTCTCACTTTAAGGCTTTCTATAAACTGACCAAAGTCAAATTTTGTCTTGGGGAGTTCAAATGACTTTCTATTATGTCCTGAAATTGTTTAGTCAAACATTTTAAAAAGTTATCCTAGATCTTTAAACTTTATTCTACTTGTTTTATTTTAAAAACAAAATGTTTTTATGGAAGCACAACTGTTGGCATAAATAATGATGCTTGTTACGAATAATCTTTATAAGCAAGGACGTACTAGAGACAATTTTATGAGATGCAGGCAAGTACATTTGATCATGAGCTAGATATCCTGTTGGACAAACTGACTTTCCAAAGTACAGATGACAAATGAGTACCAGGGCCACTGTCCAGAGAGCTGACTTCCCCCTGTAGCGTCACTGGTCTGAGCCCAAATGGTGTGGTCCTCACCTGCTGTATCCCATGAACCTCATTACTGGGCTCTCTCCATTCCTCCAGCGACCCCTCCTGCCTGTCATTCTGGGTCCCCTTAGCTTGCTTGTCTCTGTGCCTGAACCAGTGATGCTTGGAGGGCTGGTCTGATTCAATGTTCAGGTCCTCCAGACCAGAGTTATACTTACAGAAGATGGAACCTTTTGCTCAAAATCATGAAATACTCAGAAAATACATTACCTTCTGAATCCAAGAGATTTCATCATGTTCAAAATATGAAATATTCTTCATTATGTTTAATTTCATTTTTTGGAAAACTTGTAAACCATGATTTCAAAATGATTCTTTTGGTTATGCATTTTAATATTTTCAAACAATCCTGGAATGCAGGTGTTTTACTTTTCTAATGGGAAAAAGCATTTTAAATCAAGAAGTCATATGTATTATACATAGTTATTTATATATAAGTCATATATATACACAACAAACATACTTTTTAATTTTCCAGGGTACAGATAGAAAAAGGATTTTTTGTATATATAACGAGCAAACAAGGCTGGATTTGGATGACTCTTAAAACACAGACTCTAATATCAGGAAATACATGAAATTAGTTTTACTTATATATGAAATTAAGAGCTCATTGCTGTGAAAATTTACCAACATAAAATTTCTTATTTCTTAAAAGTAGTTGGTATTTTCCCTCAGCATCATTTTGCAGTGAGCAGTTTTCTTTTGAAATCAATTTCAAACACACAATCCTTACATCCAAATTCTTTTTATGTTTCCCACAATAGTGACTGGCTCCTGTTCTTTACACCCATCTCACTTCTCACTCCTGTGTGAGAAAGATACTTCTTGGCACCCCAATGCATTTGATTTTCCATCTTTTCCTCCCTGTGAGAAAAGTGCGTGTACTGTGCCTCTTTAGTGTACTCAAATCTACCTTCAAGCATTCCACTTACCACAATAACAAAGCAAGTCTTGAATGTATGTGACAGATTCCCAGGCAGCAAGGGGTTTAGAAAACCTTCCCAGTTTCCTCAAATTGCAACTTTTGAAAATTAATAAAAAGTGAGGAAATTACAAGTTCTTAGCATGCTAAAATAAAAATATAAGTGAAAACCTCTGACTGTCAGTGAGGTTTGATTTTAGGTTAAGGTTGGTATTTCCCCCCCTGCATTTCTATTTTAGAAGGAAAATCACAAATTCTGGGACATTTTCTATGCTGAAACCATTTAGTTTTTAGCTTTATATCTTTAGACACTTGAGATGCTCAATAATGTGACAAAGTGGAGTTCTTGCTGTGTGCTATTATTCCCAGTGCCATATAAAGTTCATTTTTTTTTTATAAAAGAATATTAGGGCGGGGAAGAAAAAAGGCCCTATTTTTGTATCCCATTAGATGGCTTACTGCCTTTCAAGACACCAGTTAGAAGGAATGGCCCATTACCACTCCTTCCTGTTCTTGGAATCTGTCTCAAAAAGGCTCTTTGTTAGTGACTGCAGTCAGCTTTTAGAGCACCATCCTTGCTTCTGACAGATGCCCATGATGAACTTCCCCATTATGAGTTTTGTTTCCTGTTCTTGGAATGGAGGTAGCTATCAAGTCTGCTTCTTAGGGCAGCCACTTCTCCTTTTGATTCTAATACCCTCTTAACCCAATCCCTTGACACACATCTTTTCTCCCAGGGTTGATACTTGATACTTTCCCAGAGTTAGGAGAGAGGACAAAGAGATTTGCCTCTCCACACAGTAACACTGCTGATTTCTCCATCATGATGTGAGTGGAGCACCATCTGATAGTGACGATGATGTGACAGAGTCAGTCTTGATTCTGCACCATCCTTCATCTATGAAACACCAAACTCTTTCCTTTCCTTTTTTCCCCATGAGCCAAATCCTTAATTAGAACACAGCTCTACTTAGAATCCTACATTTAATTCTTAAGTTCTAGGCTTCTAGCATTTTATCTTTGGTTAGGTAAAGTCAAAATACCACAACTTCCACCAATGGCACACACAAGTCAAGTATGTGGAACATACTTGATAAGACACACCACGTGGGAAGAAAACTGGCTGAACAGGTGAACCAGCAACTCACAGGTTAAAACAACAATAACAACAAAAGATTGGCTATTAAACAGGAAAAGTACTTAACTTGATTGTAACCTCATTGAAATACCTTTCGTGCCCATTTGACTGGCTAAAACTTAAAAATTTGATCACGTCAAATACTGACATGCTGAAAGGTAAAAACAGAGGCAATACTAGGAGTCTGTGTCAGAAATTTCCAAGTATCTGATAAAAATTTAAAATATGTGCACATAGCACTTCCAGGTCTCTACTATAGAGCCCTGTCCATGCATTGCCCAGGAGACTCAGGCAAGACTACTGAATACTCCAGTATTAGCAATCACTCATAAGAAAAAAGATGTCTATTAGCTGTAGAATAACTGAACAAAATGTGTGATGGTCATAGTCAAACTACATGGAGTAGATGCATATTTATTCATATGAATGATGTGAACAACACCCCACATATTCTGTGTAAATACACATATATACCCATATGAGTTTGAAAGTCTGAAAGGATTGAATATAAAAAAAAGGACTGAACATAAAAATGCTATCTTGGAGACACTGGAGAGAGGACCAAAACCAAGGGTAGTTATGAAAAAAGACTGCTGTTTTGAGTGTTAAAGAAGGAAATGAAATTTATTTCTTAAGTAACTGAGGTTTTTGGGGGGTGGAATGGGGTACCAGGGATTGAACACAAGGGTGCTTAATCACTGAGCCACATCCATAGCCCTTTTTATTTTTATAAGTCAAAGGCATAATAAAAATACAATATTCATTTTAGGTAAAAATTATCAGGGAAAACTACATGATGATCAAAATTTTCCATTTAATTCAACATCTAAATGCCGTTACCTTTGCATTCATCAACTTGATCTAGCTTCACAGAGTATGTTGTGTATACCTATGCCAGTACATAATTCATGTGAACATGGGGAATTCACATAAATGGGAATATAAGTCCATGACTTAAGTTCTCAGTGTGCAAATCAATTAACAATGCACATGCACACATTTGAGAAACAAAAGCAAAGTAAATGATACCAATGTGTGAATGATGCTGTGAAAATCATTTGGTAGTGCACAATGAACATTTTAATATGTACTATATAAATGCTAAGGTAGGTAGTACCAACTCCAGCTTCAGAATAAAGGTTCTTAAAGTCAATTCTCAAATAACAGTAATTCAAAAAATATCTTAAGTTCTTTAATATGGATTCTTAAATAGAATGTCAAACAAATCATCTTAATGTTTGATGTGCTTTTATTTGAAGACTAATATGTCTTAGCTGAAGGTTGGGATTAATGATCTCATATATTTAATTTCATTCCTAACTTCTATCATTCATGATTTATGCAAAGACCATTTATTTAAACTGCTACAAAACTGCTAAAGATAATTTAGATATTTTGTTGAAAAAGACTTTAAAAATTCTAAAAACATATTCCAAATAATAATCATGACTAGTTATCTTTATTAACAGTTTTTTATTATGCAATGATTCCTTGATTTTATTTCATGAATAAAAGAGTTTACTATTAATTATATCACTATATCAGGGCAACATACAGTTAATTTGGAGTAGTAGGAAGTAACTTATAAATAATGAACTTGCCACAATTTTGACAGATGACAAGGCTCAAATAACTCGTAATTACAGGCCTTAGTCATTTGTCTTAACTAGAATAAATTTCTCTCTGTATCAAGATTTGCCAAACAAATTACAAATTTAATGACATAATCTGTTGCCTTTACTAGCCAATCTGTACTCAATCCTCCATGTGAACAGCATAATACAATTTTGCTAATTCAGCAAAAATACAATATGTTCTTTGATTCTATTTCCATAGGCCACCCCTTATTATTACATCTTCTTCAAAGTTTATTTTTAAGATTGCATTTCCTCAGTGAATTAAAATTGTTTTAAAATCAGTTAATTATATTTTAAAGAAATAGCTCAATTCAAAGTGCCGAACATAAAGCCTTGACTGTAACTCTTATCTTCTACCTGAGGATTCAACACTGTGAACTCATTGTTGGTTAGAATTCCTAAACCATAAAAACTGAGGTTTTATAATGGAATCTGGCAGGGAAAGAAAAATGTCTCCTAACTTTCCATGAGTTCAGTAGGGACAGACATGGGCGTATCACACAATGGAGTCTCCATGTAGCCTCTGTCCTGGGATGCTGATGTTGGGGGCCAGCTAAAGGCTAGAGTTGGTAAGCTACTGCATTTCCCTCATTTCTATCAGCTTGCTCTTCCTTTTCATTGTAGATTGGTAAAGGAGTTGCCGAATCTCCTCTGTGGTACATAGGCACATATCTGCACTGAAAAGATTAAACATTCCATCCCAGTAAACCAAGGGAAGTGAAATAATTTCATACAATATTAACTTTTGGGAAATGTGCATTATCAAAATAATTCTATTTTATTGTGCAACCAGAGGTCAAAATGTTACTGTCACCAGGTGTGGTGGTGCATGCCTGTAATCCTAGTGGCTTGAGAGGCTGAGGCAGGAGGAAAACAAGTTTGAAGCCAGCCTCATCAATTTAGCAGGGCCCTAAGCAATTTAGTGGAACTGTTTTAGTCAGCTTTTTCACCACTGTGACTAAAAGATCTGACCAGTACAATTTTAGGGAAGAAAATTTTATTTAAGGGCTCATAGATTCGAGGTCTTAGAGAGCTGGCTCTATTCCTCCGGGCTCAGGTGAGGCTGAACATCATGGTAGAAGAGTGTGGTGAAGGGAAGCAGCCCACATGATGATCAGGAAACAGAAAGAGAGCTCCCCCTGCCAGAACAAATATATACCCCAAAGCTAGGACCCAATTCCCACCTCCTCCAGCCACTCCCTACCACTCCATCCACCTCTCAATTAATCCCATCAGATGACCGATTTGCTGATTGGATTAAGACTCTCGGCGACCTAATCATTTCTCCTGTGAACCTTCTTGCATTGTTTCACATATGAACTTTTGGGGAACCCCTCACCTACAAACCATACAGAGACCCTGCTCAAAATCAAAAATTAAAAGGGTGGATTTTGGTAAAGTACCTCTGGGCTTAATCCCCACTACCGATTAAATAAAAAGTTACTATTAAGAATAAAGTGGCTCACAGGCTGCATGCTTCTGTAACTTGAGGTTGTCATCAGTTTGTATAATTTGAATATTCACAACACATCTCAACTGGTTGGCAGACGAGTAAATGATAAAATACAGAACTCATACTATTGTGCAATAAGATTTCAACTCTGATAAGAGTAAAAATAATAATATCAATGAGTAATACTTTAGTGGACTTCTCTTTTTCAAAAAAAACCCTAATATTGGTAATGCCAGAATTTAAATTTTTATCAGATTATTAATACATACTTTTAAAATATATTTTGCTCCATGAAAACTTTTCTATTGTTATTTTTTGACAACTGTCATTATGTTTACTATCCTTTTTCTTCAAGGACTAACTTTCTGGACAGGCCAGTTCTTTCTTTGGCCACTCTGAAACCTCACCTGTCTGTCCACATCTTTAAAGTAGCTTAAATCTCCACTGCATTCATCAATCTGGAACACTGTCCTACCAAAAAGCATGCATCTTCCACATATAAGAGTACAGAACACCAGTTAAATTAGCAAATTGGTTGATTTAATGAAATAGATAAGGTTGGCCAAGGGCAATTTCATTTGCTCTGCCACTTTGGACTGGAGGAGCTACACACTGCAGGCTGCCTTGTGTATTAAGTTCGTCCCCCTAGGTGAAAGTTCCTCTCTTGGGCTTTGCACATTGCAATCACTGAATAAATGTGGATTTTTCTTCCTACCATACAATAGTGAATAATCACTGTACTCACAATTAATTCATAAGTCTTCTTGAATTTTGTCCCCTACACACAATAGCCAGCCGCTGCCCCTTGATCCTGTACTGTCTGCCACCAGGACTTCCCCCCTAGGTTCCGTTTCAGCAGCCCAGGGCCCTCTCCACCCCCTGTGGGGCTCCTGGCTCATTCCCACCAGCTGCTCCTGTTCTTTGTCTCCTCTAGCCAGTGGTCCTGCTTTCTTAGGGCTGATTTCCTTCTTAGCCTTTGCAGACAAACCACAGACAGCTGCAAGCTAATTAGCCTCTCCAGGTGTCTCCCTTAGGTTAAAATGTGGCATGGCAGGGACACAAGATGGGAAGAATAGGTAAGGAGTGTCATCCATTATTTTGACTCAGTTTCTGTTTCTGCTGACCTCATTTTCCAGAGCTTCCTGAGTTAGCTCACCATGAGCAACAATTAGCACAAGACACTCCTTTCAATACAATACAGAGGAGAAATCAGTGTAGGATCAGAAACTTGCTCAAGAGTATAATCATGCTCTTATGATACCTAAATTATCTGCTTTTAAAATCATAGTTTAGATTTTATTTTACTTTTTGTTTTCGTCTACAAGTTTTTGTAAATATGAATATTTTATTCCTTGAAATCTGGCACATTTTAAGCTAGTCAAATAAATAAGTAAATACACAGAGTTCCAAAGCTTGAAACATGTTATTCCTTAAAAGGAAACTGACTTCTGAGTAAGACTAAATTTTTAATTGGATGAAAATACAATGTTGTCCATTTCTGGCTCTGTATCAGCATTTCACTTGTTCCTCATAGAACTAGTGCCTTATATAAAATAGGTTCTCTGTAAATATTTACAAATGAATGAGTAGTTAATGAATGAACTTATTCGCAACTTACAGCCTTGCCTTAAAACATTGCATGCAGGAGGCCCTGGGATTGATCCCCAGCACTGCAGAAAATAAATAAAAGAAAGTATGGACCTAGAAGTACTTTCTTCTTTTACTGTAGTTTAGGGGTTTGCTACCTTTTCTTAAAGGGCCACATGGCGAATATTCTAGACTTTGTGAACCCTGGGGTTTCTGGGGGAGCTACGGTACTCTGCCATTGTTGGAAGAAGGCAGTCACACACCTTGTGTAAACACCAGGGCAGGAGGTTGGAACAAACTTCATTTATAAAAACAGATCATAAGCAGGATCTCAACCACTGCCATGTTTGCTGCCTGGAGCATGGCCTCTTCAGATGCCCTTCGAGGACATATCCCCTCTCAGAAATGGCCTTGCTGGCTGCATCTCAAAATGGTGCTGGAAACAGTTAAATATTCTTCAAAATTTTATTTCCAATGACAGGGTGCATGGCAAAACTCAACTCAAAACGGATAAATGACCTTGGCATTAGGCCAGAGACCCTACACCTACTAGAAGAAAAAGTAGACCCAACTCTCCATCATGTCAGCTTAGTAACTGAATTCCGTCACAAGACCCTTAAAGCACAAGAAGTAATATCAAGAATCAATAAATGGGATGGTATTAAACTCAAAAGCTTCTTCACAACAAAGGAAACAATTAGGAACATGAACAGAGAACCTACAGAATGGGAGAAAATATTTGCCACCTGCACCTCAGATAGAGTTTTTTTTTTTTTAAGAGAAAGAGAAAGGAGAGAGAGAGAGAGAGAGAGAGAGAGAGAGAGAAAGAGAGAGAGAGAGAGAATTTTAATATTTATTTTTTAGTTTTCGGCGGACACAACATCTTTGTATGTGGTGCTGAGGATCGAACCCAGGCCGCACGCATGCCAGGTGAGCGCGCAACCGCTTGAGCCACATCCCCAGCCCTCAGATAAAGTTTTAATCTCCCAGATATATATATAAAGAACTCAGAAAATTTAACACAAAAAACCCCCAAATAACCCACTTAATAAATGGGCAAAGGAACTGAACAGACACTTCACAGAAGAAGAAATATGATTGGTCAACAAATACATGAAAAAATATTCAATATCTCTAGCAATTAGAGAAATGCAAATTAAAACCACACTGAGAATATACCACTTACTCCATTCAGAATGGCAATTATCAAGAATACAAGTAACAATAAATGTTGGCAGTGATGTGGGGAAAAAGGTACACTCATCAATGCTGGTGGGGCTACAAATTGATGCAACCACTCTGGAATGCAGTATGAAAATTCCTCAGAAAACCTGGAATGGAACCACCATTTGACCTAGTTATCCCACTCCTTGATATATACACAAAGGACTTAAAAAATTTGCATATCATAGTGACTCAGCCACATCAATGTTTTTAGCAGCTCAATTCACAATAGCTAAGCTATGCAACCAACATAGGTGCCCTTCAGCAGATGATGGATAAAGAAAATATGGTATATATACACAGTGGAATATTACTCAGCCATAAGAAGAAATGGAATGATGGCATTTGCCTGTAAATGGATGGAACTGGAGACTATCATGCTAAGTGAAATAAGCCAATCCCAAAAAACAAAGGTCAAATGTTCTCTCTGATATGTGGATGCTAACATACAAAAAGGGGCTGGGGGAAATAGAAGTTCACTGGATTAGACAAAGGGGAATGAAGGGAAGGTAGAAGAGAGGGGAAGAGGAAAGACAGCCTAAAATGAATCAGACATAACTTTCCTATTTTCACATATGAATACACGACTAGAGAACGCCACATCATGTACAACCACAATAATATGAAGTTATATTCCATGTATGTAGAATATGTCATAGTACATTCTACTTTCATGTATAACTAAAAAGTACAATTTTAAAAAAATGTGCACAGAAAAGAGAACACACCAGTAAATACAGCACAATCTAGCAGAGTGAAATGTGCATATGCCTTAAAATTACATGATGAGTGCCTTGCCAAGACTCAAAGGATGCCCTGGAAAGAAAGTAGAACAAACGGATTTGACCCCTATTTCTCCCACTTTCTCTTTGTGACCCTAGAACTGTTTGCTGTGATTCCTTCATTCATATACTTAATGTTTATATAGCCCATAAAAATGATAATTTTAATCAGTTAAAATTTTGAGAACTTCTTAGATGTGAGGATGAGAATGGTCTAAATCTTCCCATTATCCTCTGAGATATGCACTATCTTTATCTTTATTTTACAAGCGGGAGATATTAAGTACATGTCCAACATCACTCCCCTAGTAAGAGGCAATCTAGGTGCTGAAACTGAATCTTTCTTTTATCTAGACTTGAGCATTTACAGGAACTTACTACTGTAACTCCCATCTTGGAGACACCACGATCAGTCATCATCACAATATCAAAAAGACCTGTCCCTTTCCCTAGGAGCTGCATCCATTCTCCACATCTCAGCCACCAGACCACTGGAATACAGGAAGCAGCATGGCCCTGGGTTGATGTGAGGCCTAGGTGCTGTTTCTTAATGCAACACCTGCTCCCAAGAACTCCCCACCTGAAAGCCTACTTCAGTTCAGCTCTGATTTGCTGTGAAGATTCGCCATCACCATTAGCGTTTAAATGAAATAATGTATCTCTACATTATTAGACTCAGAAGAGTAAGAATTGCCTAGGGAAACTTATTTGCTGTATGTTCAGGTAATTCTGGATTAGGGCTTTTATTTCATTTTATGTTTTGCTTATTTCCTAAAGCAATTATGTGGAGGATGAAAGTAATTGAATATTTGCCAGAATTAATGTTAAGAAGTTTAAACACCCCAATTTTAACTCATCAACATTTTTTTCAGTGTTCATAATTGTCGTGGCTTATGGGTAGCCTAGTCTCCTTCTCTTATTCTCTCTTGCTTTCTCTCTCTCTCTCTGTCTAAATTTTTTTTGTTTTTACACAAAGTAAGTGCTGATATATTGTTTCACCAGATTGAACTGAGGCTGATGTAATGACTCAGCATCAAAAAATGATATAAATAATCATATTACAATAAAAAACTTGTAAAGTTAAGATTTTAAAAATTATAAAATTCCTGTAAATATTTACTTACTTATCAAATTATAAGAAATTATTGCAAAGAATTGTAAAGGGCAAAAATTCACTATATACCCATTATATAATACATAATATATAAATATAATTGATAGATATACCAAATAAGGAAAACTGTACCATTACATAAGAACTCTAAAGTTAGAAAAATCAAGAGCTATAGATCGATTTGCTGGATTATGCATATTTAGATACCTCCTTCCTTCATTCTCCCACCCTCTGCCCAACTGATGCAAAGAAACAGACATACAAAAAGGGATAATTATTGCATGGATAAAATAGATCAAAACTATGTGAGCAAAATATATCCAGCAGTCAGAGTTTGAGGAAACAGAGCTCTGAGCAGCCGCTGAAGCCAAGATGATTCACAAATGACCTGAGGTCCATGTAAACCTCGAGGGTTTTCATTGTCCAGCAGAGAGGAGATGCAACCTCCCAATATAGGTCAGGAGGTAGGTACCTGTGTGTCTGCAAAACTGGGAGCTACAAAAGGGACTCTGCATTTTACATCAAGACTGGAAGAATCTACCTTCCAGGTCAAGGGAGCAGATAGTTGCTTGACTTCCATGTTTGCCATAAGTGGCAAGAGTCTCCTGACAGAAACCAGAACCCCAATCTTGGGCCAACTGAAGTATGTCATCCAAATGTACCCTGCCCTTTACAATTACATTAATTTAAGGACTCTACCCTCTCAAGCCACAAAATGAACAGGAGGACTGGTCCAGAATGATTGATATCCATGAAACTGTAGCAAATACAAAATGGGAGATAGTTCAGGCCAGGGGCCCCCTGAAAGAAACCCTCATTGAAAACAAGCTCACAACCAAATACTATAACCCACAAAAGGAAATTAATGCAAGAATAAAGGAGAATTAGATGACATGGGAGGATCTGGAAGAAATCCTAAAATAAACATATGTAGAGCGCTTAATGTGATAAAAGAAGATTAAAAAGAAAATTGCAAAAACAAGAGGATTTTAAAGACGAAAGAAAACACAGATTCGAAGTAAAATTAAGTAAAAATTCTAGATAGGAAAATTAAGCATGTTGGCATTAAAGATCTAATGAGTAAGTTGAATCACTGACTAGGTAACACCAAGGCATAAAAATAAGAGTATAGGAGAAGTTGAGCAGAGAAATATGCAAACAACTTTGAGAGGCCTGAAAAAATAGTCCAAGATTTTCCAAACATCTAATAAGATGTCCAGAGGACAAACTGAAGGATAGAAGGAAGTGAGGAAGTAAGAATGAAAGGCATCAGAACAGAACAAGGTTTAACAGATATCAAACCAGTGTTCTAGAAAACAAAGAATAATAAAGAGATGAGACTTGAGAAAATAACATATACAAGTCATCCGGGATTGAAGAAAGGCATGGATCTCTTATACAAAGAATGAGTCCCTAGTGAATAAAAACATAGAAGATCCATACCTACACTTACTATAGTAAAATCATAACAGAGCAAAGACAAGGGTAAATCGTTAAAACTACCACTGCAGGGGAAAGGATGGGACAGATGTGTCATAAAAAGGGGGGAAAAAAGAAAGCACTCCACTTTGACTCATGGACAGAATGATACTGTCATCAACAGATTCCAGAATACAATGGAATAATTTTTTAAAATTTTAGAAAAATAAATATAACTGAGAGTGTTATACTCATTTGAGCTATTAATAAAATGATAAGATGAATTAAAAACCTTTGTAGAAAAGGGCTTAGGAAGCATGGGGACTTGACCAGGAACAAAAGGAGGACAGTATGCTTGATCCATCTTTATAGACGCTACTCACGGAAAGCTAAAGTAAAAATGTCATTCTCAAAAGAGTGTTTTCCACTGCCGGAACTAATGAAAGCATTTGTCTCAGAGGTTAGGCAGGTTTCATAAATGTGAGAAATTAAACATGTCAGAAAAACAGAACTTGTAGCACACTGAAGCATTCCAGGTTCACATTAACACACTCCTCTTCAAACACTGTTTAAAGGGACACGTGGACACATATTCACACTAATACATGTATCCTTGCATCTGCAGACTGACCACGAGTTAAAGATCGATTTCTTCTGTAATTATCTCACCTTCTTTACCTTAACATCCCCATTTACTTGTATTTATTTCCATCATTTGTGTCTGCAAAACTGGGAGCTACAAAATATATAATAAATATATAATGAATATGAAAACACCTCGATTTTAAACTTACTATGAGAATACCTCTCATAGTTTCTAAAAATCCTTACCTTCTCACAAAAATGTGAATAGATCTCATTTTTCTACTCATTATCCAAAAGTAACTGTGATCAATAATAATCTCTATAGTAGCAAATGTGGTGGTGGTTGCTTTTGTTTTAATGGCAGCACCTAATATATATTAACCATTTATGATTTATTTGGGGCTGTTTATTTTAGATTTAATTCTGTGTAGCAGGCTTATTTTGGTAGCCTTGGTATGATTTGAAATGTTTTGTATATTTTGCTCTCAAGTGTGGGAGACGAAGGGCAGAGAAGAATAAAGGAGAAAGAAGGGCACCTCCTTGTCTCTGCAGCCCAGTGTCTGCTCAGGTAGATGCCATCTCCTTTGTCACAGCCCCTTGTGGCTCAGGCTGGAAGCATTTTTTCAAAGGCTGGAGAACCTTCCCTCCAGAGAATAGGTTCTGACCCTGCTCCGCAGTTAACTCTAAGTAGGACTTCCAGGAGGAGAGCCAGGACCTGCCCTTCTCTGACCTTTCTTAAGCTGGCCATAAGATCTGGTGAGGGACTTCCTAAATGAAATATTCCTCCTAATGCCAATCGTTAGATGGTGAAACTGACTTACATTCATCAACTGTCTGGGAAATTATGTCCCACTCTCTGCCATCACCAGCTGAGAGCTTTTCTTTGACTGGAGTCCTTACAAGATGATTCACATTTGATTCATATGATTATTCAATTTATCATATGATTATTCAATTTATCACAGAAACCATTTCATTAAGAGTGAACTTAAAGGTTAGACTTGGATTTGAACTTTCTTTAAATTTTCAATCATGAAAATTCTACAGAATGGTGTTTTTAAAAGATAACATATCTCTTGATCATGAGTGGCTGGTCCTCAAGTATGTGTTGAGCTCAATGAGAAAAAAGATCTTAAAAGATGTACCTGAAGCTTTGCTCCCACTTAGGGCACCTGGAACTATGAGCTAATCAAGAAGACAGAGTAAAACATGAATGTGCACCTGTCCACTCCCCCCACACACACACACCTACACACACACGCATACACACATGTAGTCATGTGGACCCACTGTAGGACACAAGTGGGTTGAAGTGTGAACTTTCAGCCACAAGCCTGTCATAGTTCATAGAAGGGACACAAGTATTTCGGGAGTATTTGGTGTATTTGGAAAGCTGGGGGAGTGGGCCTGGAGAGTGGGTCACATGTGGCTGGGAGAAGCAGGAGAGAGATATCCCAGGACCAAGGGGGTGGACATTCAAGAAGAGCATGCACTGCTGGACTTCAGTAGAGGACAGGATACACATGGACAAAGCTGTCTTTTCCTTTTATATTTATGCACAGCAAAAATGAATACCTTTTGTTTTAAAAAGTTCACTCTCATACAACAAGGGCAAGATTATGAATTCTTCTAATCTTTTTGAAAGGTAAACTGGTAGTTATCTATTCTACTAAAAAAGTGTGTACCTTGTGACCCAGAAATTGTTTCCAGGAATCTGTTCTAAAGAATATTCATACATGTGCTCAGGGTGTATATGTGTGTGTTCAGCACAACATTATTTATTATATAAAAACTGAAAATATTTTGACTGTCTCTCAGTAGGAAGAATTAAAAGTATTTATTTTAACCATGACACTTAAGAAAAGGAAATGAGAAGGAAGGGAAGGGAGGAGAGAGGGGAGGGATTACATATGGCAGAATTTTACTCTCCTTCATTAAATCTCATTATTTTCAGTATTTCTTTTATAATCTACAAATATTTAAAAATAACTACAAAATGCTAGATTGTTAGAAACCACTATCTAGTGATTTCTGCGAACAAATATTTACTCCCATGTGGAGTATAAAAAAAGCAAAAACAGAAACAAACAACGACCATCACCTTTTCCCCTCTGAAATCCCTGTTGACATCCTCTTTCCTTGTCCAATTAAACACCAGCACCTGTCATTTCTAATGCATTCAACAGGAACTTCTGACCAGCGTCTCCACACCAGACACTGGCTCTTTCCTTAGTCACATTTGCCATTTCTACCTACAATCCCTCTTGCTTTCTAACATGTTGAATAACATCTGCACATCTAACATCAGTTTAAGTCAGTTTGTGCAACTGTTTGAGAATATCATAAAACCCAAAGTCAGCGTCTGCGCACAGTCTGCCTGTGACCTATCCCAGACACAGGCGTAAAACCCCTGTATTTGACTGTTTTCACAACTGTTCCTCTGGTAAATTTCCTGCTATGTCAGATTTGTCTTGAAGGAATTCCTTCAGAGAACAAGTATAGAATTCTCAGACAAAAGCGTGAAAACTCTGGGTTGAATTCTATTGCCCTGTTCTCTCTTCCCTGTGTTTTTCATAAACATTGAGATGAAGCCGAGGGGCAACACTAAACATAAAGATTAATAACAGGAAAACAACCCTTGGGTGCTTTTTCAGAAAGCATCGTAAATCTCAATTAAATATTTTACAAATGATTCTTGACTGTGGCTTTTTATGCAATGGCAATAAAAATGTACATTCTGTAATAAATCATAGTTATAGATACATAATAACTATCTATTTTGTATTACTTTGTAAAGTTTTCTGTTGTTACCACATACAACAGTATGAAATGTAGTTTAACAACATTTAAATCTGATGAATCAATTTTTAGTGGCAATATCAAAGTTCAATTTACATCCTATTATGATTGGAATACACGTGATATTCTTTCATGGTATTTTATGTCCATATTTAATATCAAGTGTAAAAAGAGATAATTATAAAAATAGTACAATGTCAATAAAAATATATAGGGAGGGATTTTTAAATCTAGCATTCCTTATGTCAAAAACTGAAACATTAGATCTGTGGGGGGGATTCATTGTCAGTATTATTTTATCAAGACAGGGGCAGAGCTGGCCAGCATAGAAGTCACCAGTGATGAAAGTAATCTCTGGCATTTCTCATCGATATTGAATAAGACTGATTTACAATCCACACAGGGAGCTGATTCCATATCTTATGGTCAATACTACCCAAAGTCAAAGGAGGAAAATCCCATAAAGTAAATAACAGCTAAAATATACAGCATTTCCCCTTGGAAAAAAAATACTAGTCCCACACTAGTCCATAGCAGCCTTCTTCAGAAGTGGCTTGGGACTATCTAGAATCTTAAAGAATCAGTGACACTTTGATTTTCTGCATTTTCGTGAAAGACCCAATTAATTTTTCGGTGCCAGAAAAATTTTACAAAGATTCCAAGTCATCACCTTAAATTTGTATAAGCACCAAAAACTCACATTTTAACTCCTGTGAAGATGACAAGGTGTAGTTTTCCCACTTAATATTTTAATAAGAACACGTATAAGGAAAATTTTGCAATTTTTTTAAATTAAGGAGCACTAATAAGGTAAATAGTCTGTATGTCACATATCTAAAACAGAAATTAATGAATGCAAACTTCCAAATTTATTTTGAAAAACTATTGTTTAGAAAGCAAAATTAAATATTCACACCTTGAAGGGAAGGAGAAAGTAAATTCAAACACTCAGGAGAAATTCACACATGTGGCTACAAATTACATATAGTCCATCCATATGTCTCCTAATGGAATTTTGAATTTAATTCAGATAAGTGTAAACCTGAACAAATTAGCTATGTTTCCTCACTTCCTAAAGACTCTTCCACGTCTCCACCTTATATCTTGACCACCTGGTTCTGTGTCACAGCAGTGCCTACTCATTTTTGCCGCCACTGTTTCTATCCCTTGCTTTGTAAAACTGCCTTGCCTCCCAGGCACCCTTCATGTCTAGATCCTTACATCCAAGACATGTACACCACAGTGGGCCCTCCACATCCGTGCTTCCACAGCCATGGATTTGACCAACTGCACATCAAATTTTTTTTTAAAATTTCACCTGTACTAAGCATACACAGACTTTTTATTTATCATTCCCTAAACAACACAGTGTGACCACTCTGTGCAGAGTGCTGACATTAGGGGTTATAAGTAGTGTAAACACGATTATGTATCTGGGAGGATGTACACAGGTCATCCATAAACACGATGCCGTTTTGCATGAGGCCACTCCATGTAACAACTCTGGGTCACATAGAATGCAGAGGACCAGATCAGGAGCCAGACATCAGCTCCAGAGAGCCTTGGACTGCAGTGAGCATCTGGCAGGACTGGTTGTTCTTCAACTTTACTCTTGCTCACAACGTTCTCTGGCCCTAAACTTCAGGACAAAAGTCGAAGGCAAAGATGTCTGATGGATCATTGTGCAGAGGACCCAGGTATCTGGTTCCTCATCATAACAAGGTTATGGACCAGCCTTTGCGACAAGTCACTGGAATGGAGCAGGCTCTTCATGGCTGACTTCAGAGATCTTGTGAAGTTTGCAGCCCAGGAGCCTTACTCTCCACAACATGAGGGCGGCAACCTTGGTTCCTGATATGTCTGGCAAGAGACTGGGCAAATTAATCCTTTCTTCTTTCATTCTCCTTGCCTTTCAGTTGGGATAACCATACCTTAAGGGTTTGAGGATTCAAAACACAATGGAGGGAAAGCCTTTTGCCAGCTGCTGGTTACATAACAAGCAATCCATACATGATAGCGGTGGTTGTCATAAGTAATGATAGTAATTGCAAAAATGAAGACTGTCCATTAGACAATTAGTCACTGTCACAACACATCACTTATCATTTCCTGGCTTTATCTTTGATTATTATATTTAAATAATAGGGAATTGGTCAACTCTATAGAGCACACATGCTATAAAAAGCATATATTATTTAAATGTCGTTTCTATTAGCTATTTCCCAGGGTCCTGACTTATAGTTTGCTTGTTTATGAGCTTCCTCTAATATAATTTGTTTTGGTTGGGTTTAATTTATTCTGGGTGTTTTAAAACTGGACTCTTTCATTCTTATGATTCAAAACACTAGTCAAAAAAATGTCTGATGCTTATTTACTTTCTGAGTGGCTCTTCAGGATGAGTTTTATCATCAAATAACATTCAGCAGGTTGTTTAATCCAAACTGAATGTGTTTTGTTTTTTATCTTACTATACAATTTGTAGAAAATTCACACCACTTGCATTCAACTGTTGTACCAAATGTCTTACTTTCTTCAGAAAGATCATGACAAGCAAATCACAGTGTTTGCTGTGAGCTTGTTCCCATGTATGACAGATCTAATGCATGTCACCTGGACAGTTGTCATGTCCACCAGAAACTCCCCAAAGGTAAGTAATGCTACCAAAGCAAGAGTGAAACTGCCTTGCAAATTACCTTTGAATTTCTTCATTAACACTGATGTGAACTGGAATAAGGTGTGGTGGAGATGGCCAGCCAATGTGGGAATCTGCAAATCAAGGGAGGTGCTATGGCCCTGCCTCTGCCCAGAGCACCTGCCTGTGCTCACCTCAGTGCTCAGTGTCCCCACCTGCAGAACACTAAGAATCTACCTTCCAGAATGCTGGTCATCAACTAGAATTGAGTGAGATGTGGAGACAGTCAACAGAGATAGGAGCAAGCTTCAAACACCTCTGCTTTTCCCACTCTGGAAGATCTTGAACCTGAGAAGCCAGGACTGCAAACCACAGGGAACTTCACCATCGGACACTGGTGTGTCATCTGAGGCTTCTGCGAGTCTTCTGATGTGTTCTCCTCAGGTAACACAGTCATCCACCCCTGTTTCGCTAGCTCCTTCAGTCACTGGCATACCATGTGTCTGCACCTTTCTGGGTGTGGCTTTCCAGCGACTTCTCAAAGCAACCCTACAAGCAGGTCTGTCACACACCCCATTTGACAGATGGGGAAATTAAGGCAATTCCTTTCAGTGTCACTGATTTAGCATATGGCAGATCCATGACCAATCTCCAGAGCCATTCCTTTGAATTACGTCAGGCAAACTCTACCACAAAGGCGTCAAAGAAGTCTCCTGCTTATATCAACATTGAGTACGCTGCAGTGAATAGCATACATCCACCCAGATGTTAGAGAATAACTATTTTAAATTCAACTGCACCCATAAAGCACGGATCACATATGTCAATAAAATAATTTCTTGTCCTCATTTTGTGGGATACATTGTCTTTTCTTTCTAAAAGATGTTTAAAAATAATTTCTTGAAACTGCAGCAGTTTAAGTGTCTGCTGAGATACATAATCTCAGGAAGAAGGTATCCATTTCAATCTAAACTGTAGTGACCACTTAGACATTTTTTCATTATGGTCCAAAGTCACATTTCATTATCACACAATGTCATGCAATGATGATGAATTTAATCATCTTCTGAGAAAAAACAAGCAAACAGACTCCATGAAGCTTACATAGAAAAGAAGGTCATGAGGACTAGTGAGCATTACCAAGAAAAACAGACAGAATTTGGGAAGAAGAACAACCAGAAAACAACTTCATTTTCTATTGTGGCTCCACTTTCTAAGACAGGACTGGTTATGATGAATTCAAAAGACACACTGTGTCCAGACCATGAGTAAATATTTACAGAGGGCTCCCTATGAGCCAGGGATTGCATGAGGCCTTGGAGACATGAAGATAGAAAGATGCAACTTCCTGTTTTCAAAGAGCTTGAATCTCTGAGAGATAAATGTGCAAATCCACAGTCCCACTACAGTAGGATAACTGCTTTAGAGGGAGCTGGTGGCCCCCAGGGCAATTCCCTGCTGGAAATGGTCCTCTCAAGCCAACTCTCTTTATGAGAAGACTTCCTCTCTCAAAGGGAGACTAAATGTATCCTTTATTAATGGAATGTAAGCCACAGTGAAGGAAGATGAATCAACTTGAATGTAACTTAGCATTTCAAGTTTAGGCACTATGGCTGCATTTAAAATGGTCAGGGTATGATTTGCTTTAGCAATATGAATTTAAAGGATGAAAGGGGGATTTTTTGCAAAGGGGGTTTTTTTTAACAAGAACAGTTGAGCCCTTGAATGTTGACCAGTCTTCATAGAAGATGGAGGTGCACCCAATGAACCTCTGAAAGAATGAGCTGCAGACCTGCATTCTAGTCCTGCCCAGGGTGGGGTGGAGTTGCTGGGCTGGTTCCCAGCAGCTACCCCATCTATGGGTCTCATCTCCCGTTCCACACAACCTATTTGAATTTTTCAGCCCATGTTCAATACTATATTCTGTTATGAAAGCTGCAACTTTGTAGTTCAGTACATAAATCGGGAAAGTAACCCCAATCAATAAAATTCTGCTTCCTTGCTCAGACTCTCTTGCAACATCCTGGCACTCTGATGGACTGGAGGCCAGGGCAGGAGTCTGTTCAGCAGCCATTGGTTCTAATGTCAGAAGGTCTTATGGCTTGGTTTGCAGGAGGCCTCCCAGGGTTGACAGGGGCTGATGCTCACTCCTGGCTACAGAACCTCCCACGGTTCTGTTGCCCACTGAGGTATGAACCACATCAAAAATCAAGAAATCAGTCTGGCTTCCAAAAGAGCATAACCACTATCCTGCTATATAAAGATTTGTCTCTTAGGACATGACTTAAAGTATCTAGAACTGTCTTAAATGCACCTGGGTCCTTGACATTTTAAAGAAAAATAAGTTTGTGAAAAGTGATTTCAGCAACAATTCTCAAAGTCTAACATAACTTGTTTAGAATTTCATGGTTTTTGCTTTAATAATGCAATCCATGCAAGTTGGATGGAAGTGAAATAAATACAGTAACATGGCAGGAGCTGATTTCTTTCACTATGCATGTAAGGGCACATTTCAGGACTTAATCGAACAAGGCAAGAAGAAATGTATACATCTGGCACATCACAATCATGTAGAAGCCTTCCCCATATAAAGCTGATGCATCTTCATTAGGTATTTCATTAGCTGTTTTCTATTCCAGAGAATTTTTTAGCTCTCCACACTCATAAATGCCTAATATCACAGGTTTTTAAGACTTACCGTGCTAACTAGGGTGGAGTTACAGGAGAACAGAAATCAAGTCTTGTTATCTTTGAGTTAACAACTCTGAACCTTATTCAATGAACACATATTTTTAAGTGCTATGATTAATAATCAAAACAGCCTAAAGTGAAAGATTTTTAACTCTACACAGACACTGTTGAATATACAAACACTTTGTCAGTTGTAGACTATCTTATGATATGGGCATAGATTAAAATTTGCGTTTGCATTTATTTTATACTATAGCCAGCTATAACGTGAAATATCAGTGATAAAATTACTTTCCATTTCATAAGCATCACAAAATAGAAACTGAAAATGTGTTTTATCAGTAAAACAGACCTATCTCGTTAAAGCCACTGTAGCCCAGCTCTTGCCTGCTAAGTCCCAGATCTTCGAGGTCCATGCATTTAAATCCAGGTGGGCACTGGTAGCCTTCTTCTAGCTCTGGTGAGCAGTGTGTATCTGGAATAGCTAAGCTATTCCAGGTTACATTCCTGTGAACGACACACCAAAGTGTTAGAAATTTTGACAATTTCTGTTGATTAAAAAGGAATGACATAATCATCTTCATGAATAACTGCTGTATAGGGGCACAGATTTAAGATTTATGATTCATGAATGATATCTGGAACTTAATGCCATATCAAACATTCTCAAATGATACTTGATTAATTCTGATAATAGTTCCTTAGAGGAATATTGCTGTAACTGCTTTTGCCATTATAGAATAAAATCCAGATAAGCAAAGAAACAATTTTTTCCCATAGATTTGCATAGAAGAGATATGTATGGGCTGCTAACTTGTCTGGAGATTTCTTGTTATTCACAAAATCCTTGTCCTGCTGTTGGCACAAATGTTACTTCCCTGCTTCTGATCAGCATTAGGTGATCATGGTCATTTACTGTATGGCACAAATCCTGGATTTTATAAATGACACTTAGCCATCTGCTGTGTTCACAGATGTTCAGTTTAGAAAGAAAACCAGTCTACAAAAAGAAAAATTGAAGGAACTGAAGGTCTTGCCTTGGAAAGACAGAGATCAGGAGGTGATTTGGTGATGGCTTTGGGAATGATGGTCATTTAGGTGGAGGTGACAAAAACCCTTCTCTGTCTTTATGGACAGACTGAGGGTTAAGCGGATGTAGAAGGATTAGATAGGCAATGACTTTCTTGCTAGCAAGCAAGCTCACCCCACAAGTGGAGACTGTGGAATCTCGTTTCCTACTGAACTTATAAACAGGCCCCATTGCTGCTGAGACCATCCACATGGACTATGCAGAGTGTAAAGCTGGACTAGACAATTTCACAAGCTTCTAACCCCGTGACATCAATGTTTCTAGGAATTTCCTAAGTTCCTTCAGCTTATGAACAAATTGAGGCTGACTTGCTGGGTGACATGTTCTTTTCTTTAATACCTTTCCACATTCAAGTAGCTACTCCCTTCTCCATATTGAACACACCCTCTAGAGTCTCATAACAAGCTGTGCAATCCCATAGATATTTGATACACAAATACACATGGCTTTACACACACACACACACACACACACACTCACCATGCCTGCTGATACCTTACCCAGGGCCCAGACATACACAAAGCTCTACAAGCCTTACCCTCAGTTCAGAGACCACATTCATGTTCCTTCAGAGTTTTGCCTTCTTTTAGCTGCAAACCCACTAATTTGTCTACACTTCCAGGGAATAAGTGATTTAATCATTGCTACTTCTAATTACTCTTTAAGCTGACCCTTTAGACCCCACATGCAAAACCAAAGGTAAGATTCCAACTATAGACATTACCACTTGGGCAGGTCAGAAAGATAAGATTTTAGGCAGGCACCTCATTTATGCTCCTCAGTTCCCATTCTTCCATGTAGGCCAAATGACCCCTCTTTGCCTTCTTCTAATCTGAGGCTGTTTCAGCTTTGCCACCAATAACACTAGAGCAAAATGGCAACCGCACTCCCGAGCACTGGGTGAGGCTTGCTGGGTTCAACTCCAGCTCTGTATTTATTGACTGTGTGACTTGAATAGTTCCTAAGTCCTAAACTCAGTTTCCTCATCTGTAAAACAGGAAAGTACCATAACTGAAAGCAAACTTAAGATACAGGGAAGATCAGTAGAGCAGAAGCAAGGGAATGAGAGGGAAGGAAGGGGAAAGAAATATGAAGAGACTCTAAAAGAACCCGTGTTGTATACATATATAAAGGTACCAAAGGAAATATCTCCTTTGTGTATATGTAGATAGTACTAATCAAAAATAAGTGAATAAAGGTGTGAAAGGAAGACCAGCAGAGTAGAGAAGAGAGAAAAGGGGGAGGGAAGAGTGGAGGAGAGAAGTAGGAATGGGGATTGAAGTAAAATTCCTTGTTTGTATAATTATGTCAAAAGGAATCCAGATATTATATATACATATAATGCTCTAATAAAAAATATAGGCAAAGTTACGAGAGGGTTATATAAAATAAGCCAAGTAATGTGCATGTATAAAAACTATCATGTTTCAAGTAACCAAATAAATGTTATTATGAATGCTTAATAATTATAATAGATTATAGCATTAATCAGGCATGCAAAAGCACAACAGTCATGGATGATCCAAGAAACAGAGAAGATACTTTGTTGGCATGTGATATTGATGAAGGCAAGGTGAGATTCAGAGAGGGAAAATGGACTACACTATCAAAATTAATTTGTTAAAATTTTCGGTATTTTTAAATGAATAGGACCAATATTCTAGATAACATTCTATCTACATAGATTGTTGAATTCTAGTGCCAGTCTGCCTGGGCATGAATTCTGGCCCAGCCCCTTACTACATGTGTGACTTAATCTGTCTGTCCCTCAGCTTCTTCATCTACATGTAAGATGGTGGGAAGATACCTACCTCATAGGACTTGGGTTGAAGTGTAATGATTTTTGCTTATACAGACACACAGTGGGTACTTGGCTGGTTACAGATAGTCTGAAATTTGTGGACTACTTAGATTGAAATTCCAGCTCAGGTGCCTGCCATGTTAGTGGCCTCATTGCTAAAAAACAGGGATGATGACAGCTCCTACTCTGTAGGAGCATTTAGTGATTAAATGGGCTAATGTACCACATCTAGAATAGCACTGGAAATTGAGTTATTCACTCAATAATGGTTAACTTTTACTATTAAGTTTTCATTGATTTATAAATATTGGACTTTTTTCTCTTTCTGATTTTGATTTCTTTTTCTTTCATATTAGCACTGATTCTCATTTCAGGCACAACTCTATTATTAGCACGGATATTATTCTGAAGGCTTTTGGCTTCAGAGACAGCAGATTTGAAACACATTACTTTTGCCAGCATTGAGCCATTAACAGATTCTTATGAGAGACATATTTGTTAGATGATTGATTGCTCTGTAACACATGTATCTAAAACCATATGGTAATTCTTATTTTAAAAAATTTGAATAAACATCAGGAATTCAGAATATATATTTGGTATTTATCTTCATTTTCTTGGTTGACAAGAATCTTACAGATTTTATTTTTATCTGTTAAAACTGATTATTTTCTCATTCATTTTTCCTTACATATTCTGGATAGAAAAGAGATTTTCTGGAATCAGTTATGTTGAACTGCTGGTCCACCTGGAAAATTCTAGATTATGAGGCTTCCAGTCATCATCAATATCTGCTTAGGCCTAAGTGAGGTTCTCCACCTGCATTTCTTACTCACAGATTCCTTGAAAAAAGTATTGAATTATAATCTCCCTAATTTTATTTTTTAACCAGTTTCCAAGATCTTCAAAACACTGCAGTTGCTCTTATTCATTTCTATGTGCTACATCCAATTAGAAAATTTTTCATTTGTGTCTTCTGTGACCTTTTGGCTATGTTCTGCCAAACTGTTTTTGTGGAGGGCAGAATACTAATTCCCTAAAGATGCCTACATTCTTTTTTTTTTTTGTACCAGAGATTGAACTCAGGGGCACTCGACCACTGAGTCCCATCCTCAGCCCTATTTTGTATTTTATTTAGAGACAGGGCCTCACTGAGTTGCTTAGCACCTCACTTTTGCTGAGGCTGGTTTTGGACTCACAATCCTCTTGCCTCAGCCACAGGCATGTGCCATCATGCCTGGCAAGATGCCTGCATTCTAATCTCTGGAACTCGGAAGCACAGCTGGCCCTCCATATTCCCAGCTTCCATGTGGGATTCAAATACCTCAGATGGAAAATACTATTTTGAAAGGTCACATCTGAACTGATACATACCAACATCTTTCCTATCCCTATTCCAATACAGTATAACTACTTACATAACATATGTATTGCTTTAGGTATGATAAGTAATCCAGAGATGATGTGAGGTGTATAGGAAGATGTGCATAGGTTCTTGCAAAGAGTGTACCATTTTATCCAATGGACTCAAATATCCACAGATTTTAGAATCCTCGGGAATTTCTGGAACCAAAACCCCACAGAGACCAAGGGAATGCTATCTTATTTTACTTAGAAGAAAGTAAATAAAGCTATAGATATGATTCAGGTCAAAAATCCTGAGTTGTGAAGATTAACCTTGATTATTTAGGTTGAAAAGTGGAAAACTTCTCCTGACTGTAAAAGAAAGGTACGAGGCGATTGGACTCTGCAGATTGGACTGTGCAGATGCTTGTTTTATACATTTTTCTTAGGCCAACCTCCTTCTATATTTGGCTTTTATTAGTGTGTTGCTGTGAGTTTTCTCCCTAGCCTTCCTTTCATTTTCTCATAATACTTCTCCCTATGCAATTTCAACTACCATCTCAATATTCTCTCATTGTAGATGTCTTTTTAGAGACCCTGAGCCACATGCCCAACTGCCTACATTAGACCTGTCCATTGGTCACAAAGTACCTCCAGATCAATACCCCTAGGGAACCCAGCCCCCTTCCCCAGCCTTCTCCATCACAACAAAAAGCACTAACACCCAAACAAATCAGTTAACTTGAGATCCTGAGATCACCTTGACAACCACTTCTTCCTCAAGAGTCATAACTAGCCATTGGTTCTCTGCAATACACCCCAAGGTATCTCTGAAGCTGTCAGCACTCCCCATCCCTTCCTCTACATGACTCAGTACCCAGATGTCTAACGGTCACCTTGTGCCTTGCTCTTGGCTCTTTCCATCCATTTCAAACACACCACATAGAAGACTTTTCATAATGATCATGCTACCTTGATAGTGGTGAACTTCAAATGATCAACGGATGTTGAAGGATGTGGCTCTTGCCACACTTCCAACAGCTTTTGCATAACTTTCCCCTAAGTGTTCTGGTTTTCTCCATGTTCTCACAGCTTTGGGGTTGTTCCTGCCTCCTTCAGGATCTCTCCTCTACATGGAAATCTCTCCTTCCGTCTCTGCTCACTAAACTGCACCTTGTAGCCTTCAAAGCTCAGGCTTCGTGTCAGTCTCTCTGGAAATTCACCCTCCAACCTCTATCTGGGTTAGGTTTCCCTGCTGTAACTTCTCAAAGAACCTTTACTTTTAGTTGCTGACACTTAAAACAAGTGCAATTCACGTTCTTGTGGTCATCTGTTTTGTGGATGCCTCCCAACTCAGCTGTTCCACATAGTCCTGGACACGTGGTGTGTCATATTTAAATTTATGGATCAACTTGGTTAGACCACAGAACCTTGTTTTTTGGTCAAACTCCATTCTAGATGTTGTGGTTAAAATAGTTTGGAAATGTGATTAACATGTAAATGAATAGACTATGAATAAAACACATGTTTTTGTCAGCTTTTTGTCACAGTGATCAAAATAACTGACAAGAACAACTTAGAGGAGAACAGTTTATTTTGGCTCTTGGTATCAGAGGTCACATTCATGGTAGTCTGACTCCATTGCTCTGGGCCTCAGGTGAAGCAGAACATCATGGAAAGAAGCTCAGGACATGGCAGCAGGAAGCAGAAAGAGAGAAACCCCAAACGTATGCCATCAGGGACCTACTTCCCCCAGCCACACCCTATCCATCTAGAGCTTCCATACAGTTAATCATTCAAGTGCATTTGTCCACTGATTAGGTTACAGCACTCATCATCCAGTCATTCACCTCTGTACATCTAGCATTGTCTCACATGAGCTCTGGGGGACACCTCACACTGAAACCACAACAGCATATTATCCTCAGTAAGGTGAGTGGGCCTCATTTTATCGTTGAACACCTTAAGGGAAAACACAGGTCTACCAGAGAGAAAGGCATTCTGCCTTCAGACTGCTTTTGGACTTAACCCTGAAAGAGAAATACCTGCCAGAATCTCCAGCCTGCCAGCTCACCTTGAATATGGTGGTCTTGCCAGCTCCCATAACTGCATGAGCTAATTCCTTAAATTTCTGTGTGTGTGTGTGAGTGTGTGTGTGTGTGTGTGTGTGAGAGAGAGAGAGAGAGAGAGAGAGAGAGAGAGAGGAGAAGCCAATAAATAGTTATATTTCTCTGAAAAACTCTGCCTAACACAGTAGGTGCTTCATAATTATTTTCTGAATAATGAATGAAATTGTCTTTCTACCATTATTTAATTATATGGTAAATTTATCTATTTGTAAAGCAATTACAGAAAGAAACTCTTCAGTAACTGCATCCTATTTGTATAAGGTTTTTGTTTGTTTGCTTGTTTTTTGTTTTTAGTATGATACTTACATTTTGGCATGGATTTTCAACATTTTAAATTTCTGGCTTTAGTAGTTTCCACATTTAAAAACAAGTAGTGGAATCCCTCTGAGTAGTTAATTGATTTTCAAAAGGCTTTAATTATCCTCCTGGCATATGGCTTTTTAAAAAATTCTTCACAAAGTATCCTATTTACAAATAACAATGACTAGGAATTTGAGAGCTAAGAAAATGTGCTCTGAGCCTGTTGCTAAAATAGTTTATAATAACAGCTCCAAATAATAACTCAGGACTACAGTTCTATAGTTTTGAAATAACCATTAATCTTAGTGGCACAGAGCATTGAGTTATATACTAGAAACCAAGAATTATCATCTCATTTCAGTGTTTAACCAACTTAATTACCTTGGGCAATTCACTGTAACCATTAGAGCCTCAGTCTCTTCATCTGTAGAGTGAGAAATGTTTCAGCAACTTAATAAACAACTCCCAGAATGACCTCATCACACTTCCATATGAAAGAAAATGGAAATAATTAGAGGAAACCATGTGCCCCGTAAGCCCACACATGCCTGGTGTGGTGCAGGACAATGCACAGTTCTAGTACCCATAAGACCCAGTGCTGAATGTGGCTCTAGACTTTATGAGCAAGTTCTCTTTGCTACAATGCCATCTATCAAACAACTGTCATTGCTCCTTGCAATACATCTAGTGCTGACCTTTTGTAATTCTTCTCACCAGTGACCAGTCCCTGAACTGTGCTTAGGATTATTTAGTCTTTTTTTAGAGACTGTTTTTCCTATATTCTTTGTGGGGCCATTTTATTTCATTTGAATACCTGTTTATTCATTCAGAATCATTATTGTGACATTCCTGTGCCACACAGCATGCTAGGAATGGAGATGTGTGGGAATATATTTTCCTTTTAGGACTTCATTGCTCCATGTGAGAGAGGAAAGGTCACAAGATGTCACGATGCTGCTTTAGGAGCTATGATAGGTATGTTCCAGGTGTTTCTGAAGTGCTGTGACACACCACAAAATGTGGCCATGGAACGTGGTAGTGGGTACGGAGCACCTTCAAGGAAGGCTGCCGCTTGGAGTGACTGCTATGAAAGGACAGCAGGCACAAGTTCCAGGGATGGACTACACATGCCACTCTGGAAGTGGAAGTGTGGAAACCTGTGAATACATATGTTACAGTTGTATCTGGAGTGTCCCCAGGAGCTCATGTGTTGGCAGCACGGTACTCCATACAGCAGGGCTCAGAAGTGGGGCTCTGACCTCATCACTGGATTGATCCATTTGATGGAATAATCCACTGAGAACCAAATGGACAACCGGGAGTTGGCACCTATGTGGAGGAAATAGGTCACTGGGTTGCACCCCAAAGGGGTAGATTCAGTCCCTGCCCCCTGCTTCTTGGCTGGCCATATCCTGAGCTGCTTTATTCAGCCACACTCTTCCACCATGATGTCCTGCCTCACCTCAGGCCCACAGCAGTGACCTCAACTGACCATGGACTGAGGCCTCTGAAACCATGAGCCAAAATGAACTTTTCCTCCTCTAAGTTGTTCCTGTCAGGTTTGGGTCACAGCAATGAAAAGCTGGGTAACACAGCATACACGGGTACACGGGAGGAAGACAAGGGCAGACAGAGACGCCTATTACCCACTCACTGAGAGCTACGGCTCGTCAGTGTTTTTGTTTTGTTTTGTTTTTTTTCAGGTTGTAAACCAACAGGTATTGCCATGCCAAATATTTTATTTTATTTTATTTTGAGAGAGAGAGAGAATTTCTTAATATTTATTTTTCAGTTTTCGGTGGACACAACATCTTTATTTTTATTTTATGTAGTGCTGAGGATCAAACCCAGCACCCAGTGCATGCCAGGTGAGTGTGCTACCGCTTGAGCCACATCCCCAGCCCCCCAAATAATTTTTAAACTACATGCTTATACGTTTACAGAAAAGAGAATAAGACTTTCCCCAAATTGGCACACTATTACTGACATACCATGAACTGACTGTTCAACCTGTTCCTAGTTTGTGAGAAAGGCCAAAAAGGTCAAAAAACACTATTTTACAAAAGATGTTATTACTAAGTTTACCTCCAAGGTTTTCACATAATAATACCTGTGATGTGAATTCACAGAGAGCAAATTAGTTTGCATGGTTATTACTTTTGCTCCTTGAAGAACTGAAGATCAGCAGGATAATGTTGACTTCTTGATGAGCAAAATTTGACCCATTCATTGTAAAAAAGATATTCACAGGGGCAGAGCAACAATATATTTCTGAAGTTGGCAACCCAGACAATATATTTCTGAAGCTGGCAACCCAGACAAACATGTCTAGCATGTCTAATCCATATGCAACAGATAACACTACACAATCTGAGAGCATTTGTTCCTTATTGTATTTGTAAGGTGTCTTTTCAATTTACATTGTATGATAGAAAAAAACTGAAAAACATAATTCTAATTAAGCCCAGAGGAAAGATGTATAGACACACACACACACACACCCAGGAAAGTAGTGAATGTGGCCTCTGATACCTTAGGTAGTGCTTGTCTTACTCTTGGTGGCAGGCAAGAAAACAAGGCTCATTGTCTTGCTAAACGCTAACCCTTAAATTTAGAGGCTGTCCCTGTCACCGCATTTGCCTACAGAGAACCTGCTCTGGCTGTCACCAGGCTTTCCATAGAGTCATCTGGCTTCATTCTTACTTCTATTTAGCCTCCTCTTGTCAGCTTTAATTAAAAACTCCTCTGAATGGGTCTAGCTCATTCAATCCTGCCAGCTTTGGAAAACTAATCCCACCTTGGAAAGCAAGGATATTATTTGTAGAGATAAATTATTTATTGATTTTTGAAGATTTTTAAAGATTTTCAAAAGACGACCTAAACTTTTAGTAGGGCTGCAAAACAAGATAAATAGTCTGAGGCAAGAAATAATATTGATGTCACACCTATTCTAATAAACAAGTTAATCTGCACCACTTCCATGAAATAATTCCTCTTTATTGTTAAACTGAGTATTTTAATATGATTTTTCAATCTTCAGTCATTCCTAATTAGCTCAGCAGGCAAAGCTGTAGAGATCTGTAGACACTGTGCATAAAAATTGTAAAAATGAAAAATTTTTCAAATATTTTGGCTATGAAATTTTAAATGACAATACATGGTTGGTTTTATTTTAAAGAAATACAATAGTCATCTTACCTTGTTGCAGCTGAATAGTTTCTTAAGAGTTACATATATTTTCCCCAAGTTTGCTCTCTACATCAATCACTGTTTTGCCAAGATGGATAAGAGATGGTGCCCTTGACAGGAACCAAGGTTGCAGCCGAGTCAGGGGCAGGCAATGAGAGGCTCATAGGCAAATCGTATTAGAAACAAATGAGGACACAGACAATGTGAAGTCAGCTCCTTATATTTCAAGTGTGGGTCAAGAGTTTCTCAAACAGCAGGTCCTCTGCCTTTGGTTTAAGAGCTGGAAGATGCAGGGTGAGAAGTTATGTGCACAGAGGGTCCATTGTCTCAATGGAAACAGGCCACCAGAACTGGGCCAAATGTTTCCATTTTATTTGTTTGGCAATTTTTACTTATTTTTTTCCTAGAGACTGAATTGGAGATTCAGCCAACAACGTCACATGCAGCAAGGAGCCAAGCTGTTTGCTTCCTCATGAGGATCACAACCTCGGCTGTAAGAGTGCACTGCTAACTAGCATCAGTGAACATAAAGCATCTCTTACATATTAGAAGCTCAGAGTTCGGTCGTGTTTTTTGGATGCAGTTGGCCTGAGTTCTCAGGCTGGAGAGAAGCACTCTCCCACTTCAATGGCTTCCCTCCTGCGGGATGGTGAGGTGTAGAGGGTTCCACAATGGTTAGCAAATGACAAGTGAAGGTCAGGGAAGGATTGAACGCCCTGGCCCCAGCTCTGCCGTCAGTCACCACCTGCACCTGCCCAATTTAATCTCTAGGAATAAAAATATGTAAAAGTTGCTGAATGAATAAAATTGCGACAGTTGCTCTACAGCTCTCAGAACTCATGGATAAATCTGCTTCTTTGTGAGACTAATAAGAGGCTAACATTTCCAGGGGAACAGCCAGAAAGGAAGAGGAAACTCTGGTTGCCCCCAGGCTAGCCAGAAGCAAAGCATTTCTGTGAAGACTCAGGATCTGCCTATAAAAACAAAACCACGCAACTTTGGTATTCCACTGTACAGCTTTGAGAGTTTCAATGCAAAACTAAGGTTTTGAACCATTGATTTTTAACCCAGTCAAATCTGAGAATCTCAGCTCCCCCAATCAACATGAACTCAAGGATGTGACTCAGAATTAATATTTTCATGAAGACTGCCCAATGGTTTTCTCTACCAAAATATTCTTGTCTTAGAAATTCATTTCCAAAATGCACTAGGGGAAAGGCTCACATTGTTGCATGTTATTATAGTTTCTATCACAGGGAAAAGCAGGCTCGTCAGGTGGTCCTGGAGATACCAGAATGCAATCAGAATGTTGAAGATAATATCATACACTGAGAAGTCAAAGCTGAAAGCATAGAGATGAGAGTGAGGGAGAACAGGGTTCAAGCACCTTCTGATGCTTCAAAGCCATTTCACCTTGATCATCTTATTTAACCTTATGGCTTCAATTTCCCTGCCTGTGATACAGAAGTAAAAACAGAGCACAGACTATAAGGTTGGTAGAAGTATCAAATGAGACAATAACATAGATCAGTGGTTCAAAAAATGTTATCTACCACTAATTATCAACAAAAGTCTTATGACCTATATAATTATATTATCCATTTTTGAGAAGTAAACATATGATCAAAAGAAATCTTGGAATTCATCATAAGCCATCACACAATTTCTTTTAGACTTCTTTTTAAACTGCACAGGTTTCTTTTCTTAAACTGAAGACTCTCACACATACTTTTGTGAAACACAAAACACACATATTAATTTTCATAGGGACATTCTGTTTATTTTGAAGTGTTTTCTTACATTTACTTTAAAAGATGATTGTCATATGAAAGGTTGATTTTATTGGTGGCTCAGATGACTCATCTGTTGGGAACTGATGTGCAGACAATTTTAAAAGAGATGTGTGGATTAATAAATTTATATGACATATTTGTATGTCAGGATTTTATACATTCAGATGAAACTAATTGCCTGGAATGTAATGTGGGGGAAGATGTAGACCATATGTAACAGGGACTTTAATTTTTTGGGGATTGGCTAACTTCACTTAGCATTATCTTCTCCAACTCCATTTACCTGCAAATGCCATGATTTTATTCTTATTTTATTGCTGATTAACATTCCATTGTATATAAATGCCACATGTTTTTTATCCATTCATCTACTGAAGGCCATCTAGGTTGGTTCTACAGTTTAGCTATTGTGAATTGTGCTGCTATAAACCTTGATGTGGCTGTATCGCTGTAGTATACTGTTTTTAAGTCTTTTGGGTCTAGATGGAGACGAGATGGATAGCTGGGTCAAATGGTGGTTCCATTCCCAGTTTTCCAAGGAATCTCCATGCACTATTTGTGAACAGAGTTTATAAAGTAAAATTTAATTTTACTCCTTAGAGTAATTAAATTTTATTTAGACCAGCAATAGCAAACTGTCCCAATTCCAATTTTATATTGTCTCTAGTATAATTCATAGTGATATGTTATACAATCCCACCAAATCCTATAAGCTGCTCCTGGGAAGGATATTCATAGAATGTACTTCTTCTTATGGCAGAAATCAAAACTATTAGTAATTATTCTGGAACAATAGGGATGAGCCAGAAGGTCCTGGGTAGGTGTGGTCACTTTACCTCTTAAACCTACTGTTCCAGCCACCACAAGTGACTGCCTGAATCCTTGGTCAGATCCTGTTCTTTCTATAATAAACTCTTACATATTTAACATTTACATTCACTTAGCTTAAAGTTATTCTAATTATCTCTTTTGTGAATAAGATTTCGTTATTGGATATGAAGCTATGAATGCCTTTCCCTACATTCTCAGGATGATAATAAGGTGTCAGGTAAGTCTTCCTCTTTTCCATTCACCTGCCAGCTCCATTCTCCACTTTCCTATCTCAGCTCCAGGGAGATTTCTGCCATCACTTTTGGTATTTTACGGTACCTGTTTCTGCTACAGGCCATTGTTCTTCTCAGCTTTCTTTGGAAATGAACTGCTTTGCTCAGTCAAATCTCATTACTTTTTCTCTAATTGCCTTAGGTTGCCATTTGTTATCACAGAGGAATCTGAAACTTTATTGGTAATGCTGTTGAAGGCAGAGCTAAGACTCCTTTCTATATGTTTTACAAGAAATACTTTCCATTTAAAAACAAAACTTCATGGATTGAGTTGCTTCTCCTTTTATCCTGTTTGCCTCATAAGTCAAACAGAATCCACTCTGGAGGTGAGCTACCCAGATATACAAGGTTCTGATCTGGAAACTCTCCCACTATTAGGCTGCAGGGCCTGAAAATCATTTAGACAGACATCGGGACAAATGTTAAAGGCCAATGATGATGAGAAATGGGGTCCCGATACATGGCAGCTGGAATCACAACTATCAGATATTAATCACACCTTAATATCTAACTCAGATGGGTGAGAAATTATTTCTAAATTAATATTGTTTTTAATTGACAGATCATCATTTTATTACATTTGTGAAGAATGTGTGATATATGAATATATTGTAGAATGATTAAGTCAAGCTAATCAACAAGGCCATCACCTCCATTACTTTCTGTTTTTGCCATGATACATTTGAAATTGACTCTTATTATTATTTGGAAATATACATTATCGTTGACTATAGTCATCCTGCTCTGCAATAAATTTCAAAACTTATTTTTCCTGTCTTTCTTTGACCAATAACTGCCCATTCTGTCACTTAGGGGCCCCGGCCACACCCCAGCCACAGACAAACAGCTTCCTCTCTCTGTGATTGAATTTTTTAGATTCTGCATATGTCTTCATGCAGAGTTTGTGTGCCTGGGTGATTTCTTTTAACATAATATCCTCCAGATTCATTCATGCTGTTGCAAATGACAGGATATTGTTCTTTTTTAAGTCACAGAGTTGAGAAGTCACAATTGGAAACAGAAAAGTTGAAAACTGTTTAAAAAATTGATATTTTCTGTGCTTTATTTTGAATGTGGACATTTTTTTTTAAGTCTCCAAAAATAAAATGAAATCCATGTCTGGGCTAGAACTAATGGTGGTGTTCGCAGCTTTTCTGCTTATGCGTGGGACTTTAATACTCAGTAATACCGAGCTAAAAATTAAAAGGAAAACAGTGACTGGTTCTCGAAATGAATCATCAACCCTCTGAAAACTGTGATTATGAGCAGAATTACTAACATGCGATAGTTAGGTTATCTTATTTTCAAGTAGTAAATTAAGAGTCATATAAAAGAAGACAGGATGCATGTGAAGATCATGCTAGTGGGGAGATTTTGCAAATGTGAGAGAGAAAATGAGACACCCAGCCAAACCTTCTGCCAATATTGAGGAAACTCCTCATGATGAATTCTATTTTTAGGATAATGAAATGAGCTGGGGCACATATTTGGAATTCAGGAGGTCTTCGACCTCAGTTCTGTGTGCCAATGTAGCATGAAGCTGGCCATGGGAAGCATTTGGAGGGCCCGGGCTGGGAAGGCACTCTGTGGGTCTCCTCCAGTTGGGCTATAGAGTCTGTGTCAATGTTAAGTATAATCTAGATGTGCTTGTCTTCGTCATTACTTTATCTGTGTTGGAATTCGGTTTGCCAGCGTGACGCCTGGTCTAGGCTCAATTTGGAAACAGCCTCTGCATGCTTTGCAGTTCTCACACAGGGTTTCCTCACCCAGAGGCTCTCTCTGTTCTTTGCCTCCATATCTATTGTCTCCCACCCATACAAAATCTTTTTCCATTTTCATGTTCACTCTTAGAAAAATCTAGACATATCTGACAGTCTACTTACACTGAAAAAACAAAAACTGAAAACTACCTACAGATTTTGCTTCCCACGTTGGTCTCTTCCCTCTCCCACACAGCCGGCTCCGCTACTCACAGCTTCTTTCAAGTTTCCTGCCTCTACTTGTACTAAATCACTGCTTTCCTCTGCTTTGAATGCAACTTTTCTATTTTTAATCATTTTCCCTTCCTGCACTTAGAGACTTATTTTTCTTTCTTTTCCCTTTTTATTTCCTTTTCTTTGTCGATTTTCCATAATGCTGTTATTATCTGTCAAAATTTAATGTGTTATCTACCACACTTTAATAAATAGTTACCAAGTACTTATTCTGTGTTGGGATGCCAGGTACTAAGGATAAGGAGATTAAATTAACAGTATCCTCTCCAACCTTTCCTATGCATCCTCAGGGATCTCATGGGATAATAACGAAAATAAGGAGGAAATACTAGCCATGAGAGTCAGAAGGCTGGTTCTGCAAGATGGACTACATTAATTGGACTACAAATGACTAACCTGTCCAATAAAAGATTACATTTAAGACTGCATATCTAGGTTCACAAGAAAAAAAAATAATTCCCAAATGTCAAAACCAGAGAAAGAAGGAAGTCCATGGGTAGCAACACAAGGAATTCAAGTTGGAAAAATGGGAACAGGAATCAGATCATGTATCTAGGGTCTAAGAGCTTGGGTTTCAATGCCCACATAGGCAGAAGGTGGACTCCTGAGCCTGGGTAAGACAGAAATCTGAAAATATGACCCACCGCATAAAGCCAGATCAAAATAAAGGAGTTCTGGCGGGATGTTGGAAGGAGATTGTCAAACAGATCCATCAAGCACAATGAAGAGAGAGGAACAGACTCGCTTACAGACAAGGATCTAGTCAAGGAGAACCATGGCAGCACACTCAGTGGTAACACAGCAGTGCAAGGTAAATAGTGCTGAGACAATTGCCTAACCCTGAGAAGAATTAGGTTTCTGCCTCACACTACCCATTTTAAGCAGATAATAGGTGTGATCGATGTGCAATAAGCCACACATAGGAAAACACACAGTTGGATGAATGTTGACATATGTACAGAACCACAATCAAGATCATGAATACATTGACCAACCCCACAGGTTTCCTAGCCCCGCCCCCTTTTCAATCTTTTATTCTCACTCCAGCCCTTGTCCCAGGCAAGCACTGATGTTTTTCTATCTTTATAGATAAGAGTTGAATTTTCTTGACTAATATGTAAATGGAATTATAGAATATGTAATTGTTTTTTCATCTCAATTTATTCACTCACCAAAATTAATTTGAGACTCATCCAATATGTGGTATATGTCAATAGACCTTTTTATTGTTAAAATGTATTTATAATACAGATCTCCATTTGCCAATTGGTGGAAATTTGGGTTGTCACCAGTTTGGACTATTTCGAATAAAGTTGCTATGAACATTATGTGTAAGTGACATATGTTTTCCTTTCTCTTGGTTAAGTACCAATGGAATGATGGGAGATAAGGTAGGTGATTGTTAGACTTTTTGAAAAATTATCAAGCTTTTACTTGAAGTAGTTGTATCATTTCCTATTCCCACTAATAGCACTCAGGCGTTCTAGTTGCTTCCCCTCCTTCATGCTATATGCCAGACACTGCTGGGGAGGATGAAATAAAGTTGGTAGCTATTGGTTGGTTCATTTTTCTTATATTTATTTATTTAGGTACTGGGGATCCAGTCCAGAGCCTCATACATACTAAGCAAGGTTATGCCACTGAGCTACACCTGCAGTCTTTTCCCTTTTACAAAAAAACCCCAAAGTGCCAAGGTTTTAACAGTGGAATGAGCATTGCAAAGTAGAGAGTCGAACCAACAACTATGTGCCAGACCCTCTGACTGCTGAGTTTCTTCCTCAATTTAAGCCTCAATCACTGGGCCTCATCATCTCCAGGGGGAGCTCAGAATTATGTGGCTCACACTTTAAAACTAACGAAAAATTTGCCATGTGCTTCCTTTTATTGTCAGTCCAGGAATGGACCAAGCTACACTTAATTTGTAGTTCTTGTGGGAAAACAATTGTTCAAAAAATAAGAGCTGATTAAATTTAAAAACAGTTCAGAGCTACAAAATCTAATTGTTATTATTAAAGGAAGATTTTAAAGGTCATATTCTTGATCCATAACACATCCAGATTTCACAGAGTTAACTCAAAATAAGTTTCACATGTATAATGACCAAAAGGTCAGCTTTTCAGAAAGAAGGACACAGTGACATTTGTGGTTCATGCACCTAATTAGAGCTGTGAATTACCTGAAGCAAAACCCAACAGAACTAGAAGAGAGACTGAATGTTTCTGTCATATTTGGAAAATGTAATAATGCTCTTTCAGTAATTGATAGAGAAGATTTAAAAAAAAAAAGGGAAAAAAGGAAGGATTAAAACACTGTAATTTTCTATAGTATCATTCCAAAATGGCAGACTTGATAGTCTTTACAAATTTTCAGGAATTTTCACCAATTTAGATGCTATGATTCTTCCAGAGGTTCAATTCTACACATATTTGTGTCTGATAACAACAGAATAAAATCACACACCCAAAATAACACTTTTTTAGAAAGTCACAATCTTCTAGAAACATACCTCCAAATGACCCACATATCAAAGAACACAGAATAGGTCAAAGAACACAGTATAGGCCAAACAGAGAATATTCAAATTAAATAATAATTTAAAAACAAAATATGAAAATTGTAGAGATGCAGCTGAACACTGCAGTGTTCAAAGGAAAACTCTAAATTCTCATATTAAAACAAATTGTTAGTGACAGAAAGAAGGAAACAGTGATGATAAAAGAAGGAATCCATACGGAAAAAAAGAATAACAAATCAGAAATTTAAATGGGCCAGAAAGTTTTTGTGTATGAAAAGACTAATAGAGTTGATAACAAAACATAAAAAAGGAATGAGAAAAATTAACATCAGGAATAAAATATAGCTTATTCCCACTGAACCTACAGATATCAAAAGGATAAACAAGAGAGTATTTTTAAAAACATTATGCTGATATTGACAATCTTTAACAATATATAAGTTTTTGAAAAACAAAATTTACTAAACCTGACAAAACAAGAAAGATAAAAACTTAATATCCCATTATGGTAAATACATTTAATTTGTAATGAAAAACCTCAAAAAAAAAAAACCCACAAACAATTCAGATCTAAAGAGTTTCTATCAAATATTTAAGTAAAAAAGTATATCAATCTTTTATTAGTTCTATTCTTAAAACATACAGAGGAAGATGTAATCCCAGTGGCTCAGGAGGCTGAAACAGGAGTATTGCAAGTTCAAAGACAGCCTCAGCAATTTAACAAGGACGTAAGCAACTTAGCAAGAATCTGTTTCAAAAAAAAAACAAACAAAAACAAAGGGATGTGGATATAGCCCAGTGGTAAAGCACCCCTGGGTTTAATCCCTAGTACCCTCCTTCAAAAAAAAAAAAAAAAACCAGAAATATGAAACATGTTTACTCCATAAAGACAGTATTGCCCTGATTTCAAAATTTGGTGATGACATTTCAAGAACACTAAGAATAATGCTTCTCATGAACAAAGATGCATCAATGTGAAACATTAGGAAGCCAAAACTTTCAACACTGAAAGAGGAATGCAGCATGACCTACTTGGCTACACATCAGAAATGGGAGACTGGCTTAATGAATCACGTCAACAGAATAAAGGAGAAAAACATTTATTAATTCAGTATTTGCGGTAAAAGCACTGGACAAAATTTGACACACTTCCACATAGTGTAGGAATTAAAAGTAACTATCTCCCTTGGAAACTCTACAGTTGATTTGGTACTTAATGGAAACACTGAGAACTAAGTTGTCCATATCTGCTCTCACCACCAGATGAAGAGCACACCTCATCCCCGCCTTCACAAGAAACACAACAATGGATTCAAGAAGGATCGCAGTGTTTAGGATGTAATAGAGAAAATGATATAAGCTACTCTGAGGATGTAATTCTTACAGAAAAAACAAAGAACCTTCATCTGAACAGGATTTTACATGCCAAAGAAACCTCAATGAAGTGGTGGAAAGAGGCATACAATTACAATGACAGGGGAAATGAGGCTTTGTAACAGGTAAGTTTAGACCTCTGTTTATGACAACCATATATAATGAGGACTTCACTATAAGCTCATCTTTCTCAGGTCTTCTCCTTCATCCCCTTGTTTGCTCTTGGAGCCAACTTTAGGAAGTAAGCCCTGTTATTCCACTCACTCACGCACACAGCCATCAACTAAATGACTATCACAAGCTCACAGGACAAAGAGTTAGAACTGAATTAAATTTATCATAAGATATATACATATATATATATATATATATATATATATATATATATATATATATACCCGCACATGCATATAATGTATACATGTATATATGTATATATGTATGTATTCACTCACAGGGATATTCACTTATCTATGGCTTAGCTACTTTTCACATATACAAGTAGCTATGCTTTATGGAAAAAAGTCTTTTTGAAGAAAATACAAACTAATACTTTTTAAATTCAATTGCTCTTATGTATGCATTCGATCATTAAATTGATACTGACACCTTAAAATAGGTGAATGGCTGCTTATAATCTCCTTTTAAATTTAATAAAGTGCTGTGAAATTACTATCTCTGATCTGAATCGATTTTATTTTTCCACAACTTATAGACGGGTTCTTCACTTGTGAAGAGAGGAACCCTCCCAAGAGCCGAATATAAGTGGTAAATTTTCCTCCCCCATATCCTGCTGGCCTGAAACGTGGCAGCACCATACCTGCTGCACCTCTGGGTGGTGCTCGGAATCCCCGACTGACACCGAGTCAGCACCTAGGGGACACTTCTCTGTCATGTATGTGCAGAGACAACAGTCTGATGTGCTCTCCCTGTCACTCTATGCCTGGGCTGTTTATTAGCACTGAGTAGCCAAGGAGGAGAGCAGGGGCCCTACCTGCACAGTATCTAGCAGTTGAAGTATGAAGGTTGCCTCTTACCCCCCAACCCTCTAACACACTACACGGTTTCATCTAGAAAGGAGAGTATAAAGTAATCACATAGGTTACTGTTTAGGGAAGGATGACCAGAGGTATTAATGATAGAAATTATTTTTTTTTTCTAACATGTGACCCACTCTGACCCCATGGATGACTTCCTCGGTATTGTCCACACCTTCCCTATTTGGCCATAGGGGGAAGGGATCTGAGCGTACCTTTGTGTTTCCTGAACCTACCTGACCACAAGCTTACAGTTTTCAATCTGGCTTGTGTTGAACACTTGGCTTTAAAAAGTGGACCAAAAAATACTGAGGAATCAGAGACTACACAGCACAAACTCCATAAATACTGCCTTAAGATTTTTTTCTCTCAAAAGTTGCAGCAATGTCCTCTTAATCACTCGGATTAAAATGCAGCCAAGAGATAAACTTACCCTGGCTTTGTGTCATTCACTACACAGTGATAGGTAAATGTTCCAAACATCTGAACTCCCAAGATTCCATAAAGAAGTAGAAAGAAAAGTAGGAAAATTGAAACGCTCCATATTTGTTCTCCTGATCGCCTAGGGGGAAAAAAACAGGGTAAGTAGGTAAAAACAAAAAATCTCATAAACTTTCCTCCTTAACTTAGGTAACAGCAGTGCTTACTTTAAAATATTTGTAATCCGGGTCCTTGGCAGTTCAAATCGGAAATAAATCCGGAATGCCCGGATCATAATTAGTGGCCGTGGGATCCTCAACATGCCCCAAGGTGACATCTGATCAACTATATCAGCAATTTCAAACACCTGCAAGTTAAGTGATAGTTAAAAAAGTTTAGATCTTCCTTTAGCATTGCTTATAGTCATGGAATATACAGACAACAGCAGAAAGCACACCCTGGACCTTGAATTTAGCCCCACATTATTTATTACCAAAATCAGTTTTCTTCTGGCTACATTTTGAAACAATATGTATTTTTTTCCATATTTTTATTGGTGCATTATCGTTGTGCATAATGGTGGGATTCCTTGTTATACATTCGTGTATGCACACGATATAACAATATAATCTGGCCAATATCACTTCCCAGGATCTCTCCTTTCTCTTCCCTTCTCCCTGTGCCTCCCTTTTCTCTACTCTACTTAGATTCTCATGAGATTCCTCCCCTTCCTTTCTTTCTTCCCCTATAAAGCTATAGCTATATAAGGAGAAACAAATATATAAGCTAATGAAAGAGCAATAAATCCTGTTTATTTCCTAATTAAATGAGGTATAGTTTTTATTTAAAAAGTATGTGCCACTCAGAACAGAATAAGTTGTTAAGGCTTTCTTACTGAACAATGTTATTTGGTGGTAATTTTTGAATACATAGAAAATAAATGAATGAAAGAAAAACATCAAAATATTATTAAAAGTATGGGAAAAGAATCTTATCACTAATATATATAAATGTTAATTAGAAAATGTTTGTCTAACGCACAAGCTACTAAATTAATGTGTGAGATGAAATTAAATTATTGGAGATGTGCATTTTATATTAAGGACAGGTTATCAAAAACCACAGATGACTAGGCAAGATGGCCTATGAATTTCTTTTAGTCTCAAATTTTAAATGAAGAGTAGGTGAATAAACTCCAGAAATCTGCTGAACAACATTCTACCTATAGTCAGTAATAATGTATTGCACTTAAAATTTTGCTGAAAAGGTAGATCTCTTGCTGTGTTCTTCAATTTTTTATGTTTCAAATACAGAAATCGTACCCCACATCTTTTTTCTTTATTTCACTGACTATATTTCCATTTCTGAGTGGGAAATAATTCACAAACGTAACCAACACTAATTAAAATGTGACAATTAGACTTTCATCTCAATAGACATTTAAAGAACTGTCATAGGAAATTACACAATCACATTTGATATATGTTCTTTAATATTTCTTTTTAAATTTTCAATGCAAAATAATGCCCATTTTAGAAAATACCCCCCTTGTGATTTAAAAATATTTAATTACCTGTAACACCAGCGAAACCCAAAGGCAAAAGACCATAAATCCATCAAAAACACACCAGCGATCTTTCACATAGGAATTATCCCCCTAAAAATAAATTTCACATAGCATTATCAGGTAAAACGAATAGTATTTAAAAAAAAATTCTGTGGAGGGAATAGCAAGTGTTAATTCAGTAAAACTCACCCATAATTTTCGTATCATAATAAGCAGTCTTTCAAGAGGAATACTTTTGGCATTTTAAGCAGCATTATTAATAACGAGAATTATTTATGAACTACGAGAAACTGCAGAATTTTGAGTGTAAAATTTTTAATTTATGCAAAAGGAAAACATCACTCTTTGTTCAATTAACCACACAAATTCTAGAGCTTAAGCAACAGAGGCCATCTTTCTTAACTAGGCCACTTAGGTTCCATGCCAGCTCTTCCTGCAAGAACAGTAGCACACACTGGTCTACATAACAGCCATTAGAACTGCTTGATCAACCACCCTGAGTGGGAAGTCAGCTCAAGTGAAGAAAATATGTGCCTCATTTACAAAGAAAAGCATAATTGACTTTTTCTTTAATTGTGATTGTGTATGTAAAAGAAAGATAAAAAAGATGGATTCATTTCTTTTTTAATAGGAAATCTATTCTGATGCTAGAATGCATATTGTATAAAAAGTGGAAAATTTAGGCAATGATTTCCTTTGGAATAACAATAGGGAAGATGCATCAAGTTGGAACTGGAGACCCTTGCTTTCATACGACTCTCCCAGTAAGTCACTAGTCCTTCAATCATTCATGTAACTCGATTCCCAATTTAGTCACGTAGATCATTACCATCTTGGACTGAACTTGCTAAGAAAATAAAATAGGAGCACAATGTGAACATTTTAAATAGAATATGAAATATTTTGCAGGGTATTTTAAAAAATAATTTCCATAGCCTTCCACCTTTAGTAACAAATAGATTATTAAAATATTTCCTTGAAAAACTTCCAGGTACAATTTATATTGTTCATAATATCATATGATAAAACACTTAATGAAAGTTATCTCAGATAATTTCAATAACTTCATATCTCAGGCCCCGATATGGAATATAAACTTGACAAGCCTGTTTGACAAAAGATGTCTAATGAATGACTAGAAAACACACACACACACACACACACACAACACCACCACCAACAACAACTGTACCACCAGCATCTTTTGCAGAAACACAGATATGAACAAACCCAACTAATACACAGAGCAGAATAACTATAAACATAATAAGCTATAAACATGGTGGGAGAAATGAGAAGCTTTATTCTGTGGAGAGTTCATAGCTTCCAAATAAATGTGCAAATAATTTTATCAGTGGCAAGACAATCAACAAAGCTGGTGACTCAGGTGTTCAAGAAAACTCACAAATGAGATATCTGAAAGCAAACTCTTGAGGCTTGGGACTGGGTGACGAGGAGGACAATGAACCTAATTTAGTAGGTTCATTAATTTATACTTATGATTTATACTCCAAGAAGAGAAAAACTACATCTGAGGGTCCTGTAGGCTGTGTGTACACACAAACACATATGCACGTACTGAATATAAAACCATTTTAAACATTTAGTTATCTTCAAAGTCTCATGGAACCTCGTTTACTATGAGCATCATGTCTGATTGTTTTGCACAATTATATGAAAATATAAATCAATAGTAATTTGTAAACATACATTATAGCAGTATAGCCAATATGAAGTTGAATCCTATCTGATTCTAATTTTGATTAACATTCAAAACAGTAATGGAACAATTATTTAAAGTTGCTTTCCAAATTCACTCATCCACTCAATGTATAGAATACTTCTAGAATTTGGACAGTGATCAAGAACTAGTGATTAAGGAATGAAAAAAACAAAAAACTCCTGCCCTTTTATAGTTTTCATTCTCAGTTAATTTTCCAAAAGAAGATAAAAATAGTTCTCATCAGAGATCTATTTAAAATTAGAACAATTAAAAAGTAAATGTTAGGCAGGAAAAAAATAATTATAGATCACTGGATACAGAGGTACCCAAATAGGATAAGTTCATATGACATTTTTCCAAATCACTATTAATATTTTGTTTCTTTTTGTTATTAAAAATGTTATATATATATATATATATATATATATATATAGTCACTACATTTATCCTTTTTTACTGCTCATAATTTGCTTTAGTCATGAATTAAATTAAGTATGACATAGGATGAGAGGTTGTCATTACACTGAGGATTATTTAAAATGTAACATGTGAGTTTAAACAATCATATTTCCCTGGGAGCCAGGGAGTGTCAGAAACCTGTGGCAGAAGGGGAATATAGTTTTACAATGTGTCCTGATGTATATGTGTGTGTGTGTGTGTGTGTCTGTGTGTTTTACTTATGTTTGTGCGACAATTTTTAAAACAGATTTCCAAAAATAAGTTTATAGAAAGGTGAACATTTTAGCCTTAAAAAAAAATCACCTTTTCAGTTGTCAGAAATAGAGTCAAATGTTAACATTTGGGCCTCACAAATTCAGAATGCATGCTCATCAGTAACAGAGGTGACTGAATTTTTGTTTGTTATGTACTACATCAATCTGTTTGCTAAGGAAATTGATGTGGAAAAGCTAATCCACAATATATTCCAAACTACATAAAAGGATGGATTACTTTTTAGCCAATTTAGAAGCATGGGTGATGATCACAAAAGCATATAAATATTTAGTTTCAAAATGACCTCATACTGTGAAAACTGGCTTAGCAAAATGTTCATTAGATAACAGAGAAAGCTATTTTTTAATTACTAAGTGATTTTAATTGAATTGTTGGAAAAGGTTTCTGCTGTCGACCTTCCAGAGTTTGTCATGGTGTTTGCTGTCACCAACAAGCCCCACGGCATGCTGGATGGCACGCAACAATCAATTAGACCTGATCTCTTTTTACTTTTTTCCTGTTAAATATGGAAGTAATTCCCTGTGCATAATTTTTAATTTGTTTTCAAAAAATATTCATAAACACTTTTACAAAACAGTATTAGTTACCCAGAATACAAAGACCAGTAACACACAGTGCTTTTCTTTTTTTCTTTCTTAACCTTTTCTTCTTAGCATTCTTTTTTTGTTCCATAGCTTTACTGAGGTAAAACTGAAGTACAATAAAATGAACATATTGGAAGTATGCGATTTGATCAATTTGATATGTATGTAACCAATACAATCAATATGAAAAGCAGTTCCATTATTATTTTCTTTAATTTGAAATTATGCGGACTGTTTCCTGCATGATTTATTACATTGGAAATCAATCACTTAAGATATATAAAACCCCACACCCACATGTCAACTATTTCCATATTAAATAGCACACTTATAAATATCTCAGAGGTCAAGGAAGAAAGTACAAGAAAAGTAAATAAAAAGTGCTTTGAACTAAGTGATAATAAAAGCTTAAAATATCAGTATATCTGGGGTGAAACGGTACTCAGATGAACATCTATAACTTAGAATTATAGAGGAAAGACAAAATAACAGTAGGAGCAGAAATATATGAAATAGAAAATAAATAATACAGCTAAACAATACAAATCCAAAAAGTCTAATCAAGAAAAAAGAAAGAACACAAAAATTAATATCAATGGAAAGGGAGCTATCAAAATAACCCTTCAGATGCTAAAAATATATTAAGGTAATATTACAATTGTATGCCAACATACGTGAGAGTTTACATAACATGGTCTAATTAGAGAAGGATCTGTGCCCTACTGAGAAGAAAGTGTATTAAGTCATTAGATGGATGAAATATGCTATATATGTCTGTTAATTCTAAATTATCAACGATATTTTTTACTTCTATAGCTTCTTTATTTAGTTTTTGTCTGGAGGATCTATCCAGTGGTGACCAAGGCATGTTAAAGTTACCCAGTTGTGGTCTATTTGATTCTTGAAATTGAGAAAGGTTTGTTTGATATACATAGATACCCCATTGCTTGGGGCATAAATGGGCATCAATATTTATGATTGTTATGTCTTATTGCTGTATAATTCCCTTAAGCAGTATGAAATGTCCTTCTGATTAACTTTGGCTTGAAGTCCACTTTATCTGATATGAGGATAGAAACTCCTGCTTGTTTTCGCAATTCATATGAGTGATATGTTTTTTCCCATCCTTTCACCTTCAGTCTGTGGATTGTCTATGTCGTGAGTCTCTTGGAGATAGCATATTGTTGGGTCTTGTTTTTTAATCAATCTGCCAGTCTATGTCTTTTGATCTATGAGTTTAGGCCACTAATGTTCAAGGATAGTATTGATATATGATTTGTGTTCCCGTTCATTTGGGTTTATTTCTAGCTTTAAATTTGAAAGAGTTTCTCCTTTGATTGACTATTCCTTTTCAAGGTTTCTTAACATCTTCTCTCCATGGTCAACTCTATTTTCAAGCTTATATATTTTGTCTTCACTGCCTGAGGTTCTTCTTCCAAGTGGTCTACTCTGTTGATATGCTTTCTATTGAATTTTCAATTTGGTTTATTGTCTCCTTCATTTCAAGGACTCCTGTTTAGGGTTTTTTGTTTTTTCCCTAGAATCTCTACCTGTTTATTGAAGTGATCTCTTTCTCCCTGTATTTGCTCTCTTACGTCATCCTTTCCTTCACAGATCAGTTTAACTGTGTGCATTCTAAACTCCTTCTCTGACATTTTTCCCACTGTTTTTGTTGATGGATTCTGTTACTGGTGTACCTTGGTTTGCTTAGGGTGATTTGTTCCCTTGCTTTTTTATGTTGTTTGTGTGTCCACTCATCTAATAGTATGAACTGATAGCGTCCCTGAAGGTTTCCAGTACCTCACTGTTGAGGGGGAAACAATAAGAACAACCAATGCAAACAATATACAGCATTAAACCAAATAGTTCCTACTGTAATGCCTACAACGTTAATTATCACAATAAACAGAAATGATATGAAACAAGTTTGCAAAAGGGTTTACAATTTCAAATGGTGGAGAGGGAGAGAACAGAAGTGATAGAGGATGTGATGATTATGAGGTAGGAAGAGAGAGAGAAGACAGAAGTAAATGATTAAAGGATGAGTGAAAGAGAGAACAATAGAGAGTGGCTGTCAGCAGAACAAAACAGAGATTCAATGGAAACAGGTAGGAAAAAGAAAACATATTTAAAGCAAATTTTCTAAAAAAATAAAAGAATACAAAACAAGACCAAAATATACTAGTCAAATGTCCTAGTTTACAAAAATGAATCCATGTAATATAACTGGCTTCAAAAATGCTAGATATGAGAAGAAGAAAAAATAGGAAACTATATAAATGTCCATGTACCATTAAGGCCACAACTAAAGAGTGAAAAGAGAATTAAAAAAAAGAAAAAAACATCTTGAAAAGTTAAAGAATTCTTTCCATTGGAGTTCAAAATGTTCTGAGGCTCCCTTCTCAGCAGTGTTAGGTGGGGTCTTCTGGGGTGTGATGTTCCACCCTCTGGACTGCTGGAGTGACAGAGGTGATCCTAGTGAGTTCCTGGAGGCAGGGTTAATCTCAGGTAGGCTCCAGGCTCTTCCCTGAAAGCTAATTGTTCTGGAGATTTTAACCAGACCCATCAGCTCTCAGTACTTGCTGATTCACACTAGAAAACTTTACATCAGGGATCTCCCCTGGGTTCCACTCATGTTGTGGGGGACCCAATTCTTAGTCCCCTATGTCAACTGCCGACCCTATGTTTCCTGGTCTCAGGTTCAGTCTTCAAACAGTTTCTCACACTTCAGAGTTCCAGGCCAGATGTGTCTCTCCCAGCCAGTCCTGCAAGCACTTGGATTGGAGGGAAAGGGGAAGAGGAGGATGGGTTTCCATAACCATTTGTCCCCTCTGTAACCCTCTCTCCATCTCTGATTTTCTCCCGGTCACTTAAGCACACTCTGTGTCATGCAGAGTGTGTTTAGCAGGACTAAACCAAACTCTTGTTTGCCAGGAGTCGGCTTCACTATGGTTCCTCCTTTGTCCTCTGCATGCAGCTTGGAGAGGTGGCAGCTTCTTTCCCCACACACAGTATCCCGCAGTGAGTCCTTCAGGTTTGTCAGGCAATGTCTTGGTCTCTAAAGGCTCGGTACCCAGACACACCTCAGGCCTCCCAAGATTGTGGCTTCCTTTAATTCCATTGTCCCTCTACTATGCTCACAGAGGGACCTCTCTGGCCAAACTTCCTCCCCGGGGAGTTTTTCCTTATTTTATTATATCCAACCTCCTGTGTCCCCTGGTTTGCTTTGAATGTCCAGTTTTAGTTCCTGTAAAGTTCCTCCCACCGATTTTTTGTTTTTTTCTTTCTTTCTTGGTTTCACGCCACAGAACAGCCTGGAAGGTGACCTCCTCTATTCTGCCATCTTGGATCTCTTAGCATTCTTTGTTTTTTTTTTTTCCATGCTTTTCTGTCTTCCTCAAAATTTCTGGCCTGATTTTCCTCCCAACTCTGAGCTAACCACAGCTTACTCTGATCACCTTAATGTATACCTAGGGCAACAGACCACTCAGCTCCTGTATACAAATAATGTTCACATTGTGTTATGAACAGAATAATCTTTTGTCAGCTCTATTGGTTGTTTCAGGATTTATATTTTGGTATTAGATTTAATGGTGACATTTGAGTTTCCTACATAGATTATCTCTGAACTGGTTCTTTTGTTGCATAAAAAAGAAAAGAAAAAATCTGTATCCAGCGGTAAATGTTTGCATTTATTAGGAAGATTAGCAATACCTTAAGATTTTTAAACCAGGTAATTGAGAGTGGTAGTCCCAAGACCTAGCCCAGTGTATGATATACAGCAGACATAGATGACTGATTGCATGAACCATCTTACAGAGCTTCTATAGATTGCTATGTATACAGCAAGAAGCCAATTAAGCCTGAGAACGCATCCATCCATCACTTGCTAAAACTACTAATATTGCTTCTAAAAGGAAATTATTCCCTCTGGCAAAGAGAGAAAGATGTACTGCCTTTCGAGTTAATATCATTAACTTAAGTCTCCTCCTGCATGATTATGAAAGAACACAGATGAGATTAGGAGATGACTGTTGGGTATTTCCTGGATTAGTACAGCTTGAATAAGCAGAGATGAACGCGCCGTACAAATAGGAAGAGGGGCAAGGTTTATATAATATGCTTTGCAAGGAAATTCTAAACAGAATCAAACTGGTAGGAATTGAAGTTACTATCTTCTTAATCATTATCAATAATCAGTAAGGCTTAATAAGTTTAAAATATTTTTAATGAACACAGGTTTTGACATCTGGCATTAGAAGTATAATCTCAGATTACATTTTATGCCTGAGGCAGCTAGCAAATCATCTGGGTTTTTTTTTCAGTTTTTATTTTCAAAGGCCTTATCAAAATTGGTTAAAAGTTGTTGTAATTTGATGTATAAGCATATCCAGATCCTTAAAAATCCTATTTCACTGATGCCTTAGTTATAATATTATTTGTAAATAATAAATCATCCTATATCCCTGCTTCCAAAAAAACGTAACCAGAATTAAGCCAGGAAATTGAATGCCTGGTGCTACGAGAGACATTCTAGCACCTCAGCCACAAAAGAGAGGATGTAATTTGAGTTTTGCATCAATGAGAAACAGAAAGTGGAAGGCTCCAGTTATGGACAGAAATCAGTACACTGGTGGCTGAGTAGATGAGATAGATATTCAAGAACTGTCTGTTGATTTTTATAAAGGTAAACCGCTGGAGCCTGCCAATCAATTATCTAGCTTGAGAAAGTAACTTAAAGTGCCTTGCAAGTCTTTAGCAAGCAGAGAGACCAGACACATTTATAGGGCTGTATTTTGTAGCCACAGAATTATATGCACTGGTATAGCTTCTTGAGCGCGTGATTTATTGTCCCCAGTTCCCAGGGCCCATCTGTCACTGTGTCTTAGCTTTATTATTTATTACTTCAACTGTGCTCAAAGGATGCATGTTACTTTTACCTAGGTCTATTGCTAGATGAAAAACCGACAACTGAGAATTGTTTGAAGAATTCACAGCCTTCAATACATGGGATGATCTGCAGCAGCACAAACACATATCATCTAAAATGTCTTGTTTTCACCTTTGGGGATTTGGTGAGCCAGAAAGCTTCCAAAAAGAGGAATTAGTGGAGAGGGAATTAGAAACAAATTATTGGGGACCAGGAATTAGTTGGCAGGCACCTTGGAGCGTGAGAAGTATAAAATATGGGAATTCTTAAAACAAATATATCCCTTCAACAAAAAACCCAAACAACAACAACAAAAAATTAAAGCTAGATCTTTCCAGAAGGACTTTCTGCTTCAGTTTCTCTCTCTGGTACTGCATGGAGCGGGCCATCTCCAGAATGAACTTCTCAGACATAAATCAGACCAGGCCACTGGTGGATGAAAAACTCCCACAGCATGAAGTTGGAACTCGCAGAGCTTCCGGGCCCTACAAAAGGCAGCCAGCCTTCTTCACAAATCCTCTGTGAGCACTGGGGACCTGCCACTTCTGGCTCCTTACAGTTCTCCAGGTACCAGGCTGCTCCCGCCTCTGAATCCCAGAGGTTTCCTTTTCTCTCTGTGAAATCTTTTCCCTTCCTCCCCACACCCTACCATACATCACATGCTCCCATCAAGACATGGTTTCCCACCCTCTCTTCTTCCAGACTTCCCTGGTATCCCCAAGTGATGTTCTGGTCTCTTTATCTGCGCTTGCCTCCCCCTCCCACCCCTTTCTTTTTCTTTTTTCCTGCCTTAGAGATTGAACCCAGGGGTGTTCTAGCACTGAGCTTGGTTTGTCTGTTTCCTTTCTCATGGGGCAGTGAAAAACTCATCCTAAGTGTTCACTACATGTCAGCTGAGAGATTAAAGGAAAACTTGGAAACCTGTGTACTGGCATCTAAGAATATAATCTTATACTTACATTATACTTATATCTTAAATAATTAAATATCTGAAATATTTTATATTCATATTTATACATTTGACAAGCTACTAGGTCCATAAAATTAGTGGACAATACCAGGAAATCACAGCTTCAGTACTCTTACTTTGAACACCCCCACCCCCCAAAAAAGAGAAAAGGTGTGGTTTGTAGTACTTAATTTTATAAATCGGGTATCTTTAGTTAACAGTAAGTTAAGCACTAGGTATAAATTTTAAGTATACCCTAATATTGCCAAAACAGACGAGGTGTAATTTTAAAGAGCTGTGTATGAGGGATGGCCAATGATACATGGCTTTCTTCTACAGGTATTTTATTATGGACCAACCGAATTTCAGGCATAGAAGACACTCTTCCACAGAAGACAAGACAAACTTCTGTTACTCACCCAATAACTAAATCTGACTATTCCTTAGAGTACTTTAGGTGCAAATCAATGTATATTAAACATCTGTACAACTCTGTTCCAAACAATGTGGAAACTTTGGAAGAGTGTTACCTGATGATTAAAACAGAACACAAACACTCAGGACGTCCCTGTGGGTGCATGAGCACTCAGGCTTACGTCCTATGAGTGATCAAACACAGCATGTCTGCAATGACCCTGGGTGGAGAGAGGAAGAAATTGAGTGAGAGGTAAGGGCAGTGCTATTGGCAAATGAATTAAGGTAGAAAAAAGTATTAAAAAGTAAGGTTTGAGCAGACATATGCTTAAACAATGTTTTAATTATTGTAGGGTAACTTGGTGAGGGTAAAATAATTTACATTTGAACAACATTAGAAGTCTTCTAAAAAAGTAGCAGAGAGTCCCCCTGGGGCCTGAATAGTTCTTAGGTTGAAGTAACTTAAATACTTGAAATACATCCTTGTTTCTCATGTAACTATAAAAGCAAAACAAATCTACAAATACGAAACTACAATGTAATAACATTTAAATTAACAGCATAAAGCTAATGTGGCATATGACAGCTTGCTAAAACCATCTGATTAAAAGCTTAAGCCTTAAATATGAGGATGTGCTCTCGAGCCCACTGTCCTTCTGAGCTGTGACTGTTCTGTTATGCACGTTTGCAGATGTGTGTGGCACCAAATGCTGAAGTTCTGATGGGGGTGCCCACCAGGAAAATGACATCAGCACTGCTTCCTTTAGTTTTCCCAGACTAAAAAAAAAAAAAAAAAAGTAGAAACCTAGATTGATTTTAATTTTTAATTTTCAACTCTCACATATTGAAAATAAGAAACAATATTTTTGGTTTATAGTAATTAGCTCATTTAAATGTTGATGGAAATTCAAAAATACTAAAAATGGCTAATCTACAATACTTTGAACAAACACCTTGGTTATAAATCAAGTTTTTATTTTTTACCTACTGGTTCAACTTCTAATATCTCAATTGTTAACACTTCACTTGATGCTCTGTTTGCTTAGAATGAACATATAATTCAAGTTTCACACCTTCTCTGTTGTTCTGATCTGTTAGAGCAGTGACCATTAGAGTGGTACCTATTGTTATTTGGGGGAGGGAAATCCATGACTTTATTAAATAACTAAGAAACAAAATTTCTAGGAAAATGTCATAAATTTGTTTCATTCAAGCCAGTACCTTAAAGAAGTCAGTAAATGCAGATTTCAATCACAAAGGGCTCAACCCAGAACATTTGGTTCTTTCACAGCCCGGGCAGAGGTTGCCGGAGCCTGGGTGACCAACCCAGTCAAGCGACAGGGTCAGCCAGGGCCTTAGTGATCTCAGATTGCCACCTAGGATGAGGCGGCACCAAGGGATAAAAGCCACAATTGAAGAAGAGACACTTTAGGACTCTTCCAAGACCAACTTTCCTCCAAGTAGGCCTCCCGAGACAGCTATCAATTATGTGAGCCCATGCCTGTCTAAACCTACTGCTTGGAAAAACTGGCTAGCAACTTTGTAGAAGACTCAGACATGACCAAAGTGAATAAAATGTTGTAAATAAAGGGAAAAGAAAGGAAATGGAATAATAAATAATAAATGGAAAGGAAATGGAATAATCCAAAATCCATTCATGGAGGGTAGAGTGGATGCCCACCACTTCCAAGAACCAACAGATTCCATAATATAGAATCTTCTAATATACACTGTGGAATACCGAGAGGAAACCTCAGAGAGGGAATCTAAGAATAAGTGACCCAGTATGTAGAACTGTAACTCAGCAGGATACAAATTATAGGTAATACCAAACCAAAGAACAACATAAAACCCACCAACAACAAATGTCCACCAAGGCACTGCAGGAAAATTAAGGGCAATGGAACATCCTAGTCTCAGCTACCTGCAAAAATCTCCCTTACAGAGACCAGAGACCACGTTAAAGAAAAAGTACAGGAGTAGAATCCAGACAGGGCAGGGCAGGTGCCATGGGGCCAATGCAGAAGAGGGATCAGATGAGAGGGCCAGCAGAGCAGAGGAAGTACAGGTTGGAACTGTGATGGTGGGTGACTGAGAAGCTGCTGTGGTTTAGATACTATGTGTTCTCCAAAAGCTCATGTGTGAGACAACGCAAGAAAGCTTGGAGGTGAAATGATTGGGTTCTGAGAACCCTAATCCAACCAGTGCATTAAACTTCTGATAGAGACTAACTGGGCGGTAGCCTTAGGCAGGTAGGATACGACTGAGGAGGCAGGTCATAGGGGACACGCCTTTGGGGTTTATATTTTGTCTTCACTGCCTGAGGTTCTTCTTCCAAGTGGTCTACTCTGTTGATATGCTTTCTATTGAATTTTCAATTTGGTTTATTGTCTCCTTCATTTCAAGGACTCCTGTTTAGGGTTNTCTCTCTCTCCCTCCCCTCTCTCTCTCCCTCTCTCTCTCTGTCCCCACCAGCTGCTTTCCTCTTTCACATTCTTATGTCAGGATTCTCTGCCTCACCTTGGGCCCTGAGGAAAGGAATCAGCCATCTATGGACTGAGACCTCTGAAACCATGAGCCCCCAAATAAACTTTTCTTCCTTTAACTGTTCTTGTCAGGTCTTTTGGTTACAGCAAGGAAAAAGCTGACTAAAACACCAGCCAACCTGAGCAAAAGAAACTCCAGTACAAATATCAACAAAATACATAATTATGAGAAAATACTTAGGAAACAAAGGATATCAAAATTATTTTAAGCAAAATATTTTGCAGAATGTATGGGGCTAAAACTTATTGGACTTAAAGAGACTTGAAAGATACTTAGAAAATATGTATCTTGTGTCAATAAATTAAACAAACTAGAGGATAATTTCCTAAGAAAATATACTTCATCAAGCAGACCAAGCAAATCTGAACAGACCAATTTCCATAAAAGAAATAGGAAATATTGCAAAGGAAAACTCAATAAAAAAGCATCAAGACTAGATGGTTTCACAGGACACTTGCACCCAACTTTGAAGGTTAAAACACTTCTTGGAGAACTCAGACTATTTCAAAGCACAGGAGTGCAAGCAAGTGTACATACACAGACACACCACACACACACACACACACACACACACACACGAAAACCTAATATCAAAACCCAACAAAGATTAGAGAGAATTTAAAAATTGAGAAAATAATAAATACAATAAAATACGTTAAACCTGAATGAAAATGTATCATGACCTCGTTGGGTTTCTTCCAGGAAGGTAAAAGTGGTTCAATATCAGGAGATCTATTCTATTACAGGAGGAAAAAATAACCATCTGTCAAATTTCAAAAGTATTCATGATACAATTCTCAACAATTGGAATTAATGTTTATCACCTTAACCTGATAAAGATATAAACACTTCAAACCCAAATCCTTCAAATTACTTAATAAGGAAACACTAGACTTGCTGTAGGGAAACTAGAAACAAAACAAGGATGTTCATGCCTCTAGCACTATTTAAAATTTTATCAGCAGCATTAGCCAATTAAATATGTGAAAGCAATCAGGGACAAAGAATCAGAAATAAAACAGCTATATCTGCCTTTAAGATTTGCATATGATGTGATGGGATGGAAATACCAAAAGAATTAATGGAAAGATTGCTATAAATAGTGCAAGAAATTCACAACTGATATCACAAAAGTTAATGCTCCTAACACAGACAGAGTATTGAAAATTTGAATTAAAAAGTGACTTAAAATAGCTCTTAGAAACATTAAATCATGCTCAGGCTCACTACCAAAAGGGAAATACAAGTTAAAAATGGCACCAAGTTACTATTTCCCATGCATCAAATTGAAAAATACCCACAAGTCCAACATATGTTATGGTGACCATGTGGGGAAAGAGGTACCTGTACATTTCCATTCAAAATATGAAAGAGTCCAGGAGTATGGAATTTATAAAAGCTACAAAGTGACACCATCAGTAAACAATCAGATAAATCTAGGGAGCAGAATATTCTATAAGACCAAAAAAGGGCTCATTTCTTCCAATGGATCAATGACTGGGAAAAAAATATCTTGTAGAATGTATGGGGCTAAAACTTATTGGACTTAAAGAGACTTGAAAGATATTTAGAAAATATAATAATCAAATACATTGTGTGGACCTTGTTTGCGTCCTGATTCAAAGAAACCAATGATAAAAATAAATATTTTTGACAACCGGGGTGGGTATCAGCTTACTTCAAGGAATTATTGGTAATTTTGCTGGAGATAATAATGGTTATCATGCTAAAAAAAGGGAAATTCCATCAATGTATGAGGAGTTATTTCTGAAAGGACTTATCAGAGTTGCTTTAAGATGAGCTGGCTACCATGTTGAGCATTGTTAATGTGTGATGCATTACCACTACAATCTACTTTTGTTTAAACTGTAAAATTCCATAAGAAAAAGTTAAGAGTGAACACAGTGCTCCATGGACTGCAGTCACTCTTGTAAGACTAGGATGCCATGCAGTATCCACAAAGGGCATCCATGGAATGGACCAGTAGGTGTGCTGTGAGTCATCCCGATGAATTCTCAGAATCCTCAAACAGAATGGAACCTTCTCCTTCCCAAATTACCTAATCTGAGATGTTGATAACAACCAGTAAACAAGAGCCAGGCTTTGATTCAAATCTGTCACTTGTCAGACCCCAAAGCTGACGCTGCTGCACGTTTATGTCACTGTCACCCTGGAAGGGACAATTAAAGTGCTCCAGCAAAAGTATCATCCACGTACTGTAAGAAGGACAAAAATCTTCTCCCTTTTCTTTCTTTTCCCTTTATTTACAACTTTTTATTCACTTTGGTCTCCTTATGGTGCCAATTTTATAATAGTCTTGGAGTTCCTTTCTGTCCCATGTACTCCCCCACCTTTTTTTCTGCTTCTTTTTGTATTTTCAAAACAGCTCAGATTAATGACATTCTATCGAATATCATCATGCTCTAACTTCATTATGTACCATCTACCCTGCTTTCCTTTGGTCAACAAGGTATTATTTGTGAGGCACAAATAATAAGGTGCTCTGTTCTGTGACAATGCCAGGCCATGGGCTTCGCCCTCTGTGGCATTATATCCTTCACCCTGGCTTCACAAAGCTGGCATTTGGGCCATTTCAGATGTTGCCAGGCTTATTATAAAATGCAATTAACTTTTAAGATATTCTTATGCAACTTAGCTCTTACTAATTTCTGTTGGCATGCCCTTTTTAAAGATTTCAATATGAATTAAATTAAAAGGGGTCTCATTTTACTGAAATTAATGTGAAAATATCATTAAACTGATGAAGATGTTCCACACACATTGGGTATTGACTTAAGGACACTCACCTTGACAATACCACGGATGTGCATCTTTGCTATCATCTCTGCCGTGTACAGGAACATCAACAAAGTATCCAGAGTAAAGGTCACATACTGGAGAGGAGGGTAGTGCTCGAAGGTCATTGGTGTGTTCATACACACAGAGATGACGCTGATGATGGCACAGATGCGCAGCAGAGAGTGGACCCACTGCAGGAGAGGCACAGAGAGACCACGTGACACTCCAGATGGGTTTCTTTAGCCTGCATTATGAACCATACTACTTGACAGACATAAAGCTAGGATTTAAATATTCCGCCAGTGTGGAGATAAGGAAGAAGGGGACGAGTGTCTATTAGGTGTTTTCATGTGCTAAGTGCAGCTTGCTTTCAACATGAACACACTAAGATTCAGAAAGGTTAGGAGACATTCCTGTGGTCAGGCATAAAGAAGTGCCAAAACCTAGATTTAGAGCTAATCAGGATTTAAAGGTCTCTGGTAATTTCCAGCAATTCACTCATAGAAAGACTTGATGTTGCTCTTCCCCTGTTTTATACTATGAGCCCCTAGAATTTGGGTCATATTCTATTTATAGTACTATATTTACATAGTGTAGCATCTACCACAATGACTTATCATCAGAGATGACAAATGCCTTTTAAAATGAATTGATATAGAATGCTTCCCGTGTATAGGGTTTTCTTTTTATTTGTATCATATATAATCTGAATGAAACATAATTCTAAAAATCTACTTCATCCTATATTTTGAAAAGATAATAAGTGAACTTTTTATTTCAGAGAGCATGTTATATACAAACTTTGCCCAGAATCTCCTTCAGAATTGTAAAAATTTAGGTTTTCGTGCCATTCTAGCAACACATCCACTGTTGGAAGATTTTTCTTAACCCCCAAACAAGAGGAAAGATTAAAAATATAAATGTGGGTGTTTACATATACATATACATATGTATAGGACTTATGGTCATTCACAAACAATATCTTATTCTGAAAAGTAATACCTAGGAAAAAAATACTTAATTGCATCTACATGATAACCCACATAATTAATATCACCAGTGAATTATTTAGCATACAAATTCTTAAGCATAATGTAAATGTTGCTTATTGACCATCTTGGATACATATATGGTTTTGTTAATTCATTAACTTTTTATTCCCCCTGAAAAAAATTAGTTTAGTAGTAGATGAATTCTGCAGAAATGCAAACTAGTAAACCCTTAAGATGAAAACTAAAAAAGATTATAAAAACTTTGAGGGGAAGACATGTGTGGGTTAGGGAGTAGATTCTAATATTTGCCTGACAGTTATAATATTTTCATGAAGACATCGTGCCAGTAATTCCATGCCACCTAAGTCACTGATGATCCAGTTTCTTTTAAGGGTTGATGTACATTTCATGCAATTTGGAAGCACTTCAATAAATAGCGCCTGTCTGGATTTCCAACATAAAGAATCTAGTTACCAAAAGAGCTTCCAAAGAAGGGTCCTTGCACAACAAATCTGTTTTGAATTTGAAGAAAGATTTACAATTACAGGTCTGGGGTTGTGGCTCAGTGGTAGAGCATATGCCTTACGTGTGTGAGGCACTGGGTTCAATCCTCAGCACCACATAAAAATAAATAAAGGTATTGTGTCCATCTACAAGTAAAAAAACATTTTTTTAAAAAAGATTTACAATTACATATTAATTATGACAGTGCTTCTAAGGCTGTATCTATATCACCACCATGTTCATATAGTTTTGTAGCAGTTAGACACTAAGAAAAAGTTAGTATGTGATTTATTCTATCTTCCACTCAATTCTCTAAATATTGATGGAAGACCTGCTATGCATCAGATGTGCTGGGCTCTGAGATTATAAAATGGAAGCAGTACAGTCCAATTTATAATGATCATGCAGGACAGTAGTACAGCACATATACATTTTACACACAGTCATCCCTTGAAATCTGTGATATCTGTTGGGCAGATATCTGTTGGTTCCAGGAACCCCCCACAGACAACAAAATCCAAGGATGCTCAAGCGTACTGTATAAAATGGCATATAACTTATTCACATTCTCTGGTACACTTTAAATCATTCTAGATGACTTATAATACCTAAGGCTATGTTAGTACTATGTATATACTTTCATACTGAGTTGTCTCTCAAATAATGACAAGAAAGAAGACTGCAAGTTCAGTACAGAGGCAGTTTTTTAAAGAATATTTTCAATTGGTGGAATCTGTAGATACAGAATCCGTGGATACAGAGTACTGGCTCTCTATATATACAATACACGTTTATATTATGCACAAATATAAAACAGGATAAGTGGTAGGGAGTGTTGGTGTCTCCAGCAGCCCTAATGGATGCGGAGGATTTGACTCTTCAGAGCAGTACACATGGGGCAGTGATGTGAACAAGCCAACAGTCTGGGGAGCAGGAAGTGGCTGCTGAGCCTCAAGAGGACTAGTGTGTAGATACAGGGAAGAGGTAGCTGCTAGCCAGGGCAGAGCCTGCAATAAAGCTGTAAATGTAATGCCAACACATTTCAATTCACAATGACGGCATCAGGGATGTTTCGATGATTGTAAAGCACTAATAGCAGCATAGAAAGAAATGTGAGCAGACTGGGAAAGCAGAGTGGAAAGGGGAGGGAACTAGACCACCTGGCCTCTCTTCCTCTGAGAGCAACTCACAGTGGCACCTCATCCTTTCATTTGAATGGCTCTCAACTTCCAGACTCTGAGACTCATTTATATTCCACTGCAGCTCAAACAGTCAGTTCAAAGCCAAAGGTACATGATTTTTGAATTTGCGAATCAAATTTCTCTTATTATCAGCATATGCTTCTCCATACTTCAAAAAAAGAAACTTACTGGCTTGTTAATCCAGAGGATGTCAGCGTTGTCTGACAGAGATTCGTCAGGACCAAAGTCGGTAACTGGCTGGGCTTCCACCCTGGAGCTCTGCTTCCTTTTGAGCATGCTGAAGTTAGCTTTGGGGGGCAGGTACCAAACGACAGTCTGGGAAAAGGAAGAGAGGGTTTTGTTCATCACCCAATCAAAAACATCAAGGTCTTCATGTGTGTTCAGGAATTGGTGGATCAACAGGTGTTCCATCCATTGTATACCACAGATGCATGCAAATTTAAATCTTAAAAAGATGAGATAAAATAACTATTAATAAAAGCTTGATTTGTTTCTCCCAATGTAATCCATTATCTTATATACTTCATAAGTAGTTTAGAGACCACTGAACAGCAGGGGTAAATTGCTTGCCTCTTTGGGGACACATTGTCAGAAAAATTTCTGAGATATATGTTCATATACCTACAGCTGCCTCCACTTCATGACGGTTTGTACCAAAGGCCTGCTGACTATCCAGATGGGGCATGTGTTCTGCAATAGTTACCCTGTGTTGTTTTAATAGGACATTCACATTTAGCTCCTATTTTCCACAGTAGTCCCAAGCTGATTTCCCAATTTTTTTTCCTACCAAGAAAGGATGGTATTATGGTTTAGATGTTAGGTGTTCTCCAAAAGCTCATGTGTGAGACAATACAAGAAAGTTTAGAGGTGAAATGATTAGTTTATGAGAGTTTAACCTAATCAGTCCATTAATCCCCTGGTAGGGATTAACTGGATGATAACTGTAGACAGGTAGGGTGTGGCCAGAGGAGGCGAGTCCCTGGCAGCATGTCTTTGGGGTTTATACTTTGTGGTAAGGGGAGCTGTCTCTCTCTGCTTCATGGTGCCATGTCCTGAGCTGCTTTCCTTGGCCATACTCTTCCTCCGTGATGTTCTGCTTCACCCACGGCCCACAGCAATGGAGTTGGCCATCTGAAACTTTAGCACCCAAATAAACTTTTCCTTATGTCTTTTTTTTTTTAAAGAGAGAGTGGGAGAGAGAGGGAGAGAGAGAGAGAGAATTTTAATATTTATTTTTTAGTATTTGACGGACACAACATCTTTGTTTGTATGTGGTGCTGAGGATCGAACCCGGGCCGCACACATGCCAGGTGAGCGCGCTACCGCTTGAGCCACATCTCCAGCCCTCCTTATGTCTTTTGATCACAGAAGTGAAATAGCTGACTAAAACAGGTGGACACCAGACAGATCCTCTTAATGGAGATTTGTTTTCTTTTATGAATGCAGTGGTTATCTAAATTCTTCTAGCTACTCTTAAGTAAAATCTTCACCAAATTCCACTGAACAGGAAAATGAGATGCTAGCTTGCCACATTGTTTCCACAATTCTGAGTCATCTTCATCCTCCTGGGGCCATTGCTTCCACCTGCCACAATTCAGCAGTCATTGAAGAGGCCCTCATACAAGTTGACCAAATACAAATGGCAAATAAGGGTAATAGAACGTGAGAAGAAAGGGTGACTGATTACCTATGAATCCACAGTGAGACTTCCCATTTGATTAACACTTGGGCTGATCTTAAAGAAGAGTACCTAATGTCTTTTACATACATATTAAGTTTGGAGCACTGAGCAATGGTATTTTATTTAATCTTTGTAACTGGTCTAACAGAGAACATATTGTCTTTTTATGAATGCATGAGAAAGTCCAGCCTCAAGAAGATCCTAAAATTGGTCAGCTAACAATTTGACCAATGCCACCTAAGCAAACTTGGAATTTAATAAAAACTCTGTCTGATTACAAAGCCCAGGGTGTTTAGGGATGATCACACTGGTGCTGAGGACTATTAGGAGAGTATCCAAAAGCAGTAACAGGAGAGACGGTCTCCAGTCAATGTGCAGCTATGCAAATGGCAAGTCAGGAAAACGTTGATTTAACACCAGGAAGGGTCACTGGCTCTCCTATGTGATGCCTCATAAAACTAGAGGAAGAATCCTAACCAAGGACAATAAGCATCTCTCAGTTGTCTTTGAAGCAGCTGAAGAAGATTGTATGAATGTGTATTGCAGTGGGAATAAATATATGCACCAGCAATTTTCACTGGGAAAGAGAAAACACAGAAGCTCAGGATAAAGTTTGAGTCTGAGTCTCTATGTTTGAGTGTCTCCTCCTTTCATTATGTGCTGCTCAACCCACCTGAGGAACTACCTCTGCATAACCCTCCTATTCCCAGAAGAAATCAAGTTAATTGGCTTTAAGATGTGGAAGGTATTTCCAGGCTGTTATGGCCTTGAATACTGAGCTCAAATGTGGGCTTTGTAGGAGATTTCACTAATTAATTTTTATTTTACATAATTGGAGTTAGAGACTCTTGACATGCTATGTAAATGTATGCAGAATATTCAAATTATGCTTGCTCTCTGATTTACTGTAGAGGGAAAACATCTGGTGGCCTCAATTTGGGATGCCTCTTGAATGACATTCTCCTACCTATCCAGACTAGATGCAACATCTCTTAGAAAACCTTCAAGATGACACAACATAAGGGAGGAAGTAAAAGAGCAGCTTTGCAATGAAATTCAAAGATCAGCAAAGGAATCTTACAGACCTAGCCACAATCCCTTTATCACTGAGACAGAAGAAACTGACAGACATAAACTCCATGCACCTTTTATTACCAATATGCTAGGTAAAATAAAATTGATTTTTTGATTGATTTATTTAGAGAATACACATCTAGAATTTTCTTTTTACAAGATCCACTTTGGCTATATTTGACCCATCAAAGCAGTGCAACTACAGTTGAATGACATTGTCACTCACTTTGATGCTCACTTCACCTACTGCCAAACATGCCACCAAATCAAAGACTGCCTAAGGCACAATGTGTTCAAACTCCAAAGAAACCTGCCTAATCCACACACATGTTACAACTCAACAAGAAGATCATAAAATGTGGAATTATTTAATAAAATTATTACATGAAGTATACAAATAGTAAAATAAATTTATTACAAACACATGATACTCTACAATTAAGGGGAGGCAGTTGATTGTGATAGTTCTCCTTTACACTCACTCAGTAATGTTGTTTTATCCCTCCATTCGTGCTGAATCCATAAAACAGGGCATAGCAGGCCTGTTATTCCCCTGATAAAGACCAGGAGGGATATTTGAGTATCCTAGGTAAGCTTATTGCTTTGATAAAAAATTGCTTCTGTGTATCTTTGCCTTATCACTATCATGTATCTATAAGCCAATATATATTTTTTTATGTTTCCAGAAGTGCCCGTCATAAGGCAGTACATGACATTTGAAAAACAGGGCTTCCAACAGCTTTCTCACACTTACTAAAAGTAGTTGCTATTTAAATAGTTCAATATTGGGAGAGCAGCTGCACAATTTCAATATGTTCATTGATCAATCTTTGACTCGGAAACAGCTAACAGTAACTCAAGGGGAAAACCTATTCTGGTTTGTTGCTCTCTTTTAAATGGTTAAGACCTAGAGTCTTATAATTTGAGATAGTAATTTTACGTCTGTTGGAAACCATTTCCTTCCCACTTCTCTTGACCAAATTAAAAAGAAAAACATTCAATTTTCTTTAGCTGTGAGGTGCTTGCAACTCTATGGGTCACTCCTCTTCTTTGGAACTACATGGGGGTTAGTATTAACTTCTTTCTCTAAATTATGGTTTGCAGCCTGTCTGCCTCCAGCTGTCCCAATGCCCATCTACTCTACGTAACCCCTACATGGTCATCAGTTCTTAAAGGTTCCATGACCGTTTGTTAGTGTCCAGCTACCATTCTTGACTCATGTATCTGCGCTGCTTCTTCCACACCAACCCTATCACCACTCAAAATTCCACAGGACAGACCTGCCCAGGTCAGGCCCACTGCCACCCTCCTTCCACTCATGTCCCAGATTCTACTGTCCTGAACTTTTCAGATCCCACACACATAGCTAGACGGTCCATGCAGATTACATTACGCACATTCTCAGTGATGAATCCTCTTCTTGTTTCCTTGTTCTTGCATGTACAGAATGGCCCCTTTCATTTTAGACTCTTCTGGGTCATAAGACCTCGGGCCTGGGCTGGCATTTCTTTTCTTTCTTTCCTTTTTTTTTTTTTTTTGAGGTACTAGGGATTGAATCCAGGTCTGCACACAAGTTAGGCAAGTGCTCTCCCACTGAGCTGCATCCATCCAGCCATTGGGCTGCCTTTTTAATATGTCTTCTTTACATCAAAAGCCAACTTCCCATATGATCATTTCAAATGATGCAGAAAAAATATTTGACAAAATTAAACTTTTCTTGATGATAAAAACTCACACCAAATTAGGTATAGAAGGAATGGAATTGGACATAACAAAGGCCTTAAATGACAAGCCCACAGCTGACATCACCCTGAATGAGGACAATCTGAAAGCTGGTCATCTGAGGTCTGTACCAACAGGAGGATGCCCTCACTCTACCACGGTGTTCTAGAACTCCTAGGCAGCAGAAAGAAATACAGGATCTCCAAACTGGAAAGGAGGAATTCAAATTCTCCCTGCTTGCAGATGACAAGAACTTCCATACAGAAAGCCCTAAAGATTCCTTCAAAAACTTGTTAGAACTAATAAACCAGTTTATTAAAGTTGCAGGATATAAAATCAACATACAAAAAATGTATACACTAGAGTGAGCCACCTAAAACAAAAGTAAGGAAGCAATCCCATTTTCAATAACCACAGAACAATAAAATAGTTGTGAATAAATTGATCCAAGGAGGTTAAAAAAAAAAAAAGCTCTACAAGGAAAACTATGAAATGATGATAAAAGAAACTGAAGGAGACACAAGTACATGGCAGGTTTCTCCATGTTCACAGACTGAGATAATATGGTCCAAAAATTAACTTCCCTGGAAGGGCACTCCTATAATCCCAGCTACCCAGGAAGTGGAGGCAAGGGGATTGAAAATCCAAAGCCAGCCTAGGCAACAGAGTGAGAACCCATTAAAAAAAAAAAATGAACTTTCCAAAACTCCGTTATGATCTCTCCTGAAATCCAGAACATCTCAGCTTATCTTGTTTCTCACTCACTCATTCTTTCCTTCACATAGCAAATTTGTGCATCCACTATGGTTTCAGCACTGTGTACTGAACAGGTATCAGAGAACCGCAAAGGCATTCTTGGAGCCTACGAACCACCTGCTGAATTTCACCACGGGTCTCCATGACCCTGAATCCCACTGCTTTTGACCCTCATCTCCATTCACCCTGACACTGCCATGGTGCACTTCAGCTGGCTACACATCCCACTTGTCTCCCTTCGCCACACTCTCTCACCACTTCATCACTGGGTCTTCTTTGTTGTCTGCTCCATCCCACATCAATCATTCCAGATTTCCTAATCTAACTCACAATTTTTGTCTATGCGGATGATTTATTTGTTATAACAGAAAGACTCAATATTCTGGAAGAAAATTGTAAAGAGAAACACCACTTAGCAAATCCATAGGATCTATTTTATTCTAAAACTGTCCCAAAGAAGACAGAAATCACAGGTTTATTTTTCATCATTAGGTGTCATTACAATTGTCAACACATCAGTATCAACAACTATTCTTAGGTTCCCAAACTATGGGGTCTTTATGAACGCAAGCAAAATTGTATATCTACAACCCTATTCAATACACACACACACACATACACACACACACATACACCCCACTTCGGGGTGGTCTTTCATTGTTTAATATTTTTGTCAGTTTGGGAAGAAAATTAAAAAATTAACATGTCCAATAATGGCCCTCTGACTACTCACTCCTAACTTCCTTCCATGTCTTTAGAAGAACAATCATCGTTGCTAATGGGAGTTTTTCTTTCGGTCACACTGCATAATTGCATTCATTTTTTAAAATCCCAAACATTGGTAGACCATATGTATTTAGCATTGAACAAAACACACTTTTCTCTTCTGTACTAGATTCCTAAAGGTGCCATGCTCTGATGCACGTTTAAGTTAAAGGTAAAGCAGCAGATTGATAGAGGAGCTCTTCCGCCATGATGTACCCACTCTTCAACCTCCCTCAACTGGTTCTCCCATTCCTTTACAGCTTACTGCTGCATCAACCCCACCTACCCAGGACAGGGACATGGAACAGATCACTCCCAGCCTGTCCCTTTGCCATCAGGCAAAATGAGTCTCATGCAAAGGACCAGGATGGTTCACTGATTGGTCCTTTCTTAGATCTCAAATACTTACATCTTAAGTTAGGAGAAAATACCTCCAATTGTATTTTATTTTCATTGATAAAATCAATGAAGGTTTGTTATAGGAAAATTAGGGGAAATCTATAAAACAATATAAGAAACAAAAATGAAAGCCATCAGGAATTCTATTTCTACAGACTCAACCACTTTTGCCAGACATTTGGGCAAGGGGGTGCAACAAAGCAGTAACTAGGATGGGCTGTCTCCACAGTGGATTTTCTTTGACTGGGATGCTGGATTCTCCAATGGGTCATGGATTGTACCTCTTTTAGGACTTTATTTTCTTCATATAGTTTTCCATTTTTTATGCATACATATGTTTTTAAATGGTGCTTCCATACAGTTCCTTAACCAGCATTTTTTCATTCAGCAGTGTCTTCTGAACACTTTTTTAAATCAATAAAACATGCATAGACACAAAATCCTAATTGTAAACAAATACCATCTTCAAACATCTGGGCCCCTTTTTGTAGTAGATTCATAAGCTCATTTGCATCCTTCTTCAAGGCCTTGCAAGGTAAACAGGTATTCACATATTTTTCAAGATTACCATGTAACTAAGAAAGGCATCATCTCATATTTTGGGAAAAAATAAATTTAATGTTATCAATTTGTTGATTAAAATCTTAATTTTTATTTCAAGTATGTCTGCTTCTTATCTTCTTTTTTTAATTGCCACAAAACCCCAAACAACAAACCATTTATATCTATCTTTGAACAAAACTTTGCTCCTTTTCTCATGTACATTGACATCTTCAGTGTACCTGAGAACACCAAGATCAAGACTTGAAGACAAGGGGGACATTTGTTCTTGATACAGGATCAGCAACAGGTCATTGATTCTGTAAAGGTATAGAATGTCCAATTTGTTGCCAAATTCCTTTTCAGACAGAAGACATCATCATTCAGAAAGTGAATACAGCATCACAAATTTTATGCCATGGCTTAGACTGAGGAACACACCCCACTACTTTCCTCATATTTTCTGTTATCCAGCACCATCGTGCTCACCTGCCCCACCCACCAGACCTCCCTCTACTCCCAGGGCAGCTGAGCCCCAGGGCCTGGCTCCCTCACCTCCCTCTGCCCTGCTGGGTGGGTTCTCACTGTGTCTCGCACAGACAGAAGACCCTCCTGCTTCACACTGGGATCATCTGCATTGGCAGCCATTGTCATCATTGACCAGGGCCTGGGCCACGTCATCACAACCGAGTGCTGGTCCGCTGTCATCATGACCAAGTCCTGGGCCACTGTCATCAGTGACCAACTCCTGGGCCACTATCATCATAACTGAGTCCTGGGCCACTGTCATCACGACCAAATCCTGGGCCACTGTCATAATGACCAAGTTCTGGGCCACTCACATCAGTGACTGAGTCCTGGGTTCTCCTGCTCTCTGCCTCTCCTCTTGTGAGATCATATCTCACAGCCTCCAGCACATGGGACCTGGCACTCTCCAAACCAGAATCCAGCAACTCCAGTGTCTCCTGTTGTGTGGCTGCTCAATCACTGCCTTTAAATTTTAATAATACAAACCATTCAAGGAAAAATATTAGAGACAGAATTTCATGTAAAACTGAGTGGTATTCCATAGTCAGAATCCCTTGTCTAATGGATATTGACCTTAAATAACCTTCAATAGCATACATGCATTTATACACACACACACACACACACATACACACACACACACACAATGAGATGCTTTGGGAGACATGGAAGTTTCCACAGTAAAATAGTGAGATTATTGGTTGATTTCCTCCCAGATTATGTTTACTGCCAAGTAAAAACAAACTCCTTCCAAAAAAAATGATTATTGAGAGTTTATTATGTTCCAAGCCCCATCTTAAGTATATTGTACATTTTCTTACTCAATTCTTACAGGAACAAGTTTATAGATGAAGGGAATTTACTCTTAAAGTGAGCCAAAATGTGAACCAAGGCAATACGGCTTACAGAACAACGGAATTAAACATTAAGAGTCTTATCCTTATGGTTTAGGTATGAGGTGTCCCCCAAGAGCACATGTGTGAGACGATGCAAGAATGTTCAGAGGTGAAATGATTAGATTATGAGTAGTGTAACCTAACCAGTGGATTAATCCACTGATAGGGATTAACTGGTGGTATCTGTAGGCAGGTAGGGTGTGGCTGGAGGAGGTGGGTCCCTGGGGACGTGCCTTTTGGGGTTCATGTTTTGTCCCTGGCAAGTGGAGCTCCCTCTGCTTCCTGGTCACCATGTCCTGAGCTGCTTTCCTCTGCCACACACCCCCCTCTCCCCCCTTCATGTTCTGCCTCACTCAGGCCCAGAGCTACGGAGTGGCCAACCCATGAGACTGTGAGCCAAAATAAACTCTTCCTTCTCTAAGTCCTTCTCGTTGGGTTTTATATAGTAGACGGATCAAAAAGCATTTTTTCAACATATTTTAATCTGCAACCTGGTAATTCTAACCTTACACAGCATTAGTGTTGTTTGTTAAGACAGGACAGTCTTTCCTCATCTCTTAAAATTGAATGGATTTTTGTTATATGATTTCATTTATAGTTTTTCCCACCAAGTATCTATTAAAATGCTCTATTATTTTTCTAGAAAAAAAAATTCAGGCTTCTCATTAAATTAATTTAAATGGACTTTCCAAGTTTCTGCCACCATTATCCACTTAGTTATCATTTCCCTTTGTATTTTGGGAGCAGAGGGAGACATGCCCATTGTTCTAGTATCTCTTCAAAGGAATCTGTGCCCTAAAAGGACATCAGAAACCAACAATTCAGTTTAAGAAGTGGAGAAAAGAAACCAGAACTAGAAAAAAAAAAGAACTAGAGAAGAAAAGAAAGGATAGACTTTAGGAAATGAATTAACTATAAAACTCTAGACCTGATAGAAAAAAAAAAAACAGGAGCTTTGCCTTCTAATCTGGAAGGAATGTTAATCTGTTAGTATCTATAAGAAGTTTCAGAATACCAAGAAATAAGGAGGACAGAGAAGGACGGTACTCAAGAGAACTGGGTGATCAGACTCAGTGGATCTCATGATTTTGATTTGTAGGGTCTTGTTCTCTCACATGGATTATCAGATTGGAGTAAGGAAATTTTTTTTCTCATTTTTGTTTAAGAAATTTAGAGGAAATATAATGAAAGTATACTGGAATATTCTCAGGAACCATCCCTAAGAAAAAATCCAGACTAAATGAAAGTTACCAGTTAGCAGTTTAAAAAGAAGTAGGTATTTATTGCACAGAAAGAATGGCCTCATCTTGAAGTTTCCAAGAATGAGGTCCTCCTGCACTATTCTCATAGGTGATAACCTCTTAAAGAGAGTATTCACAACTACTCAATGAAGAATTGACAAGAAGGAGCTCTGAACAGTCTTGGAGAAATCTGTAATTGATTAAGTCCAGAGCGGCCACCAGTGCTGACAGGGACCCATACTCCTAAAGCTGCACATATGTTTACGCATTAAATCATTTCCCATGATGATCCATATGATGGTCATCAATGATAGTTTATGATGGTCCACAAACTGCTACACGTAATTTTAGAACTGAAGCAAGCTTAGGCATTATATATCTTTTTTCTTTTTCTACTTGAAAGATGAGAACAAACATTTATTGAGCAGATTCTTAGGCTCACACATTGTTAACCTAGTTCTGTGACAAGCAAAATTCTAAGCACCAAACACCTCTTTGAAGGTACTTTTTAATATTACTCCACAGTTCAGATTAAAAATGTGAAGAAGGCCGGCACTATGGTGCATACCTGTAATCCCAGCAGCCCAGGAGGTTGAGGCAGGAAGATTCCCAGTTCAAGATCAGCCTCAGCAATTTAGCAAGGCCCTAGCTAATTTGGTAAGATCTTGTTTCAAAATAAAAAGTAAAAGGGGGTGCGGATATGACTCAGTGGTTAGGCACCCCTGGGTTCAATCCCCAGTACCAAAAAAAAAAAAATGTGAGGCCCTCAGGAGTTGGAAGCAAGCTGAGAATCCAAGTACATAGGCTGTTTGTTTGGGAGAAAAAAGATAGGGCAAAGGAGTGAAAGAATGAGAGAAGATTTTATTTTACTATTTAATCTTAAGAACTTTTGTATTTTTCAAATGTTCAGCAATGATAATTTCTTTTTCATTTAAAACTAAATATAAAGTATTTCTAACTAGTGAAGTTTAAGCCACTTACACCTAACATTTGGCAAGAGTTTATTGTGTGTGGGGCTGAGAGCTCCTCATGGACCCTGATGAGGCAGATGGTCCCTGATCTTTTTTGTTTGTTTGTTTGTTTGTTTTGGGTACTGGGGTTGAACCCAGGGGCACTCAATCACTGAGCTACATCCCCAGTCCTATTCTGTATTTTATTTAGAGTCAGGGTCTCCTCACTGAGTTGCTTAGCACCTTGCCTTTGCTGAGGCTGGTTTTGCACTCACTATCCTCCTGTCTCAGCTGCCCAGGCTCTTTCTATTTATGATCAAACTGAGGTTTGGAGAAGGCGAGTGCCTTGCTGTGGGTCACACAGCTCATGTGTGATAAGCCTCCAGGCAGCCAGGCTCTGTCTGATACTTTGCCCTTGAACCTTCTTTGAATCAGACCTTTCCAAGCCAACTCTTTCCCAGAGAACACAGATGAGAATCTCCAATTCCTAAGTGGTCAAATTAAATTAGAGTATGTCTGCCACTAGACCTTCAATGCCAGGCCTCGCCCATAAGCCTGCCTCAGCCCCGTAGGGATTCTTTGCTCTTGAACTTCAATGGATTAGATGGGCCTTTCCCCCTAATCTGGCCTCTGTGCAGAGGGAAGGCAGCAGCTGGATGGTTTTTTCCTTGAAACACAGCCTGGAGTCCTGTATCCCTGCCCCCAGCATCACAGAGAACTACATGTTAGCAGAAGAATGAAGACAGCCTCAATATGTTGGTCCCTGGGGTCACAGCAGCAAATGTGTGTCTCCACAATGGAGCAGCTGCCTCATTTCCCAACAGTCATAACATCCTGTGGGTGATTTTTAATCTGATTTTGTACAAAAGTAAATTCCCTGATTTGGTTGTGTTCTTTCTCTGTCTACCTCCTCCAAATGCCATTTTTCTTTTTGGGGTACTTACTCATTTGTCTTGACCCTCACTAAATCAGGATGTAGCTCTGCAAAAACAGAATGTTTCACGCTGTTCCAGTCCCAGCAGGACTCAAGGGCCACCCAAGAGGGGTGACCAGAGGAAGCCACCCTTTCGCAAGGGTCATCTCCACAGACAGGCTCTTCATTTCTCTTTGTCTTTTGTCAACAAACTGGTTAGAAACAGAAAATGGTTCCTCACTTTTTTTTTTTTAAATACTGAGTTTATTTCCTATTATCCGAAGAAAAGCATCATGTTAGTTTTTCTCAGGCTCTTTCTACAAATATCCTAAAACAATGTGATGGCTTCAACCAAGGATTATTTTATGTAGTTGTTTTAAATTGTGAAAATTGGATTTTCATTGACCTTTAAAAATTACTGGGCTTAGTGAAGGAATTCAGGATAGACTCTACTGCCTCCACATCCTTTGGTCATGCCACTGAAACTGCTCCAACTAAAACAGTCTTAACTGTAGGGGAGGGAGGGAGGCTATATTTGTACTACCTAAATCACTGTATTTTTAAGATTCTATTGTTATTCTACTGTGGTAGGACAGCTTGAGATCTACTTAGCTTGAGATCTATCCTCTGAGCAGATTCTTAGGCTCACATGTTGTTAACTCTAGGACGACACCGTACAGCAGATCTCCAGAACTGACTCCTTCTGCAGAGCCAAAACTTCATACCCAGCGACTGGCAACTGCCTACTCACCTTCCCCCCGCCTGGAAACCGCCCTTTTACTCTCTGCTTCTATGAGTTCCACTATTTAAATCCCATATTGATCACAAATTGAGGTGATCAGGTTGCACATGAAAGGTAAGCAGGCTTTCTCAGCCTCTGCTCAGAAAATTGTTGGTTCTCTCCAAGTTTAGAAAGGACATAGATTTCTAATGCTTTGAGTCACTCTGGGTACAACAATGTAGGTGGAGGAAAATTTAAACAAAACTATGTCAAGTTTAAAAAAAAAAAAGTCACCACAGAGATTAAAGGTAAATACATAAGGGGAAGAAAGATCAGTAGAAAGGGGAACAGAGGAGAGTAGGGAGAGAGGAGGGATACCAGGCACTGAAACAGAGTAAATTAAATTCCATGCATGCATGATTTTGTCATAATGAACCCAACCATTATGTAGAACTACAATGCACTAATAAAAGCCAACAAACAAACAAACATGCACACATTAAATAAAACACCACAGGTTGATCATACGTGATTTTGTAAGAACCTAAAGCTTCTTAATCTCAGGTGGTCTCTAATGTCCCTCCATCCTTCAGGAAGTGCCAGAGGCGCCAAAGGTTTTCTCCATCCAATAGTCCAGTGGAAATCATTTTACTCTAATGAGCTGCTGCTATCCTTAAGTATTATGAAAAATCAAGGAAAAAAGACAATTTTTTTAACAGTACCGGGAACTGAAGCTAGGACTTCACATGTTCTAGGAAAGCACTGAGCTACATCTCCAGCACTAAATATCTGTTCTCATTGAGGTACTTAATTTTGTAATATGAATCTGCAAAAGGTGGTCAAGGAAGGCAGGCCTTTTAAAACAGTGATTTCCAAAACTTGCCACTGTATTTAAAATTGATGGAAAATCAGAGGGAGATGCCAATTTCTTTGTGATGACTACATTTTGTAATATGAATTCACAAAATTTGGATCAAGAAGGTAAGTGGTTTAAAATAGTCATTTTTGAAGATTGCTTAACATCAGAGTTGTCCAGGGAGGTTTTTAAACATTCTCAAAGCTCTAGACTGAATGTCTGTGTTTGCCCAGAAATCATCTACAAAAGCCCTGACCTCTAATTTATGGTATTTGGAAATAGAAATTTTGATAGGTAGTTAGATCAGGTGGGTAGAGCCCTCTTGAATGGGATTAGTGCCCTTATAAATTCCACTTGTAGAACTTTAATCTTTTATTTGCAAAAATAGGTTTTGATCTCTGTGCTTTGACTCTTGGGAGGATAATTAAACAAGTTTCCATGTTCCCATACTTGAAAGATTCCCATCCACTCCAGTTTTAGGTTGTCTAAGTCTGGTTGTTTTTTTGTTTTTTTAACTTCAGGAAAAATTTAAGACAAATATTAAATTGAATTTTAAGACATCAATGACATATCTTGTTTAATACATATTTGTATCATATCTGATACAGGCATCCATAATTTGTACTTTTCAAAATTTTTAAATAATTCTTTTAAAAAAATCATTCTTCTACTCCAGAAGAGATATATTAAATGGGTCTTATGTGGATTTCATTATCATCATCATCATCATCATCATCATCATCATGGAACAGTTACAGAAAAGTGAAATGAAGTATTTAATCTATAGATGTTATTCACTGAAATATATATTACTAGGGATTGAACCCAGTTGTGCTTTACCAGTGAGCTACATTCCCCAGTCCTTTGTGATTTTTAGTTTGAGACAGGGTCTTGCTGAGGTTGGTCTCAAACTTGAGACCTTCTTGCCTCAACCTCCTGAGTCAATGGGATGACAGGCACATGCCATCATGCCTGGCTTGTACTTTTCTACACAAAACAAAATATAATAAAAATACCTACAATCCCTCCGGGTTGAAGACCTGGACCTACGGTTAACTTACTTAGCCTCTCTTCCATTCTTCTCCCCCAGTCACTAAGACCTGTTAGCATTTGTTCCCACTGACAACCTACTATCCACCTCTCATTTCCATTTCTGCCTGATCACCCAGTTCTCTCCAGTACCCTCCTCCTCTAAGCCCTTTTCTTATTTCTTGAAAATTCTAATGTTTCCTGTAGATACTTCCAGATTAGAATGCCATAGCTCCTAGTTTTTTCCATCAGGTCCACAGTTTTTTAGTTAATTCATTTGTTTTCATTTTCTAAAATTTATCCTTTCTTTTCATCTCTAGTTCTATTTAGTTGTTTTCTTCGCTCTTAAACTGAATTGCTCACTCTTGACGCCCTTTTAGGGCACAGAATCCTTTGAAAAAATACTAAATCAATGTGCCACGAGTCCCCTGCTCCCCCCATACATCCTAAGAATTCTTTTAACTATATATATATACTATAGTGCCATAAAAATTAATATGTACAGGAGGCTTATAATGTTAACTTTATTAACAATAATAACTTTTATTAATGTGAGGTCCCTTTATCTCATTTAATTTTGAATTGCTTTTCTAATCTTTATACACTTAAAGCTAATTTTGGGGGTAGTACTTGTCTAGCATACATTTCTTCATCTTTTTTTATTTTGCATTTTTTGGCTTGTATTAGGTGTTTAAGAAAATAGCCCTCTGATATTTTTCAGTTCTATGCATTATTATTTTACTATTTGTTGATAATTTTGGAAAGGGTGTCCAAAGTCAAATTAAATTTTCCCTATGGATAGGTAATATTTTTAAAAACTTGTTCAAAATGCTGATGGGTTATTTTCCTTCTTATTTTCAAATCCAAAGTGTTCGAAAGACTACATCTAGATGTTAACTATGTTTGACTTATTTTTCCTGGCACATGATAACCTATTTTGATTTGCATATTTGGGTATTTTTTAATCTCAGGAAAAATCTGATCTCATTCTCTTTCAAACATGGCTGTGTTCCATTGCTTTGCTCCCTGTCAGGAAGAGCATGTGCTGTGTCTCTACTGGCTCTCTTCCCTACGTACCATCCTTTCCACAAACAAAGTCTTCCTTTCATCTCTTTGCTCTGTGTAATTGGAGGTAATTCTCATGTCTCCTCAGACGTGACTCTTCTGGTAGCAGGGCTCTGGCCTCTGTACTTCTAATGCTCCTTGACTGGCTCCTTGGATCTGCTCTGGCCTCTACCTCTGGACCCCTGGACCCCTGGGGGAAACTGTCATCTGCACACATTCCATTTGGTGGAGCTGCACTTGCCCAGGACCTGATGGAGAAGCTGCTTCCAGAGTCAAGTGTCTGTCTGACCACTGCTCCCAACCAGCCTTCACCCCTTCAAGTTAAGAAGTTCTCCCAGAATTTTTCTTCTGAGTTTTTGTACCACTATCTTAGGGAATTGTGAACTTTAGTTTGATGCCTCAGTCCAGTTCCATCTCCACCGAATTGACTAGAAATGCCTAAGTCTTGGTGGTCCAAGGACAAAAGGTGCTCTGGCTCTAAACTTAGTATTTCTCACTAAATAGATTCCTTTGAACATTTATTTAAAGTCTGAGCAGGAAAGTAAAAACAAGCTAGACTGAACTCAATAGCCATTTTTGCTAAAAGAACTTGCATTTACTTACATTTTTTTCTGCTTTTCTACTTTGGTTTTACCATAAAAGGTGCATTTTATCATAAAGTTTTCAGACAAATTTGTTAAAGGTCAAGTATTTATGTAGCACAAAGGTCATAAATTCAAGTTATTATTTTATTCTTTTATTCCCATAAAAGAGGGAGATGATTTTCAAGTACTCTTTTTTAAAAAATTGAAGATTTACTTCAAAAGTATATTATGAATTTATTCAATATTATAATCTGAAGTCGTTAGGAAGCCAATCTGTATATACAGGTAGATATACAGATCTAATATTGTATGCTATATATCATGTATATATGAATTTTTTAAGAGAAACATAAAATATAAACAAATCACTATACTATAATTATCTGTTACGAAACTTGTGACAGCTCGGTGTAGGCATCCCCAGGTAAAAAAATGACTATAGAAAATGCACAGTTAGTGGTCATTTGTTAGGTTGTTGGAACTATGACGCTCGTTCTGTTTTCTCCATTCTGTCATTTCTATCCTCTGATTAGAAATTTTTAAAAAAATGAATATTTGCATTGAAAAAGTTTTGTCGGTGGGTATAAAACTTCTTGGATAGGTCCCTGATATTGGTAAACAACAGATAACATGAAAGTCAAGCTCTAAAATGTTGATAGCAGTTTTGAGGGGTAACTCATAATCTCTTTTAAGTTCAAGATCATATATTCTAAATCTAAACTAGAAGATAACTGTCTGTGCACCTGCTTACATAATTATCTTTCCTGATAGATTCTTAGAACTTTGGTCCATCTCTTCTCACAGAAAACTCAGCTTATGGCCCAGTTCCTGGCTTATATTAGGATATATAATGTAGATGTGATTTTTCCCCATGAACTGAAAAGCACACACAAGTCTTTTTCCCAAGAATAAATCAATGTAGCCGCTCCTATGCACACGAACACACATATCACTCACAACGAATGCAGGTAAAGAAAAGAAACAGAACACATTACAAAGATATACCCAGAGGAGAAAATGCTATTTAAACCCTCAATTAACTACACTGCAGCAAGTACTACTGTGAATAGATTTATTTTTTCTTTCAAAAGTATATTTTTCATCTTTTGACTATCTTGCAAGTCACGCTCAAAGTTACAATTCTATTACCACTATTTCACAAGACGTGATCACTTCAGTTTTTACCCTGGTGCTAGTACAGTCCTTTTCAGTGAAAACACATCTATTTTACAAAAAAGTTATATCTTCTATGAACAGGTAACTGGCTTTTCCACTTTCCAATTTCTCTCTAAAGCCTGATTTCTTCCTCATTATTCCTGGTCCTAGCAATGACCAGGTCAAAATATACCACAGAAGAATGAAAAATCCAACACAGAATGGCATACAGAATGAAAGCCGACCAGTCTGGAAATTAATTTTTGTTGTGGAGTTTGGGAAGCCATGATTAAGAACTGTTGAAACTTCCTCTTGGGATATAAAAAGACCCTCCTGATGTATCTGCTTCAGGAATAACCACCACAGTCCACCTTCTCTTCTCCCAGGTAATACAAAGTCACAGTTGTAGCTGTGAAACTATGGATCAAAATTTCTTTAAAAAAAAAAAAAGAGCCACCTGTTAATTTTTGATCTCCTATGAGAGGTCTTCTTTACCCACCACAGACCCAGTCACTGGTGCTCAACTGTCGATCACCACCCCAGAAATGGCCTCGTACAGTAACCACACAAACGCAAGAGTATGGCAGAAACCTCCTGAGGCCCAAGAAGTGTCTGTATTCACACATCGTAAGAATATAATCCATGAAAAATTGGGCCTGAAACTGAAAGATTGGTCCTATGGTCTTTAAGAAACTTAGGAGCTCAGAGTTATCACACCATCCAGAAGGAGGAACATTCGAGTCACAGAGAACCTCTGGGTCAGGATTCTGGGCCGGCCTCAGGATTCAGCCAGGCCATGTATGCAGGGTTCCTCCTAAAGGTTCAAAGACAAAATGGTGTTGCTTTGGAAGGACACGGCTTTGCTTGGTGTGTGGCCACCCTAATGATAGCTGCTTAACCAGACCAATTAATAAAATGAGGGACATTTAGCAAACAGCAATCTGTAGGAACACGGGGGTGGGGCAAAGCCACCGAGCCCCTCTCGAAACCTGCAGGAGCAGGGCTGCGCCCCACACCTGCGCCTTGGCGCAGAGATTGACCCAGGCAGCGGCCGGGGACAGATCCAGCTGGAGCAGTCGCTCTCGCCATGCGCATCAGCCCCATCCCCAGCCACCTGCTCTCCCCACCCCCAACACCTGCTAGATGGCCAGGCGGGGCAGGCCCCAGGTCTAGCGGCCTTTGGCTTCCAGGGCCGGCCAAGGCGCAGCTCGGTGCAGGTACCCCAAGCTCCGGCGCGCAGCGGCAGGGAGGACGCACCGCGTGCCCCTTCCCCGCGTCGCCACCTTTGGGGAGCGCGCGCCCCGCGGTAAGGAGGGGGCGCCCCTCCTGCGGCCTTGAGGGGCCCTGGTCCTCAGCCCCCTCGCGCCCGCGCGCCCGTTGGGCCCAACCCGGGCGAGGGGCGGGCAGCGCCTTCCGGGCCTCCCGCGCAGGGCATGGTGGCCGGCCGCGCCGCAGCCTCCCGGGCACCGGCAGCAGTGACCAA
>NW_025999932.1:9681987-9688920 GCF_001458135.2 Marmota marmota marmota | reverse complement strand
GCCCCTCACCTACTGCGGCTCCGTCAGCGCGCTCGGCCTGGCGGGGGCCGCAGCTCGGCTCTGGTCGTGGCAATTAGCATCGCTCCCGCCGGGGCGGGGGAGGAGGGCGCGGGGCAGTTCTGGGGGCGTGAGGCCTTTCGGTTTGTTTGGTGTTTGGAGCTGGCTTTGCCGCAGGGGCTGCGGGGATGCCCGGGGATGCAGGGAGGCTAGGGCAGAGGAGACTGCGCTGCAGCCCGTGGCGGGCGCGTGGGTCGGTACTTGCAGGTTCCCTCTCTCCAGCTGCCACCCACATCCAGCCTCTCAGCAACAGCTGGGCGCTCATCTGCCGGCTCCTCTGGGGTCTTGCGCTCACCCCGCACTCGCGTGTGCACAGGAGCCCTGCATATGCGGGGTACACGCAAGGCCACCGCATAGAGGCCAGCCAGGCCAGCCGCGCCCTGTGTAGCCCTACTGTATACAGTCTGAGGATGTGAACTGCTTTCACCATTCGGTATGAAATGGCTAAATAATGAATGCATCAGAGTCTTCTAAAATGTATTGACATTTTCCTTTAAATACGTTGACATTTCTGAAAATGACCCCGGAAATGGAGATTGAAAGCCCATTTACAAATTATTAGTTGATCCCATTCCCTGTGTGTGGTACCCGAATAGAAGGCTGCACCTGAGGTTTCCTAGGACTCCTAGCACAGCGAGGGGAGAGAACCCTTGGATCCCAAGCACCAGGCTCAGGACCAGGGACGTTCCCCCACTCAGCTCCCTTGAAGCTGGCTTCTGGCCCTGTAGTCAGATATCAAAATCACCAAGGAACTAACTCCTGGACCGTGATTTTTTTCCAGCGTGCACCCAGGCACATGAGTAGAGAAAAAGGAAAGAAGCTTTCATTAAAGAGAAAACCTAAACAGAGAACAACTGTCTGTTGCAAAATGTTTCATTCCTAAGGATGAAAGTAAAATGACACACGCCTACATTATTAAACTGTATTTTCTGGTTATGCATATTCAGTTAAGTTAAAAACCTATTCACAATCCATTAACCTGCACAATCCATATTAGCTGTTTTGTTTAAAGGGATTTTTTTTAATAATTGGTATTTCATAATATACAGAACTATGGGATTTTTTTTTTTCAAATTTCTGAAGCCTTCAGAAAGACCAGCTATTTAAAAATCTATTTTGAACAAATGGTGAACCATTCATCGTACCAAAATTAAAAGTAATTTAAACAATGGTAAATCTATGACTAATTTGGAAAATTAGCATATTTTGGAAAATGACCAATTTTTCCATCAGGTTATGTCACTGTTCTTATTGTTGAACCTAAATACTAATCTATTTCAGTTAATGTCTTAAAATTCATAGCTGTAGGTCATTGTCTGAAATTCATGGAGTTAGAAATATCAGTAAGGAAATCAGATTAATGAAACATGAGGATATTTACCAATTTTTTGAATAGAGTGATAAAGATAGTGATTTTACTAATCTCAGCACTACACTTCAAATGGGCCTCTTAGATGCTTCTCTGCCAATGATTGAAATACCTCTATTTAAGCATCTATGATTCATGCTTAGGGAGCCAAACAATCCCATGAATACTGGAAATAATTAGAGAATCCGTTGGCTTCAAGCAAAATCTATGGGCTTTGAGGGATGTATGGAAAAGTTCAGCACATCCATTCTGGAATCTTAAGAGTTCACTGTATCTGGAAGTACATAATCATTGTAAAAGGCAGATGCTCACATTTAAAATGTCATATTACCCATCCTACCTGCTCATCCTCCTCCTCCTATTTTCTTTCAGTTAAAGTAGGGAAGAATGAACAAGTATCTTTTCCAGAATTGCTGCTCTGTGGGTTCAACATCATTCACAGGTGTCTTCTCTCTGACTTGCAACATATTTTTGACAAATTAAGATCAATTATCAACATTTGAACACCAAGAGGTTTTTATTTTATTGTGAAAATTATGAAGATCTGGCTGAGTAGGGTTGCATCTCTACGTGTCATGGAGCAGCTGGGGACATCTTATGCCTCTGTTATTTAGGCATATACTTCCCATTTGCCCACAGATCTCCAGCCTGCATCAGTTCCTGGCCCTGTGAAGTGTTTTTATAGTGAGAAACAGGGTTAAATCTGTATTAAGCAGTGTGACAAGGGACCCACCAACCAGAGAGAAAGCAGTTGATACAAGGACTTTTGCAGTCCTGAAGGTGAATCGGAGGCAAAGCACAGCCAAGACAGTAACCTGTGGCTTAGAGGGAACTGTGTTCATAGTTCAGCAAGGGCTTTGGCATAGAAATAATTATGAAATAAAATAGTATGAATTTGATGAAAGCAGGATATTTATATCTCACTAACTTATCTGCTCCTACTGTTTATTCCAATCAAAAGTTAGTATTGCCTTTGATGTCACAGTGAGTTACTGAAAAACAATAACCATGCTAAAAAGAGAAATTTTTAAATCCATGGGTGATGTCATGTGCTTTATGGAAATGCAGTTACCAGACTCTACTTGGAGAGAATTCTATTTGAGCAGGATTCTGTTATATTTGATCCATGGGCACATTATGCTTAAATAATCACCCAAAGAACACCAGTTTTTTTTTTTTAAAAAGGATCTTGTTAAGATTGGTTTAAGTCAGCACATACTTGTTTATGTTGTGTGATTTCAAGGACCCCTTGCCACTGAATACTGATATGGTGAATTTTCTGTTGAAGACACTTTAGCCTGGGAAAATAAAGATAAGGAAGTCGCACTTAAAAAATACAGAGAGGCTAACCCAAGAGGCATCTCCTGCTCACTAATTCACTGAGGTGGATCCTCAGGTACAGCATTCAGTCCAGATACACTTTAGTGATGGAGGGTGTGGGAAATTTTTTAAAAATTATTTTTAAGTTTTAGGTGGACAAAATATCTTTATTTTATTTTTATGTGGTGCTGAGAATTGAACCCAGTGCCTCATGCATGCTAGGTGAGCGAGCTACCACTTGAGCCACATCCCCAGCCCCAGGTGTGGGGAATTTTACACTGTAGTTTTAACACCATTTGTGGCAGGACTCAAAACATCAAGTGCCTCTGAGGACAGGGAAGAGATACTTAGAAGAGACTGCTAAGTTGCACTGCCCCAAAGACCAAGTTATCCCTGTGTTGGCTCTTTAGGGAAGTAACAAAGGTGAGATGGGCCAGAGCCATCCGATATGGAAGCATTGAATTGGTCCTTATCTTCTCATGAGTCAGCATCTCTGGGCACAAAATACTTATTTATAATTTAAATATTACAAGGTTTTGCAAGATACCTCATGCCCCTCCTTTTCCTTATGTGACGTTTTTTACACGTCACTAACAATAAGGCTCACCTGGGTCATGGTAAATATTTCCATGGAGGCTCTGATTAAGGATCTCTGGAGTGGGACTGTGACTACAGAGTATCCCTCTGAATAAAGCAGTTGTCCTTCAGGCAAGGCTGTTCCAGTAGCAGACACCTCTTCACAGGAGTTCCTTTCCTAACAGGCCCAGGTAGACTTGCTCCTCCCTTTCCTCTCCTGCGGGCCACCTGTGCCTCTGTTATATGGACTGGATCCCTTCTGGAATCCCTGAAGCAATAAAAATGTGTGAGTGAAACTAGGTGGTAAAAGACCATCTGCTGTGTCAGAGTTGAGGTCTTTGCAAAGTTATCAGAAGGCCATTGGATGTTTCAAGTCTTTCCTGCTTGTACTGAAATCAGTCTAGAAGGGAGATAGGCTTACTGTGGTCTTCAACAGAAAGCAAAAGAAGGAAGTGTAAGACCATGAAGAGTTGGTGTTAAACCTCAGGAAATAACAAAAGCTGGCAAGAAATGCCATTCACCTCTCTTCTGGAAAGCCCTCATCTGTGGGAGGGATTACAGAAGATGCACTGGGCTTGGAGAACTGCATAGTATAGGGGTAAGTGTGGGCTTCACAGGGTGAATTGGAAAAAAATTTCCTTCCTCACCATTTTGCTCCCAGAGGAAACTGGGTTTTTGAAGGAAAAAAGGAAGGCTATGGAATCAGGAATAAACATTAATACCAATTAAATGCTTGTGCTGAGAGCAAAACAGAGGCCTCATTGTGCTGAGTAGTGGTTGAACCAATTGCCCAGGGGAGCTGATGGAGTCTAAACACAAAGGTCATGTTTCAAGTGAATCACTCAGTAATAAAATGATGCATATTTTGACTATTTCATAGAAGCTGTTACCAGGTAGAAGTAAATCTTTGAGTTTCTAAATAACCATGAGGATATCATTTGTTGTACAAAATGTCTAAATACGTACATTTGAACCAGGTGTTCAGACCCTCAGGACCATAGACTGAGTCACTCTGTAAGGCAGGTCATCCCAAAATGCTGGCCAAAGCGGGAAAAGGATGCAGAGCTGATAACAGAGAAGAGAGATTAGCATTTCTTGTTCATTTGGGGTCAGTGGCAGCAGCAGAGACTGTCAGTCATTTTACTACTTATCTTCTTGTAAGTTGCCTAGAAATTGAGAACAAAAAGGATCTTGGATAAACTATGTCTGTATGGAATACACCTAATCTGAGAAGCAGGCAGATCAGAATAGCTAGAGAAGGAGAACAGGGACTATGCTGGGGCCGAAGCCACCTTTGTACACAAAGTGAGCACCCAGCCCTCCAGGTGGACCAACCCTGGGGTGGAGCTCCTCTTCAGCCCCCCCTGCTGGACATAAACTGCACCTCTATTGGAAAGGAAGAGTACTGTACTGTCCATGGTTTAGATTGTCCCAAACAGGGCCTCAGATATGTCAACTGGGTCAATGTTGTTGATAGTGCAGTTCAATATTTTGCATCTTTACTCAATTTTCTTTATGATTTTCTGAAAAACTGATTTTTGTATTAAAATTCCCAAGTATGATTGAAGGCTTGTATTTTCTTTATCTTTCTGTCAACTTTGCTTTAGGTGATCTGTGGTTATGTTACAAAGTACACACAAATTTTAAATTACTATATTTTTCCAAATAAAATTTTGGTCATTCAAAACTGACTCTATCTGATAATGTATTTTTCCATAAAGTGGTATTAATATAGCCATACCAGCTTTCCTTTGCATATATTTTTCAGTCTTTTAAGGTTTTATATTTTGTTCTTTGGTCTTTCTTTCCAAAGAAAGATTGCTCGCTACCTTATTAACTTTCTAAATCCTAATATTTGATGTGCTTCTGCTTGGGGACACTCATCTTTTGGGTATTTTGACAACTTACATATCTGCTTGAATTTCCATTAGTACAAACCTGCTGATGGCCAATGGCTTTGTTTTGTTTGTTTGTTCAACAATTCCATTAATTACTAACTGTTTGGAGATAATTCTTCCTGAGATAGTCAGTTCTAGTCTAGTGTTTATGTTATACTTCAGCACCTTGAATATAAAATTTCATTGTCTTCTGGCAACCATAGTTACTTTTGAGAAGTCAGAACTCAGTCTAGATGTTTTTCTGTTGAAGTTAATCTACCTTTTATCGGTTTTACATCTTTTTTCTCCTTCCCTTTGATTTTCTGAAGTTTTTCTGTGTGAATCTCTATGTATTTTTTTTATTTATCTTAATTGAGTTTTTTTAATACTCTTGGAACTCCTCCATTGATATTAATTTATGCCTCCTGATCTTTCTCCTTTCTTTCTGGGACTCCAATTTACTAGTATATTAGACCTCATTCTTTATCACTCATGTCTTCTGAATCCACATTTGACTCTTCCTTTATGTTTTGTGATGCATTCTGAAAAGCTCTTATGGACTCCAGTTCAAGGACCTACCTTGCTGTATATAATTAGCTAATAGAAAAATTTTTAGTTTTTAATTTTAATGGTTTATTAAGTTTTGAAAGGCTATTTGACTATTTTTAATATGTCTTGGCTAATTGGCGTATTTTCCTATTTCTTACAGATTTTTTAGCTTGTTCTTTGTTTCTTATGTTCAAAACATAATAAATATTGGGATTTTATGATATATGTCTGGCAATTCCAGTGTCTAAAGATACAATTATGTGTCTGTTTCTGTTATCTATTTTTCTGTAGATTTTTCTAAAAGGTATCTTTTTGGTCTGTGTAACTTAGTTATTTTTTTCCTTAGGAACACTCTTAAAAAATTCTTTCTGAAACCAGTTGAGGCTTAAGATGAAAATGATTTCCCTAGAACAAATTCATGTTAGCTTTTGTCAGGCACCTAAAGACATCAACCACCTATCCTACAAGTCTGACCAGAAGGCGTGGCTTACAGTGTTTGGTGTCACTTTGGAGAAGGCTGATTGCCTAGCTATCTATGCCAGTGCAGGCATGGCTACTGGTTTTATGTACAATGCCTCCCTCCTGCTGGACTTTGAGGCAGATTTCCTGAAGGTCTGACTTCCCAAGTTTAAGGATCTAATGGAAGACCCAAGCTGCTTCTCGTCCCTGAGTATAAAACCAAGGCCTGATTTCCTCTGGATGGGGCAGGAACGGCTTTAACCTCTATTATCCTTCTGTGTTCTCTCACATGACCCACATTTGGCCTAATGATTACTCGATACCTTATCAATTCTTTGATGCCTTTAGGATGAATTTTATGTTAAATTTTAATTATTTAGTCTAGGTTCAGGCTAGGGGAACTAAAGTTCACAATAAAATATTGTATATATTGTTAGAGTCTGTAAACAAGTCAAAATAACACCTGGCATTTTGCCAGGGGAATGTTAGAGTTCGTAAACAAGTCTGGATGGTGCCTGGCAAAATGCCAGAGGGAGTGGTTTGGGAAGTAACAAAAGCCAGCCATTAAGTGTGGAGATTCCTGATTGGTTGACTGCTGTATCTAGTTTATGTTAATTAGATAAGCTGTGTGGAATGTATAAATACTGCTCCTGTCCTACAATAAACAGCTTCCACTCCTGCTGTATCAAAGTACACAAGTTGTTTGTCACACACACCCCCCCCCCC